>NW_026555344.1:8723133-9323133 GCF_029017545.1 Prosopis cineraria
AATAAAATTTTATTAACCATACTTTTTTATATTTACTCTTCAAATGAAAAGAGAATTTAAAAATATAAATTTAATTTGATAGTTTGGAATTTGTTGTGGAGAGATAATGAAAGAAAAAAAAGAGAGAAACACATTCTTTTTTTTTTTCCCAAACATCTATAACTAAAAAAGTAAATTGCAAAAGTTACCTCCATTCACTACTACAAAAAAGTTTTCTACTATCCTAATTTACGTCCCTTTTAAAAATGAGACTTAAAAAAAATCAAAGTCACACAAATAGAGAGAAAAGTAAATTTTGAAAATTCACGTCCCCCATAAACTATGTGAAGTAGATTCTTTAAAATTCACGTTCCCCAAATGGGAAGGAGACATGGATTCTAAACAATTCACGTCCCCCTCCCTCTTAGGGATGTGGATTAAAGAATCCAAGGGGACGTGGATTCTTAATCCACTTTCCCCTTCCCCCTGGGAGATGTGGATTCTCAAATTCACGTCCCCCTTTTAGGAGGGGGACGTATAATAGGTTAAAATTTTAAACTTCGTGCATACTCACTTTTTTAGTTTTCAAAACTAGTGTGTCAGCTTCCTATGCTCTGTCTCTGCCTCCCTCACAACTCCTCTCTTATCTCAGCTCCTCATCTCTTTTCTCTGTCTCTGTCTCCGTCTCCGTCTCAACTCCCTCCCTCATAGTTCCCTCTCTCATCTCAGCTTCCTCCTCATTTCTTTTCTCTGTCTCGCTTTTCTTAGCTCCCTCCTCACTCTCTCTCTCTCTCTCAGCTTTCCCTATCTCTGTCTCTCATCTCTCAGCTCTCCCTGTCTCTGTCTCTTATCTCTCAGCTCCCTCTCTCGCTCTCTATCTCTTATCTCCCAGCTTTCTCATTGCCTCTATCTCTTTCGGCAGCTCTATGGACGAATAAGCCCAGCCACTCACGACTAAGGACCTCTTCTCTTCTCTCTAGGTATTTTGTTTCCTTGTTTGTTTATTTTCTTGAACAGGTCTCCACGCAAAAATGTAATTTTTGTTTGACCTAAGAATGTGATCAATTAATTTTAGTTTTACATGATGTATATGATATTATGATGCTTAAATTTTTTTTGAGCCCATGAAAGTATGTACTCATTATTTTAGATATTTTATAATTATATAATTATAGATGCAATCGTTTTGTTTTTTCATTGCATTTGGTGTATTTTGTTGTGATAGTGTATAAACAGTTGTAAATAAATTGCTATTTATTAGACTTTCACTGTATGAATTGGCTGTTTCTATAACATATTTTGGCAAATTCTATTTTAATTGTATAATAAATGTAAATTATATATAAAAAATTTTAAAAACCACGTCCCCCCATAGGTAGAAAGGGATGCGGTTTGTGAATCTAAATAAGAAACCACGTCCTCCTATATCAAAAGGGATGTGGTTTCTCATCTATGAACTAGGCAATGAGAACCACATCCACCGTGTATAAGGGAGGACGTGGATTTTATAGAAACCACCTCACCTATTATTAAAGGGGATGTGGTTTATGATATCCACGTCATAGGCATTTGTGACGTGGATAAGCCTTATGCTAAGTTGCCCAGTATGATGTTCCCTTTAATTGTGACGTGAAAATGCTTAGAAATGTGATGTGAAAAGTTTTTTTTGTAGTAGTAATTCTTTATATTTCTTTCATCAAATTATCTAGTATCCAAAAAAAATTTAACTATGATACATTCAAATGGTCAAAATCTTATCAACAACACACATCACATGGCTATTAAAAATATGTGTGAAACAATATATTGTGAAATATCATATATGGGTACATATAGGTCAGGCTTAAGCTAGATTGAGTAAACAAGCTTAGCCTTTTTATAGAAATAGACCTAATTATAAATTTAAGTATGATTTTTTTTGTTAAATAGATCATATTAAAATTTAAATAGTACAGATTGTATGTTTCTATAGATCAATTTACTTATTTCAACATAATTAACTTTTTTGTTAAGCAAGCCAATCCTTTCCTGTAGAGACATACTGCCTACCTTGTTTAAATTTTGGTATAGTCTATTTAACAAAATGTTCATGCTTAAATTTATAATTAGGCCTATTTATATAAATAGGCTAAACCTGTTTACTCAAAATCTAATTTAAGCTTGACTTATGTCCAACAATACATGATATTTTAAAATATATTGTTCACATGTATTTTTTAATACCATGTGATGTGTGTGTTGATGAAATTTTAACCATTTGAATGGACTAAATTTAGCCGTTGAGGGATGCTGAGAATTTTGCCGCTAGGAGGATCCATTTCCTACTTGTGTGATGATTATTCTCGAAGTAAGAAATTAACCCTTCTAAATCTATGTCCCATTGTGACTTGCCATTTTTTTTTAAAATTATAGTAACTTGCCAATTATATATCAACCATTTCTTATGTCTTAAACCGCATGAGTTTTATCATTGCTTTGTATTAAAAAAAAACAATATTATCATCCGGATATTGGTTGCTTACGACAATATCATGGTAATTGTTTTTATCAATTTAAATCTTTTTATTACTATAATATTTGATTAATTTTTGGTTAGTAAGATTTTAAGATGTTACAGAAAAGTGGGTGATTAATAGAGAATTCCAATGCAAATTAACAAGAAAGCTTCAGTAGAATAAAAGTATATATTAATTTTGTCAAACTTTTTAACCCAATAGTATACTATATTTTTTAATTTAGGATATACATATGTGGATTTAGAACATATATAGTAGAGGTGAGGCATGGGGTGTGTGTAATTAAGCTAAAATATAATGAATCTCATTGTATTTTACTCATATTTTATCATTATCTAGATAAAATTCAGACATATTTTTCTTAATAAATTTAAACCTGCTGAATCAATTAAATAATTAGAAATTATTTGAAATGATCTTTTTTTTAATTAAAATGAAGAAGGACTTTAGACGTCAAGAGAATACATTCTCTTGTTGTGGTGTGAATGATAATCCAAAAGGGTCTACTTCTCTTGGTGATTCATAAAAGTGGGTATATGAAGACTTCCTTCATAACATAAGGATATGTGGGCGTGCAAGGTCCTTAAATGTATTTGATTCTTCACAATAGAAACACAACCAAGCTTTAGGGAGAAGAATACTTAAATTTAAATTAAAAAAATATTTTTTGTCACACAACTAATTTTTCTGGACTTTATGAGAGGCTCACTTCAGACAAAAATCGTATCAACATAGCTTGACGCATAGTGCACTCTTGATTGTACGAAATCTATTAAAATTGAAGAAAATAAAAAATCACCTCTAATTCTCAAAAAAAATGCCTCTATTTGTTTGTTGTTTTAAACGTCACTTTCTACATAGATTGTAATAAAAACTAGCATGTTGTTTTACAACTTATATAAAATGTTTATTTTCTCAACTAGTTTAACCCATAATGCTACAAAATGTCAATTTTAACTCACATGAAAAATCACTTGATCCAACTGTGATTCTTGGTAGAGATAAACACCTTCTCTGATCTTGTTGACTACATTTTTGTGGCTTGCTTTGTTTTCATTGGGGTCAAAGTGAAAGGGTGGGAGAAGAAACATGATAGTCTATCTCGGCGTGTGAGAAACAAAAGAAAGACCCAAGAGCTCAGGATGCTTGCATTAAGCACTTGAGTCCTCCTTTTATAACAAGTTAAGTATTCTTTTCAGTCTCATTTATAACACAATTTTAAAAAGTTTATTCAATTTTATTTAAAAGTTATGATTTAGCTTTTAAATAATATTTAAAAAATTTTTTAAAATTATTCTTTATAAGAGAAAAAATAATATAACATCACTTTTTGAATTATTATATAAGAATATATTTAAAATTTTTATATATATTTATACCTTTTATTTATTTTTTATAAAATTAATAGAAATGACTTATAAATATGGTAGGATGAATATCCACGCTCTCTTTCTTTTATACTCATTCTTCATTCTCATTCCCATTCTCATACACACGTACATACTTGTTCTTCATATATCTCAATTCCATCACCATGCCCAACACCTGCCATTCCCTCACCGCTTTATTTCTCCCTTTTCTTCTTCTCTCTTCATTACTCTGTCACCGCCAGCGGTGTCGTCTCCAATGCTTTTTCTCCGACGTCACTGCCTGCCTTCTCCGACGTTGTCCACCCCCCAACCTCCCCTCCGACGTCATCATCCCCCCCCCTCCAACCTCCCCTCCGACCTCGTTGCCCCCTCCGACACCGTCCAGCCCCCAACCTCCCTCTCTGAAGTTGTCCCCCCTCCGACGACGACACCCCCCAACCTCCCCCTCGGACGCCGTCCACCGCCCAACCCCCTCGTTAGCCTAGTTCTGCAGCTTCGCGTTCCTTTGCCAGATTCTTCTTCATCCTCGCTTCCTTTGCCATTGGGAATTTCATCCTCTAGATAGATAACTGCTATGATGGCATGAGAACATGAAGAGATTTTGAGAGCTCATCTCAAAATCAGTTTATTGTAATTGTATCGGTGAAAGTTCTTGGAATAGTTTTTGTGTTGTGTGTTGCTGCTCATCTATCTCTAGCTTTGTATTACAGATGTCAGGTCACAGAATAAAATTTTATTTTAGGTTTGTAATTTCACTATCTCGCTATTGTATTCTCCCCGAGAACTAATTTGGATTTATTGGCGAAGAAGTGAAGAAGTTGACTCAAAGACAAAAAGTTGACTCGTCATTCAATATGGTTCCAATCGGTTGCTCAGATCTGATGCCCCCTTAGCGATTGTAATATCTATTAATGGCATTTTCGGTAATATTATTTTCTCATTCGCAAGCAGCATAAAATTCTATATCATGCAACTGTTCTGCGCGCGCGCATACACACACATTTTAAAAGAGTTTGTATTTTATGCTAATTTGAACAGAATAACATTGATTAAATAACAGAATAATTAATAAACAAAAGTATAGTTAAGTAGTAAAAATAATTTGAACAGAATAACATTGATGCTAATAATTTAAAAATAAAAAAATTTAGAGACTTTTACATATATAGCCCATTTTATAGAATCAAATCTAATAAACAGCCTAATATTTGTTATATTTTGCATTATGCTCATTTTAATATTTAGTTGATATTTATATGACAAAACTACCTCTTTGCAAAAATATAACCTTCTTTCAAATGCTTTTTTTTTTGCAAAAACTTTTTTTTAAATACTTGAAAATGGAAGAGAGCTTCATTTGACCCCTTTTTCAAAAAAAGAAATAATGAGATTAAGCATCCTTATATCTACAAAATTAAATAGTGGTGATAAATTTTTATTAATATAGTTTATCAGTGATATACAATTGTATATCATTGATATACTATTGTAGATCAAAAAGATGAAAAAAAAATTATAATTATTTGCCTAAAATAGTTCAAATACAACCTATAAAAATTCTAAACATCTTAGCTTATTAGAAAATCAAATACATAAACTAATAAATCTTATTTTTCATCATAAGAAATGATGAGATTACACATCCTCACATCTACAAGACTAAATAGTGTTGATAAGCTTTAACTAATATGGTTTATCAATTGCATATCACTAATATACTATCATGAATTAGAAACACAAAAAAAATATAATCATTTGCCTAAAATAAATTAAACACAGTTTGTAAAAAAATTCTAAACATCTTAACATATTATAGAGAATCAAATACTCATCTACAATGAAAGTTCTAGATTTATATTCATCTTTGTGCAGGGAGGCCTAGCAATGAGACTCATCTGCAGAGGCACAAAATTAAACTACTCATGTTGAGATATCTTTTGTAGAAAAGTGCACTTGTTAGGATAATAAGAAAGTAATCTGTAAATATCACCTTGATTTCTTTGTCTACCAAAAAAGGGAATGAACGGTTGTGAAACGGGGAGAAATATGATGGATATATCGGCAGGGATTTGATTTAATCTCTTGGTGATTATGAAAAGTGGTATATATGAAGAATTCTTAGTAACATAAGGATATGTAGGCGTGCAAGGTCCTCAGAGGTACTAGATTATGTTATTCACAATAGAAACACAGCCAAGCTTTATGCAGAAGAATACTTAAAATTAAATTAAAAAATATTTTTTTGTCCCACAATTAATTTTTCAGGACTTTATGAGAGGCCCCATTCAGACAAAAATCGTATCAATATAGCTTGAGGCATAATACACGTACGCCTGATTGTATGAAATCTATTAAAATTTAAGAAAACAAAAAATTACTTCTGATTCAGAAAAAAATGCCTCTTTTTTTTTAAAAAAAAACATCACTTTCTACATAGATTGTAATTAAAACTGGCATGCTGTTTTTTACAACTTACATAAAAAGTTTATTTTCTCAACCAATTTAATCCATCATGCTATAAAATATCAATTTTAACTCGCATGAAAAATCATTTGATCCAATTGTGATTCATGGCAGAGATGGAACCTTATTTTGATCTTGTTGACTACATTTTTGTGCCTTGCATTGTTTTTATTGGGGCTGAAGGGGCAGGGTGAGAGAAGAAACAAAGTAGTTTGTCTCGGTGTGTGAGAAACAGAAGGACGACCCTCATTAAGCATTTTAGTCCTTCTTTCATAGCATGTTGAGTACTCCATTCAGTGTCATAAATTGACAATGCATGTTTTAAAATATTTATTTAATTTTATTTATAAGTTACAGTATAATTTTTTAAATAATATTTAAAAAATATTTTAAAATTATTTTTATGAGAGAGAAAAATAATAAACATCACTTTTTAAATTTATTACGTAGAGATATCTTTAAAATTTATACACTTTTATTTTTTTTTCTTTTTCATTAGTATTAAAAAAGTTGGTAGAAATGAGTCATAGAAAGACCGAAAAATATTCCACCCTCTCTTCCTATTTATACCCTCCATGCCTCCCCTTCCAGTCATTCATGCTTCATCATGATTCTTATTCTCATACATACATACATACATACTTGTTCTTCATATATCTCAATTTCATATAACAAATGTAGAAATTTATGTCATCTTATTTTTTTCTCTCACAAGAAAGGCAATTTTAGAAATACGTTTTTAATATTATCTAGCCAAACAATCCAAACCCCAATTTTATCAAAATCAATCTCTAAAAATTTATCCAAATATCATTATGAAAATCAATGTTTTTATAATAAATATTTCTAAATTAAAATCCAAACAGGCCCAATTCATTCCAATTGATTGCACAGATCTGATGCCCCCTTCCGATTGAAATATTTAGCAATGGCATTTTCGGAAATATAATTTTTCTCATTTGTGTACAGCATAAAATCGTACATTATGCAATTGTTTTGCGCCCGCGCGCAGATACATACGTATGTATATTTCTAAAAGAATTTGTATAATTAAAAATTAATAAATAAAAGTATTTAGACTAATCTTGCTTGCCACTCCCTCTGTCCCAAACTATAAAATAATTTTAGAAGAATTTTATTTTTTAAAATATAAGATAATTTAAAAAATAAAATTTTATTAACTATATTTTTTTAATATTACCTTTTACATGAAAAGAAAATTTAAAAATATAAATTTAATTTAAAAGTGGAGAGATAGTGAAGGGAAAAAATAGTGGAGAGAAACACATTCTTTTTTTTTTCCAGGCATATCTATTGTCACGTACCTTGCAAAAGTTAACCGCCCATCTTTTTATATTTCTTTCATCAAATTATCTAGCATCCAAAAAATATATTTAATTCTGATCCGTTCAAATGATCAAAATTTCATCAACACACACATCACATGGGTATTAAAAATACATATGAACAATATATTTTGAAATATTATGTATGGATGAAAATGGGTCAAGCTTCAGCCAGATTTTGAGTAAATAGATTTAGCCTATTAATTATAAATTTAAGTATGATTTTTTTTTTGTTAAATAGATCATGTCAAAATTTGAAATAGACAGACTGTACGTTTTCGCAAGCTTATTTCCTTATTTTAGTATAATTAACTTTTTGTTAAGTAGGCCAAGCCTTGATCGTAGAGACATACAGCCTTTCCTGTTTAAATTTTGGTCTAGCTTTTTTAATAAAAAGACCATGTTTAAATTTATAATTAGGCTTATTTATATAAATAGGTTAAGCTTGTTTATTTAAAATCTAATTTAAGCCTGACTTATTTTCACCCATATATGATATTTCAAAATATATGTTCACATGTATTTTTAATAGCTATGTGATGTGTGTATTGATAAGATTTTGACTATTTAAATAGACTATATTTTAAGGGTGTTCAAAGACTGAGCAAGATTGAATTTGTAGTCAACTCGATGCCTAGTATTAACAATGCCAGGTTATTAATTTTTAGTCCAGGACCAATCCTACTCGAATTGACTTGAGGGCAAGACAAGATCGAGTTTGGTCACAAAACTAGGACCGGGTTACAAGATTACCCATCTCAAAAATAGAATTTATTGGATCATAAAAAAATAAAACTAATTTTTGAAAATAACATAGCCTAATGTCCAAAAGTAATAAAACCTAATATATCACATAAGTTCATAATTAAAATGTAGTCTAATAACCATTTCTTATATATTTTATTTAACCTTTTGTATAGTTTATCAGCCATTAAAGAAAAGCCCAAACCCCACAGTCCCCACTATTAACAATATATTAAACACCACACAAAACGAAGCTAAAGTTGTAGATCAAGTCAAGCTATTGCTCTGATAGTCAATGAAAGAGAAAGGAGGGAGACAAAACTTGACAGCAAAGAGAAAGTAAAAATAATTAAGAGAGATAGTGAAGTAGTTCATTTAATTTTAAAATTTCAAAAAGTTTCTATTATCTCTCATAAGCAGCACCTAAGATTAACTTTTTTAAAGAAAAAATAAATACACTTCAAGTCAGACCAGGCCAATCAATCAAAACCTTCACCCTGTATCTAGTCTGACCCGGTGCATAATCCGGTCTCAGTCTCCCATTTAGTCTCTGGGATGAATTTCATTGTGTTGAAACCCAATCCCATGTCACCGAGTAGGATCGGGCAGATTGGCTTCTCAAGTTCTTTGCATAGGCCTACCGAATTTAGCTGATGAGAGATGCTGAGAATTTTGCCGCTAAGAGGATCCGGTTCCTACTTGTATGATGATTACTTGGAATAAGAAATTAACTCCTCAAAATCTATGTCCCATAGTAATTTGCCAATTTTTTTTATATAATAGTAACTTGCCAATTATATATCAACCAATTTCTTATTTCTTAAATATGCACGAGTTTTATTATGGCTTTGTATTTCCGAAAAAAAAAAAAAAGCAGTATTACCATCGGGATATTGGTTATTTATGACAACCTCCGGCCAAACTGCAAGGCACATTCCACCATACTTCACATACTTAATACTATTATAAAAAATAATTTCGTGCCTTACTTTTATTTAAAAAAAAAGTGACGTCTTTTTTTCCTTTAACTCCTCCGTAATAAAGAGTGAAAAAAATGTTCAGTCAAATTATATTTTTATACCTACGTTATAAGGATAAATTTAAAAAAATTAAAAATAATAAATGTTTTATATCTTAAACCAAGTTTAGATTAAAAAAATATCTTTCAATTTAAATCGAGAAGAGTGTAATTGAGAGGTCAAGCTTTCAAAAGTTATACGTACAAGATATATATAATATAAACTTGTGGCTTGCCCATACCCAATTAACTTAGTTCACCAATCCTTTTAATTAATCTATGCATCTTGATTGTGAGTAAAGGCAAAACTATATCTGTCTTTTCCCCCACTTGGAGGAAGAAAAGGAAGAGAGGCTTCACTTAAAACCTGAATCACAAGGCCGACATGAATTTTAAAATGACACATATACCCTCGTGCAAATCACTTGGCCATTTATGAGAAGTGTTCATTTAAACTAATCAAAAGCTAACCTTCATCTTCATGAAATATTAATAGAAAATTTACACGATAGCAAGATGAAATGACTTGCATTACAAAGTACGAAGCATTATTTTAAGGGCAGATGAGCTTGAAAGTTGCCTTCCCAAGGGACCCTACATCAGTGGGGGATCATAATAGTAATCGTAAAGAGATATCTTACGGTTTTAGTCCTCCGCGGTAGGGTGCACCGTAGTTTCTGTTCCGCTATCGACGTAATCGTCGCCGTTGATCTGATCCAGCACCAAAATCAATCCCATGGCGAAGGCACCATCAAACCCCGGCTTCACGCAAAGCGTGAACACTTCCTTCCCCAGCATCACGCTCGTCGTCTGGTCCACCTTTCGTCGGATCTCCGCCATGGATTCCTTCGTCACATTGTACACCGTGCAGTTCCGCTGCGAGAAGCACCCTTCGATCTGGTAGTACTGCTGCTCCTCTCCGCGGCCGTCGTCCTCGTACACCTCCACCGTCAAGCCCGCTCTCGACCGCCCGATGATCGACGACCTCTTCACGCTGAAGATCGGCTTGTCGCCGTCCATCCTCTCCCCCTTGAACCCTTCCCACCGTTGATGCAGGCTTGGCCTCTGTTCACGACGACAAACAATCATCCAATTACAACTGTTGAGGAAAACGATTGAAATGACTGAACAACAACCAATTAGAGTGAACCAGCAGTAGTTCGATCCAAATATTTAACAATGGTAGGAAGATTGAGGACGAATCTAGTGATTGGTATACCTTTCGGCGAACGGTGAGGAGGCAGAGGCCGTGAGGATCCATGAGGACAAGCTCGTCCTTATCGCGGGCGTCGGGTCCGTAAGTGTCGACCCGGAAGACGAGCTGTCCATGGCAATCGTAGACAGTGAATCCGTCGCCGGCGAAGAAGAGAGAGGTCTTGAGAACGGTGAGATGGGTTTCTTCTTTGAAGACATAGGCGTCCTGGACAACGAAGGACTCTTTCATAGTTGAGACTTTGTGGAAGAAGGTTGGAGTAGTGGAGGGGAATTGGGAGAATGCTCAGGGATTGAATATATATATATATATATATAGAGAGAGAGAGAGAGAGAGAGAGAAGAGAGAAGGAATGGAGAAGAGAAAAGAAGATGAGATGAGAGTGGTTCAGGGGTCTGGTTTCGGCTTTGTAGGAGATAGGTGTGAAGGAAAGTGGGCTCGACAAGAAAAGGTGTCACCGTCCTATATATATATATGAGATACTTTTAATCGAATGATATAAATCAATAAAAATTAATTATCAATTTAAAATATAACAATATTTTAATTTTATTTATAATTATTATAAATAAAAATGAATATTTTTTAAAATCAATTTTAATACTTTTTTCTTTTTTACGTGATAAGGATATAATATTTTATTTACTAAAAAAATATTGTTGATAACTTCTTGTATTTAAATTTAAAAAAAAAAAAAACAGTTCTAGAACACATATGGAGTGAGTAGGTGCCAACGGTAGCTGTCTTCTTCCCCACATTTGGCAAAACAAAGAAAAATCTACACAAGTTGATGTTGACAAATTTTACAAGTGGATGAGAAATTTTTTAAGCACTAGGATTTAATTAGAGTCATCTCATCCATAAAACATTTTTTTTAATTAAACCACCTTGTATAGATATATGAAATGAAGGCAATTGGATTGGATTTCAGCTAATATGGACTAAAGCAAATAAGTTGCAAAAGTGACCACCGTATAATTCAAGCTTTTATTGCCAAGATTTAAGTACTGAACTTGGTATTGGTATACTTCATACTTTTCTCTATTGTCTAATCAAATCAAGAAAAGTATACTTTTATGATGTATTGATGATAATGTTAAAAATAAAAATTTATTATTGAATAAATAATATGTAAAATATTCATGTATCTTGATTCAATTAAAAACATATACATTACATATATAAGTTAAGGTATATAAGTTTTATCTTTTTTTATATAAGTTTTATCCTTTTTTATTTTTTATCTTGTTACCTCATTAAGCTAGCTAAATCATTACCTCGCTGTATGCTGGCTTTGCAGTTGGATTTGAACTCAGTTTTATAAGTTATGGGTCAAAAATCAATCTTTCTTGGTTAATTATTAAAATATCTTTTATGTTTAAAAGACTTTTGAATAAATTTGTATAATTTTTTATTCTTTAATTGAAGTTAAGTTTATTTTTTGACCCATAATAAGTTTCATGTTTAGGATAAAAATTTCCCCGCACTAAAAACTGAAACATATTTTTGTAAGAAATATTAATTTGGATAAAGGGATAAAAATATCTATAAAGTAGTCGAGCAACCATTATCCTAAAGTGATAAAAATAATAAAAATATTCATAATATTACATGGATGGGTGCAAAAATAATCATAACGTTGACTTTAACCTAATACCATTAAATTTGACCGTTAAATACTGATTGTGCATACACGTGTCAGTCTTTGCTGACATGAACTAAAAAAGGGGCAAAAATATCCACGAAGTCATCGATCAGGAGAAAAAATACCTATAACGTTACCAGAGTTGGTGCAAAAGTGATCAATACATCGAATCCCTTAAATGTTGACCATTTAGTTGACACCTAAGCAGAAATTGACTATTTTTTCACTGATGTAGATAAAAAATATTTCAAGATGAATTTTTACGAATGTTGATCGATTATTGTATGAATATCTATAATGTTATTTTAGTAGGTCCAATAGTAACCAATCCGTTAAAATCAACGCCATATGATTTTTTTCCATCATAATGTATCTCGCCCCTTTCCTTTTTCCTTCTCCACTCATTTTTCTTATATGCAAAACCTAAGATTTACCATAGTGAGATAGGTTGTTCAAAATCAAAGATCAAGATTGAGCACATCTAGCTTAAGAACATTGTCACAACCTTAAACAATTGCATTCATGATAGATTTAATATTTTCAAATAATTTTCATCATTACTGTAAAGAAACAAACAATTTAATTTAATATGCAGTCAAAATGACATTTTCTCACATGATATTCATACAATAACCAATTAACTTTCAGAGAATTTCATTTAGGAATATTTTTTGTTTACATCAATGAAAAAAATAGTCAACTTTTGCTTAGGCGTCAGCTAAAGAGTCAACATTTAAGGATTGAATATATTGGTCACTTTTGCACCAACTCTGATAACGTTATGCTTATTTTTGCTCCTAGTCAATGACCTTGTGGGTATTTTTGTCCCTTTTTTAGTTCATGTCAGCAAAGACTGACACGTGGCATGTACAGTCAGCATTTAAAGGTTAAAGTTAACAGTGTTAGGTCAAAGTTAACGGTTTAGTTATTTTTGCACCCATATATATAACGTTATGAATATTTTTATCTTTTTCATCACTTTAAGATATTGGGTGTCCGTGGCTAATTATTTTGTAAGTATTTTTACCTTTTTACCCTGTTAATTTTAATAGCAAACAATAAATTACAAAAACGTTTTGCAAGTCAACTTTCAAAAATAACTAAAAAATAATTTTGAAGATAGAAAGGATGCATATGTAATTATAAGGTAAAAGAGAGGAAAAGTAGGCAACAGCAATTAAATCCTTGATGTAAGGTATGCCTTTTAAAGAGATACTCACAAACTATCAACCGGATTAGTCTGTATTAAAGACTTAAAATGCCAGAATAGGAGTAGGGAAAAAAAAAAACCTATGTCAATATATTTTTCTCTAAGAAAAATGTTGTCACTCTTCTAACTTTGGTAAACTAATTTATCAAAATTAGAAAGGAAAAGAGGATACGGGTTTCCACATGATCGGAGTGACTTTGTTTGTTTCGAAAATTTAAAAGCGCAAAACTAATAAGATTCAACGAAGAAATCCAGAAGCTGATTAAATTAAAATTAAAAATGATAAAAAAAAACTCGTCTTAAGATATTTTATAGAAATAAATATAATATAATTGCATATCTAGGTCAATGTCATGGTCCTTGTATCGTGGTCTAACTACAACGGTTTGGCTGACCAATATTACCTCACCACTAGGGTGTTTAATTATCATTGATATAAAATATTTTGTTAAGGATTTTGTACTTATTACAGTCAAACTTCCAAAATAATCTTCAACAAAACCATCTATATAAATCAACTCAACATTTATTAGTGCTAACTACTATTTGAATTGGAAGAATGGAGAGCTACAATTCAGTTTCTAAACAAATTAATTCTGGAAGAATTTTACAATTTGTGCTTTTATTAATTTTTCATCCCGTCAAAAAACAGAATATCCACAGAATTCTTTTTTAAATCTGCAACCAGAGGAAAAAATTGCAGCAAAATACTAAGTTACAAGCTTTTTGTTTAGAATATTTTCAATTTTAAAATAATTCTAAAGCACCTCAAGGTAAAAAAAAAAAGCCAGGGGTAAATTAAAATGAAAAAAATGTTCGGTATAAGTTAATTTTATTTTAATATGAATATTTTTAACGCTGGGTGCATGTGAAGGTGAATGGAATTGATGAATAATTGAATATTATAAGTGAGGAAAAAATGGTGAATTAGTTAGAAGCTCGTGACACTGAATCCAGCAAATCGATACTGACTTTATTGAGAGTAAGGATGAATTTTTCAAATAAAAAAATACTCCTAATGTGAATATAAATTGAATTGCATTAATGTTTACAAAAAAATAGAATTACATTAATCTTTGCCAAAAATAGGATTACACTAATCTAGGTCCCTAAAAATGTTTTAATTATCGTTAGAGTTGTAGCTGAAACACGTTTTATAGAAGTCGTGGTTTATATTTGTTGGTTAGAAAGTATGGTCGTGATTATTTTCTTTCTGGTTTTTTTTTCTCTCCGTACATTTATATATGAAATTTAAAAAAATGGATAAAACATGGCTTAAAATTCCACATGAGCTCCATGAAACTCCACTCCATGAGGGAAGACATTACCAATTTTTCCATCCTACAAAAGTATTTTTTTTCAAAAAAAAAATCTCTCAAAGTGTTTAAAAGTCTTCTCCACATGCAAGTCAATTTTTTAAAAAATTGATAATTCTTTTTATAAACTCATTTTACATAAAAATATATTATTAATTATTTTATTTTAATGTTATCCTTTTATATCTTTTGACAAATAGAGTAAAATGTTACATATGAAAAAAATGTTTTAAAAGATGGTGCATATAATAAAGGTACATGGGGAAAATTTTTTCATATAAAATTAATAATCTAATTAGGATAATGAGTAAGTTACTTTATAAACTTTAGGTCTAGTAGCACTGCATACTCGAATTCATTCATTGTGCAAATTGTTCCCTTAAATTTTAAATACAATGCAATCTATCTCTTACCATGAATACAAATTAACTTCGATCATTAATTAATTTGAAAAGAGCCTCAAAAAGTTACAAAAAATGATCAAAAAATTACAATAAAAGACTCAAAAATTATAGACAAAATACCCCCAAAATTACAGAAAAGGATAAAAAAATTTTGGTCTTTTTTGTCATTTTTAAATCAACTAACAGTCAAAATTAATTTTTATTAATGGCAGGGATCAGATTGCAACATTTTCAAGAATTGAATAAAAAATTTGTATAATAAACAAGTTCAGAGTTTATAATATTATTGGATCTAAAGTTGAAGGAATAATGTGCATATGTACCCTTTGATCAACTCTTCTTAATTCTAGTGAAATATAGTTAGAAATGACTTAGTACTATCTCTATATCAAATTATGATAATTTTTTTTTGATAAAATTGCACATACTAATAAAGTTCACTAAAAACACAAATATATATTTTTAAAAATACCCTTAATTCAATATATCCCTTTATAAAAAAAATATGATATATTTTTAGTTAAATAACAACATATGATAAGTTAGTTAAATTGTCTTTAAATTTACATCATCTTTTCAAATTTATTCTTATTGAATAGAATGCATCACTTAAAAGTAATAATAGTTGATGGATTTATTTATTAAGGGTATTTTTGAAAAAAAACTCATTAATTATATATTAAAAATACTAAAAATATCTTATATTTGTTACCATCTTACCTAGCTAAAAAGAAGGCAAGGTAATTTTATTTGAGAAACGTTAGAGAGAGAGAGAGAGAGGGAGAGGGAGAGATAATAAGGAGAAAATGATAATATTAGAATAAGTATAAGTAATGAAACCTTATTTTTATTAATTTATTTTGTATTTAAAAATATTGATTTATTTTTAAAAGTATTTTATAAATTGAAATGGAGGAATTAAGTTGTAAATATTCATTTCAAACTAATAAGATTGTTTTTGTAATTAGAAAAAAGTAAGATCAAAAGAACTTGTAAGTTTTCCAAGCATTTTTATCTGCGCCCTCAAGGGTTGGAAGACTTTCGTCGCATGTGTGACAAATTACATATATTATTATATACCACTCTCACAAAAATAAATAAAGAAAAGGGCAAATGGCATAAAGAAAAAAGCACGTAACCATGCAAGAATGTATTTATAATTTTTATTTGGAATATATGATTTGATATTATTCCGGATACGTATACTAAGAACTTCCACTTTTGATTAATCTGTTGGTATGAGTAAATATGGTCCTTAATCATTACGCATGGGCATGATTAAATTATTTGAGATGAATGGATATAATAATAATGTTGTCCCGAAATCGTTTCAATAATGTATAGTCAATCACTCCCATTAAGTCACTTTAATTTGGGATATTAATGTGGACCGAAATTGGCCACGTGATAAAATTGAATTATCTGGACTGTTTAATTAACGTTTTTGGGAGCAAAAAAATTGTGTGAAAATAATTTAAACATGAATAATAATAATAATAATAATAATAATAATAATAATAATTCATGTGGACCTACATGCCTTTCTTATTTATATAATCTGATCCTTCGCATTCTATATGCCCCGTGTGAATGTGATCCACCAGATTTTTCTTTTCTCTATCAATCTTTTTCTTCTTCACAAGGTTTAGTCTATTCCTATTTACGTAAACCATACTTGTGGATGATTAATCAATATCAATGTTAGTATAAGTTATAATTTATTGCAAGTTACACTATTTATAAATAAAAAATCCAATCGGATAAAACGATTTTTCATATCCTAAACTTGACTATCATTTCGCCTTTTTATTTATTTATTATTTATTTTAATTTATTTAAAATTTCAATTTATACGTCTCTTGTATTTTTTTATTAATACATCAAGGACTACTTTGAAACGTTAAAAAAAATCCCTTTAGAATATTAAAAATTGTCCGTTTTGAAATGCTGAGTGTAAGAATCAAATATGATTTAAACTGGACAAGAGAATAATTTGAAATAAAAAATGAATGACTTTTTGACCAAATCAAAACAAATAATTATGGGACCAGTGTTGAATGAGCACCACTCATATTTTGCAAGTGTTCCAGATCATAATAAGAAGAGGCATGGTAGGCATGATTGGTGCTTTAATTTCTTGCCCTTCTGGACTGAACACAAAAGTAAAGCCCATAAGCAGAAATATTGGTCTCAGATTGATGTTAGTGGGATTTGATAAACTTAAATATCACATGATCCACACGAAAAGTAATTTAACGATAGTTTAATTGCATAGAATATAACTAGTCCACTAGTGTAAAATTTGAATTTTAAAGGAGATTTTTAACATCAGTTAACATGCACCCGTTATTGAAAGTAGAGGTGATGTCATTTTTATAATTTTCAACAATTTTCAAGAGCAGGTAAAAGCAACCCGCTGTTGAAACTCCACTTTCAACAGTGGGTGCGTTATACCTACTGTTGAAAAGAAGCATTTAAAAATAAAAAATAAAAATATTCAACTTTCAATAGCAATATTAATTAAAAAAATAAAAAAAATCTGAACTTTCAACAGTGAGTGCCCTCTACCTACAGTTGAAAGTTCCATTTAAAATAAAAATTAAAAAAACCAACATTTTCAACAACGAGTAGCCTCCATCCGCTGTTGAAAGTGCACTTTTGACAACGGGTGATATATCACCCACTATTGAAAATAATTCAAATTTTTTTAACAAATCCCCAATCCATCTTCTTCCTCCTCTACCACACCTCGTCGCCGCCCTTATACTTCCATCTCCTTGTTCCCTCCCCCTTACTTCCCTTAGATCGCCGCCTCTCCCTCTTACCTTGCCCCACCTCCCCTCACCCCCCCTTGACCCCATCACCCCCCCGAGTGCCCCTGCGCCACCCTGTCAACCCCCCCCCCTCCTTCTAATCCCATAATTAAAATTAAATCTCAAGTAATTAGGGCATGAAATTATAATAATTATCAAAATACAAAGTTTTTAATGGTTAGTAAAATGGAGACTCCAAGTTTACAAAACTAAAATCATTTTTAAAGTCTTGCAATTGGACATACCAGAGTTTACTAATATGCAGAAACATAGGATTATTATATAAGTGAGTACATTTATTTAAGAATTTAAAACAAGAGAATTTCTAGAAAATTTGAGGCGTGCGTCGTGACTCGTTGAACATGCACCGCAGTGTGTTCACCTCTATGACACATGCCATGGCTCGTGGCACCATGCGCCGCGACACAATTGCACGAATTTTGACAGTAAATTTTGCTGTTAATTTGATAGCATTAGGGGCAAATTCTGACGCATTACAAATCTCCGTCTGACATCTGATTGATGCAAACTAGGCATCTATAGAAAGCTTTTTCTAAGCTCTAACTAATGACATTAGTCTCAAACTCAAATTTTTTTCTAAAACAAAAATAGGACACACTTTTCAAAACTTACACTTTTACAACAATTTTTATAAAATCGAGTGTTCAAACCAAATACCATAGGCTAATAACCACTAATACCAATTTGACCACATTCACATTAATAAGATTAACTCATGAAACGTACCATATCTCATGAAATACTCACAGATTAAATTTTCATTACTCAACCCCTTAGACTCAAAAACAAATAAGGGAGAGTTTACCACCATTTTCATCAAATTCTCCAAATCATCTCATAATATACTCTACTCTTACTTGCATTAGTATTTTGGCCTTATCACAACAACACATATTCATTAACTCACTCCTTAGGACCCAAAATACACTTATAATTTATAATTCACATGATGCAAGTAAGGAATAAATGAGAATTCCTAATTGGCAATTGAAATTGTCATACACATATAAATATTCAAAATAAAGAGGTCTACTACAATCGGATCGTGATCCTAAGCCTCTGGGTGTTTTTCTCTGTCCACACCTTTTGAGCTATTCCTTGTAATATTGAAGATAATGGGGTGAATACAACTACTCAGTGACCAAAGTCTAACTAACTTATACTAATGCATATCAATTAATTTAAATGCAAGTGACAGTTAATGTCAATACTTTAACCCATGTGAAACATTTGAAAATAAATATTCATAATTCCACTCACATAATAGCATTTACTTGATAAACAATGCTTTTTAGCACTTTTCATATAAAGAGAGTTGGTCACACAATTCATTGACAAATACATTAGAAGAAATTAAGACTCAACTCGTGATATCATCATTAGAGACACAATATAGACAACAGGTGCCTTTACTCACTATATGTATCATCACACCTCCCTTATATCATCCTTATTCCTCTGACATGAAACCTGGGCTATAACTTAATGGGATAGTCTATATTCCATGACTTCCCTAACTTAAACATTTGTGAGGGGATTATCCGACCAAGGCGTACCAACTCACTTATGGAACATGGTTTTTCCTATTTCTCATACTATAGGGTGTCATACACCCTAGACTAACCTCCTCATTGAACTGGTGGATAGCTAGCTAGGAGAGTCCCTCGTTAAACTAATGAGACAATCCCTTATTGAATAAGTGAGACAATATAAATATAATCAATCTGGCAAATCATCCCACGGATGGGCCTTATCACGTGGATTTTATCATCTATTCCTCTTCCTAAGAAAAGTCCCATCTCTCAAGATCATGGAATGCACATTAATGCCATAATTCACACATATACAATTCATAAAACTTTACATTATCAATTTTCATTAAATTTCATCATTACACAAATCATTGGACTTCTTAAACACATTTTTATGGAACTTCAAATTAAATAAGTCATTGAATTCCAACTTCACAATCATTATACTTCACACTTTAAAAATCATTAAACTCTACTATTTTAAACATCATTGAACTTCTCATAAACAAAAATTCATGTTACTTCTTAATTCACAAAATCATTAAACTCCCAATAAACATAATACGAAAATCTACCGATATTTTTCTCACAAAAATTTTATATCACAAGACATAAAACTCACAAATTTGATCTAGTAGATTTTCTAACAAATCAAGCCACGCTTGCATTTCTTTTTAATTTACACATTTTAATGATCAATCATAAATCCATAAACTAATAAACACACAAAATTATAAGATAAAATTTCCTCAATTACCTCAAACCTTTGAAAGGTTAAAGGTTTCACCTTTCAATTACTCACTCCTAAATCTTCCAAGAAGCTTGAATGGTATCAATGTTAGCTACTCTAGAAGCATTTACCATAAAAAACATCAATATCCATTTTTGAGCTATTTTTCACTAACACTTCATCTTTTTTTAATACTCAAGATTTATTTTAACTCATGTAAAAGTATTCATAAGGCTTCTTAGCTTCCTTTAACTCTCATTAATAACATTAGATCTTAAATGGTTATTAATGAAATCACATTGTTCCCAACCACCAAATTTATGAGAATTTCGAACATTTAATGTCCTCCAACCACCAATCATCATAAAACTATAGATACTAAGTTTACTTAGCTCAATCTACTCTCATTAACCTTATTTAAGTCAATGGGTTTAGACCTATAGCTTTTATGGATCGAAAATCACCATTATCAATCAAACCCTAACTTCTACCATCAAGAAAATGAAAGAAGAGAGAAAGATTTAAGTAAAGAAGCTTACCTTTGATATTTATGAGCTCTAAATTACTCCTATAAGTCTGTTTCTTCAAGCCCTAGCTCAGCTCCTTTATTCTCTTCTTTTTTCTCTTCCGCTTCTTTGTTTTTCTCATGCAGATACAAAATTAATATATCAAAATTTTGGCCGTGCATCGCAGTACATGTTGCCCTCTGCCACAGTGCCATGCACAGAAGAGCCCATTGGATTTAAATCTACTTCTGTACACTGTGGTCGACTGACCACGCACCACAACATATGGCACAAAGAGCAAATCTTTACTTTTTCTTTCTTTTTCCTTGCCCGAATGGCCCGCCATCAATCCAGACCCAGTTCTAGAGTTGAAATCACAACAATTACACTAAGTTAAGTCCCTTTAATCACACGCCTCATTAATATACTTAATTAGTTTATTTGAGCTTAATTAACTTGATTTTAAATTGAGGATGTTACACCTCCCTCTCCCTACGCACCCAATCCCCCCAAGCCCCGCCCCCCAACCTCGTTGCCCCCCTCAACCCCCCTAAGTCCCCTTACCCGCCCCCCTCCCTCTCTCTTCCCCCAAGTCCCCCACCCGCCATCCCCTCTCCTCACCCTCTTAGCCCCCACACCCCTCCCCTCCCCCTCAGTGGTCTCATCCACTTTCCTCCATTATTTCATTGCTCCATAGCTTCAAATGCTTTTTTTAATTATTAATTTTTATAGATTAGTTATTATTTAATTGTAATGTCATTTTTAATTATTTTTGAATTACTTTTATTATTATTTTTATGTAGAATTGTTGTTGTTGTTGGATATCTAATATTTGAGAAAAATATTTTAATATTTTATTGATATTGATTGTTACTGGAAGTATTGTTAATGGCTTTATAAGGTCTTAGGTGTTGCATGTGATTATTTATTTTGTGTAAAATTATAAATTTTCTCTTGTAAATTTTTTGGGAGGTCTAAATTAATTAAAATTTAAATATATTATTTTCTCTAAATTAATTAAAATCATAGTTTAATTAGGAATTTACATTTTTTGAAGTAGTTTGAAGACGATAACATGCATGTTAGTTTTATTGTCCTCTAGGTAGTAACATATGAATCGTAGTTGGATGAATGCTGGACGAATAAGTGATGTGTATGATAATGGTGTGAAGGAGTTTTGGAATTTGTTAAAAAAAATGTTGTTGACAATAGTGAAAAGTTTTATCGTCCTTATGTAAATTGCTTGAATGAGAGGAGACTTAGTGTTACTGAGATAAGAGAACACTTGATTTGTGATGGAATTTACAAGAATTGTATGGTATGGATTTGGCATGGTGAATGATTAGAAAACTATAGTGGTACATCTCAATATGTGGAAGTTGATAATGATCTTAGTGATGAAATAAATATGGATGAAGATTAGTTAGAGGACATGATTCATAATGTTAAGGAAGAGGTCTTTGAACGAGTGCATGTATATAGTAACTTGTGCAATGATATAGAGAAGCCTTTATATTCAGGATGAACTGATTTCAGTTTATTATTTTGGAGTGTTAAAATTAGTTATATTGAAGGCAAGAGTAGGGTGGAGTGATCAAAGTTTTACATGGTTGCTAGAGTTACTCCAAATAATGCTTCCAAAAGGAAATGTACTACCAAATCATTATTATGATGCTAAGAAGATCTTGTTTCCAATGGGATTTTAAAAAGATACACACATGTCCTAATGATTGTGTGATGTATAGAGAAGAGCTTGAAGAAGAGGAAAAGTGTCCGAAATGTGAGGTATTATGGTACAAAGAGAAAGGGGCTTCTGCAAAAGTTTTGTGATATCTTCCAATTATACCAAGGTTCAAGCACTTGTTTACGAATACTAATGATGCAAAGAACTTGAGGTGGCATACGGATGAGAGAATTTTTACAGGACTTAGACTTCTAAAAAAGCTATGGTTAGTCAATGCTAATTGATTTAATTGTAGTAATTTAATTTAACTAATTATATTAATTTTTTATTAACATGAAAAACAAGCAAAAGGTAAAGAAATTGATCAGAGAAATGAATGCCCTCACATAATGTATCGTGGGGGTTATGATCATGTAGACGATATTTTGATAGATGAGAAGTTGAAAAAGAGAGAAGAAGAAGCTAAATTTGATCCTTCTATTCTCTTATTCCCAACATTGCCTATCTCTTATGAGGATAAATAGAGATATGATCATCAATACAAGAATGGAGGGTATACAAGTGAGAAGGCATGTGAGGTTGCTGAAAGGATTGTAAGTAATATTTAATTCTTTAATTTTTTTTTTATTCAATTACTAATATAGAATGTTATGGTATTTGTTTTATTTGTTATAGGAGGCTCTTAAGGAACAACAATCTCAAGGATCCTTCATTCCAGAGGATAGAAATGACATTTTGGTAGTTGCTATCGGCAAGCCAGAGCATTCGAGACGAGTTAGAGGTGTTGGATTTGGCGAGAGAATTAGAGATTACTTTAGAGCACATGCACGTCCTAACAGATCAAGTGTTGTTACAAGAGAGGAGTTGAAAAATGTAATAACAAGTGTAAGATAATAAACAATGAAGGCTGAAGCTTCATTTAAAGCTCGCTTGGAAGCTCGACTTGCAAAAATGAAAGAAGATATGATGACCTTTATGTCCTCACAATAAGAGATGACTGCTGAAGCACCTCATACACAGTCTCATATATTTCACAACACAAAAGAGAGTAATGTTCTTGGACACATATTAGAGGGTCTTTCAATGAGAAATACGAATGAAACGTGTGAGCTATATGTAAAAGATCCTGATAAACACTTGGTTGCTCTTGGCAGTGTTCACACTTTAGGACAAACCCTCTGCCATAAGCAAATGTAACAAGATCAAGTTAGAGTAGTGGTAGAAGATGTAAAAGTAACAGATGCACTCATCCCATTCCCTACTAATAAGGTCAAGATTGTATCCGAAGTTGTTGGTACTTTTATCATGTAGCCTAAGAGACTTGTGAGTGTGGTTCAAGTTGAGGTACGTTTTATTAAATATTTCATACATCTTATTAAATATTTCTTTTTTATACTTTTTTAATTAACTATCTCTTGCCTTTTCAGCTTCCCTTACCAAATAATTCCCTGTTGAAACTTCCATAACCCCAGCAATTGTAGCCACCGCAAGTTGACTCTTTTCCAATAAATAATTTTATTACTTACAATAAATCATTCCAAGAAAAAAAATTTGCAAAGGAAAAGGGTGTTATGGGTATGGAGAGTCTAGTGATTATTGAACGAGAAGATTTGAATTGACTTCTCTTGAAAAGTCAGCTTACTACAGCATTAATTGAGTTTTTTATACTGTAAGTATGTTTTACTTAAATATAATTAACTTATCAAGATCGATCAACTAATACAATTGCATTATTACAGGTACCTCCATCGTTACATCGGACAAAGGTAATCATTTCAGATTTCTTTGCCTTCATCACATGACGAAGAAATGGAATACTCCTAAAATAAGATCCTAGTGCCTCTAGCAACGAATATGTAAAGTTAAAAAGGATGTTTTCATGGTTCTATATGTGCATTCATAAGGATCAATTTGTGATTGATAGTTTTTCGTTAAATATGGATTTCTTCTAATATCTCAATATATTTTGTAGGGACCACTACCAACTGATTGTTCTTTCATTGAAGAATAACTTATACTCCCTCCATTACAAACCAAACAAGGATATAAAGAAGACGATAAACTCGTAAGTATACTTGTATAAAAACTATTAATTTTTATAGATATATTAGTTACAAATCTTGTGATATTGATCATAGGGCAATGAAAACATATCAAATGATGGTCCTGAAAAAGCATCCACATAAACTAAAGGATGCTATGTGGATTGAGCTAAAGGTAAGTTAAAACTAACACTTTATTAATATATTCAATTGTCAATATTTATCTTCGATTCCCAATTGTTTTATATATATATATATATATGTGTTTTTATATACAGTCATAGGCAACTACTGAAGAGTAGTTTGTGCAGTGTATATGTGATGAGGCGCATACTCAATATCATCACATTAGGAATGACTGAATTTACAAATAAGGTAACTATATTTTTTAAAAGCTAATTTTATTATTACTTGGATTAATTGGTTAGTGTTTCAATTGCAATTTTATACATTAGATAGATGTTTGACATTGCGGATCCATTTTCTAAGGGAGAGGTTGACAACATCCTCACACGTTGGGCACAATATCTTGCGAATGGTATGCAAGGTTTAGGTAATTTTTTAAAAATTGTATAAAAAAATTTGAATTTTGTGTCATTTCTATAGAATTGTATTGAAATTTAGATTATTTATATGTACTTGAATTGGCTGGCTAGCAATAAATTGTATAAAATATTTTTATTTGCAAAGATTAGGGAAATAACTAAAAACAAAATAATTTTTTTAAAAAAAGTGGACTTTTAACAACGTTATGGCATTAACCGTTGTTAAAAGTAGACTTTTAACAGTGGTTCTGGCCAAACCATGTTAAAAGTCTATTTTTAACACCGGTTAATGCCATAATCATTGTTATGGCTAGAACATTGTTAAAAGTCTTCTTTAAAAAAAATCAATGAGCAACTTTCAATAGCGGAACATAGATTCGCTGTTGAAAGTTTATTTTTAACGACGATTGTATAACTGCTGTTAAAAGTCACATACATTTAACATCCCTTAAAACAATTGCGAACATAGAACCACTGTTAAAAGTATTTTTTATTCACTATTAAAAGCGCATCCTGTAATATTGGTCTTTGCTTCAATGCTAGCTTCATATGTATTACACAATTACAATAACTTATAAATAGTATAGTTCACTTTAAATGTCATATTTATTAATTAAACAAGTTTTTCCATGCATTATGAGAAATTTGAAAAGTAAGTGCATATTTGATGTGTGAAAAAATATTTTTTAAAAAAATAAAATGAGAAATATACCTACCTTATGTTATTTTTTTATCCACATACAAGCATTTTTCTTTATAAGAAGCATTTTTTCATATACTCTCTCCAGTCCAAAATATAAGTATCTTTTAAAAATATTTTGCTTATCAATAAAATCATTATTTTCATGAATATATATATATATATATATATATACCCTTAGTTCTAATTTATGTTGAGTAAGAAGAAAGTTATAATTTCACAAACACAAGAATATAGGTTAATAAATATAAGAGGTAAAATAAAAAAAATAAAAAAACTAAATTGCTTATATATTGTACCAAGATTAATTAAAAAAAATATTTATATTTTGGATAGAAAGTAATGACAAACATGTACTAAATTTTATTGCTCAAAGTTGAGTCGAGGATATGGGCTGTGATTGATGGGGTCAACAAACTTGTAGCATGTTTGTTTGAAAGGGCACCTCAACGGTTTTTGCAGTAATTAATAACAAAAAGTGGAAAACTTAGTTTGGACTAATTATACCCTTACATGATGGGCCAACCCAAATGGGTCTAATTGACCCATTCCTCCCTCAAATAATTTGTGAATCTATACCAAGCCATGTTTTATTGTGTTGTCAGTTTTTGGTAAACACAGATGATATGAGTAAATAAAAGGAATGTAAAGTATACAGAAGACATTGATGATCATTGAAAAAAGGCACTGGGTGATGGGTTAATTACATTTTTTTAATAGTATTTATATTTAAACTCATTAACTAGTAATATAAATATAATTTTTTTATTTAAATGTAGGTAAAATTGAAAGTTCATTATTTTTTAAGACAAGGTTAATTACTTAACCATGTCTTTTTGATTTTATGGCTTGATTAGAGCTTTAGATGTACTCCTCTGATCTTCTTTACAAGTCATTTTCACCATCTCATTAATACCAATACCAAAAAAATATAAAGAACAAAAGTATGTAAAATTTCATAATATGCCCTTATATAATAAATTAAAAAAGTAATATCATGTTATATTTTTTCTCTCTTGAAAATACCTTTCAACTATTATCTAAAAAGTCACATCATGACTTATAAATAGAATCAAATGAATCTTTTAAAATTTAATTTATAAATATGACTAAAGGATATACCTGATAATAGGAATAAAAGGAAGTTTGCGCATAATGAATTCGAATTTGGTAGTGTCTCCAAAATCCTCTTACTTAATGAATGTTCCATGTGACACTATAAATATCAAACAGTTGCAAGAGATATTAATGCAAGATATAGAGAGAAAATACCAAATAACGTATTTTCCTGTCATCATGTCATATGCTTTAATCCAATGATTCATATAGATGCTGAAAATTTGTTTAAATACATCATTGTCGACCGTCTTTTAACTAAATGTTCTATCTATTTCGGGTCAAGCCTGAATTTTGAGACATTAATGAAATCCTGTGACTAGTGTGAATTAACCTTTTTTTTGGGTCAAATCTTTATTTAAGCTTATGCTTAACAACTTTCGCAAATGCAAGATCCTTACAAAAAATGTTACTTTTTCACCATTTATGAATTAATTATATAGATAGCAGCGAAATTAAAATGAATCATCATATTAAGAACATCTAGATGTAAAATGCAGTATATATCTATTTCAAATAACTAAACATTTAAATTTTTAATAGAATTGAATGTCCTTCATCATTTAATTTATCATTAACTAATAATATATTATACTCCACCCAGTGGACTGTGGAGGGCAGTGCATGGAATGAGAATTGTACGATAGTTACAAGTTCCATGGTTACGGAATGCTACTGTATATGAGTTAGACTACACGCCGGTTCAGTCTCGTTTCAGAATTGATCTCAGGACCAAAAACATGTACGGGTGCTACTCTCGATTTGGCTTTTCATCGATTTGACTGTCAACGTTCAAATCCCTTTTCCTCATTAACTGTAATATATAAAATGAAAATAGTTGACAACTATCAATATAGTGATGTGTATTTCATGCGTCGTCGTCATTACTGTGCTGAAAACGAAAAACCCTAGTAAGGCTTTTCTCTCTCATGTAATTTTGGAAATACCTGATGACTTAGAAAATACTTCTAAAATTGGACTTATAAATGGGACCGGAGGGAGTTGAAAATAGTTGAACAACTTACAAATATAGTGATGTGATGTTATTTCATGCGTCGTCGTCATTACTGTGCTGAAAACGAGAAAACCCTAGTTTTCTTGTAGGCTTGTAGCTGATAAGAATGATGCAAGTTTAAAATTTGAAAGTAACTTTGGCATTCGAGATCTGTCCAACCAGGATAGACACTGACAGTAACGCGTAGCACTTAGGGCTACGATTTACTGGTCTGGTATTGGTAACCATCAAATCCAAGAGTTCAAATGTGATTATGTTATTATTATTATGCCACTACGCACGTATACACTAGAATCCAAAAACTAAACCCCAGAGACGAGGCACCACCTGAACTGACCTCAACACAAACAAAGTACAAATACTATAATATTAATAACTACACCAACAAAAACCATATCTCCCTGAGATGATAAGTTAATAACATCTCATGTTTTTCATCGCTTTTTCCTTTGTCTTTCACTCTTCAATTCTGCACCGGGTACCTCACTCCTGCTGCCAAAGCACGTTCTTGCTCTATCTGCAATATTATTACGCATTGATAACTGATTTATTTGATAGTATAATAAGCTACGAGTTCTTTGAGGCATAATATACAGAGTCAGATCAATAAAGTACTTGGAAAAGTTCGTGTAATTTGTTCTTGAGATAGCAATACTCGTGCTCCAGCATCTCCAAAGCTCGCAAGCATCTGAAACCAAACATGTATACAGTACTGCAAGGTAAGAAAGACGCTGAACTTTTATATAGATAATTAAATCGGAGACGAAGAAAGTGGAAAAAGAGGAAGGAGAAGGCACGTGCCCGGCACGGTTGTTCTGGTCAGTGGCAGCGCGAAACGCGACGCAGACGTTTCGAACTCTGTTGGCTCCAATACTCGAGCTGCTTCCCATCAACTGGTTCACATGGATTCCCATTTTCTTGTAGTCCGACAACTCCCTATCCATTCTGTCGCAAAACACACACATTTATAAAGATATGCATAATGCAGGGGAAGAGTCGAGAAGATTAAGGTGGTAATTATGGAAGAGTGTGTGTGTACATACAGCAGTGATCTGAGGTTTCGGAGAAGCTTCTCGGACTCGTGGAAGTAGATGTTGACAACCTCGGACACGAAGTTGGGAGACGACTCATCCTGAAGCTGCTGAAGCTGCAGGAATTGCTCATCCAGAACTCCCTGCACCGTACGCTAACACCGTTAATAACTTAGCTAAACGTGACGTACATCTTTCACTCAAGACAGCTTTAGGTACGTTGTTGCTTAAGGAAGAAAGAAATCAAGCGTGTCTGTGTCGGTGACTGACCTGGTGGAAGAGGAAGGCAAGGAGGCGGTTCATGTCGGCCCACAGACGGTCCGCTCCGAGCCCAAGCATCCACAGTGGGAGACCCGTTTTGACTTGCTCTTCACTAACCTCACAAATTAAACCAACACAGCTAGCCAAATGGATCAAGCCTTGAGAGACCGAACCCAATGTGATAATGTGATATAGATAATGCGAAGAAGAACCACGCAGACACAGACGCGGAGAGTGTTGTCGTTCTCTTGGGGTATTTAAACAGAGAGAGAGAGAGAGAGAGAGAGAGTGTGTGTGTACAGAAATGGAGATGATTTGGGAAGATTGAGGAATGAATGAGGATTTATGAGGGGAAAACAATTACCAAGGTGACAAGTACTGCAGGAGGAGAAAAGTGAATAATAAGAATGAGAGAGTAAGTGGAAAGGCGTGCCAGGGGAGAGGTGAGAAATCGAGGCGAATGCGGGGTATCTACCGGACCATCCCTACCACCTGAGTCTCAGTGTTGTGTTGGAGGTTTCAGGCCATAGCTCTGGGCTTGGTCACCTGCTGTTCCTGTGCCCGGTCACCTCGCGTGCTTCGGGCCTTCCATTAATTTATTGCAGAAAGCTTCTTCTTCTTCTTCTTCTCGTTGGTGTTGGCATTGGAGTGTGGGAAGAGGGAGGGAGGGAATATAGAGGCGCCCGATAAACAAGGGTGGGAGTGACAGGTGGTGAAAAGTGTTTGCTTTTGATGCTTTTTTTGTCT
Source organism: Prosopis cineraria (assembly GCF_029017545.1). NCBI lineage: Eukaryota > Viridiplantae > Streptophyta > Magnoliopsida > Fabales > Fabaceae > Prosopis > Prosopis cineraria. The sequence continues at coordinate 8,753,101 of NW_026555344.1, forward strand.
TTCACTGCGACTGGTGGGAGTGTATCGGGGAAGACGACCCTCTGAAATCGGCCGACCTTTTCCAAAAGGTGAAATCATGGGCTACCTGTTGCAGCTTCGACTCCACCACCATCCTTACGCCCTCACAGCTTCCTTCTCTCCCGCCCAAGCATAATGAACCACTAAATTATTGGTCCCGCTACTGCTCCCATATATTATTAATTACTATAACGCAAATCTGTTGTACACGTGCTTGCCTCCTCATATATTTGTGGTTCAATTCTCTTTTAATATTAAAAATTAATTTAACATTAAAAATTAAATCATATTATACTTCCTCTGAGCTTATTTATAAATTACTACTAATATATTTTATCAAAGTAAAAAAAATATAAATCTCATTAACTTTGTCTTAACATTTAAATAGTTTCAACCTTTATTCCTAATAAATATTAGTTTCAACCTTTATTTTTAATAAATATTCTTAAATCTTATTGTTAATAGTTTTATTTAAAGTATTTAATAAAAATAAAAAAGTAAAGAGAAATATTAAAAATTAAAAATTCACAAATATCTTATAAATAGAATTGAATTTTTTCTTCTCTTTCTATCTTATAAATAGGATCAGAGGAGTAACGACCTATCAAAAGAAGTCTTAATAGACATGATTCATTATTATAAATTATTTTTTAAAAATATAATGTTAAAACAGATTAGACATTTTGCATATGTCAAGGTATAATTAATACTTTCTACATCTCAAATTATAAAATATTTTTAGACAAAATCACACGGATAAATAAAATTCATTGAACACACTTTATAACCTTATTTTTTTTAAAATAAAAATATAAACTTTCAAAAATATCCTTTATTAATATTACATACATCCTAAATTATAAAACACTTTTGGAGGAGATTTAACAGCCTAAAATTTAAGATACTTTGACAAAAATAAGATCTTATTGATAATTTTTTTTCAATAATATTATTTCACAAATGGAATATTAATTAATAAAGGGCATTTTAGGATTTTTGTATCTTTTTCTTGAAAAAATAATATTGTAAATAATACTCTCTCTTCCTTATATATAAGAGATTTTCTAGAATTTTTTTGGTCCCTAAATATAAAATGTTGTTAGTATTTTTTTTAATAAATGAGTCATTATACCCTTATTAAATTAAAAATAAAATATAAGTACTCTCATTAATTTACTTTAAGAAAAGGTATTCATTTTTTATTTACAATAAGTATGGGCAAAATTAAAATATTGTTGTGCTTTTAATTAGATAACTAACTTTTATTAGTTTGAATGATTCGATTAAAAATATCTTATATGTGGAGATGAAGATAGTAAGTTTTATTTGAATGTGTGATTTAGTTTGGAATGGAAGGAGTACTCCATTTGTGAAAAAATATTACAGAGATCAAGAACATATGAAAAAGATAATATTAAAAAAAGTACTTCAACTGTATCAAATTATAAGATATTTTTATAAAAAATTTTACATACCAATAAACCTCATTAAATACACTCAACCACCTTATTTTTTTCAAAATAAAAATATAAACTTTTAAAAATATCCTTCACTTGATAACCTTAAATCTGTACTTAATTAGTATTAAATATAAAGAGAGAAAGGGTAATATTGAAATAAGCATATTTAATGAAACTTTAATATTTTCAAAGTGTTTTATATTTTGAGACGACAAATCTTTCTCAAAAGTGTTTTATGATTTGGGGAGAGAGTATCATTTATGAAACCTTACTTTTCTTAAAGTGTCGTATATTTTGGGATATTAAATCTTTTTGAAAAGTATCTTATAATGTGAAACAGGAGTAATATGATTTTTCACAAATGATCTATTTAGTTTTGTAATTAATAAAATTTTCTAATATGTAAAATATAATGGAAATTGATAAGATTTATAATAAAAGTGGAAAGACTTTTGAACTAAAGCTTTAGGATTTTAAATTAAATTATGATGTTGAACCCATTTTCTCTATTCGGACTATAATGCAGGACATTTTCTAAAAGCTTTACTTAATTCAAAATATAGGACATTAGGTAACATTTTTAATTATTTTTCAAACTATATCCTTATTACATTTATTACTCTTTTCAACAAAATGATGCATTAAAATTTTAACTATCATTATCAAAGAACCTATATAAAATATTTAATGAAGGTAAAATTGAAAAGTTGTAACTTTTTTTTAAGAAATTAAGGTTGTAAATTGTAATTCGACCCTAATATTAATTTGGAAATTGTGTATCCCGCCATTTGAAACATGCTTTGACAACTAGTATCAGAAGCTTGTTTCATTAGGAACTTGCTCGTTTAAAACTCGCATTTAAATTGGAGTTTGAGCAGGGACTTCGTTTTTATGATATAAACATTGGATCTAGTAGGCTTCTATTTTAATGCTATAATTTGTAGCTAGTAACATTAAGTTATATAATTCATTAATTTTGCCTTTCTCATGTTTAAATTTGGTTTTTACATTTGTTAGAAGGAAATTAAGAAAAATAATAATTCTCAGATGGTTAATAAACATATACCACAAAAAGTCTAAGAAATTCACATGGTTGTTTAGCAAGCGAGCTTTCAAATTAAAATTTTCACTTTAACATTGTCTTCCTAATTCCCATTCATCGGCGTGAGAGACACATGGAGATGAGTTAAAAATACACTTTAGCCGTACTAGTGCAAAAAGCAGTTATGGGTTAATCTACAGTTTAATTTAACACGACTGAATGTATAATAATGGGCATGTTATTAATAATAGTAGTATACAATAGGAGCACTAATTAATTTGTTTTAAATTTTATAGACACCTCGAAATCGTTGCTTGAAAGGCATGCTTTGTAATGACGTAAGCATGCAATTTCTCTGCTTAACATAATAATTACCGTCTTGTTATTATTTATTCATTATTATGGAGTGTCAGAAAAATAATACACGCAACTTTTGGCAGTCCCTCGAATGGGAACTGAACTCATGCTCACCCCACATACTAATATTTCACAAATTTCCCAAGCGTAATTAATTAATTTTTGCCTTTTCACCCATCATTAACATAATCAAGTATATTATAATAACCTGGGGAATAATATTATTATTATTTTAGAACAACCTAGCTAGATAGCTATAGTTTGATTACCAATGTTAATTTGAAACTAAAAACAATAAACCAGAGGTGCTTGTGCATGGAGTTGAGAGCTAGGTTCCATATGATTGTGCTTTTTAAATATTCTCCCATGCTTATTAACCGTGGCTACTATTCTACTAAGTATTTTATTATTCTTACAAACAAGTAATACCTTTTGTGGGTGGCTTTGTATGGTTAATAAGCAGTTGTTTTGGGTTTGTTTTACATTATCCTATGGCTTCGAAATTCCAAAAGCTTTTGGGACCTCGAGGTGACTAGAGCATGGTAATTTTTTCTGTAAAAGGTTGAAGAGTAATAATGAAACTTTGGTGCTCTCGATGCTCAAGGTTGGTTTTGTTCTTTTGTTTCCTAAAATGTTTATGTTACTATATGTCTGTCTATTCAAATTTACCCCTTTTCTTTTCTGAATTTTGTGTTCCACTTCGAGACTCATTCTTTTTCTGCATTTTCATTAAACAAATAGCAGTAAGTACTATATATAGCTAATTGGTGAAGAGTGGCCGTGACTTCAAGAATAATCAATGTGCGTATTATTGTTGGGAAATAAAATTCAACAAATGGGATCACTAGGTTAGGCAGCAAGTTAGAATGTTCTCCATTTCCCTTCTTGAAAATATTCAGAAATATACTTGCCAATTTAGATGCGTTCAAAAAGTTATTCATTTTTATTTCTTTCTCTATCCAATTTAAATGATATGTCAACCTGTCGTTATTTAATTTTAGCAACATTTACTTGTCAATTATTTATCAAGAGGAACTTGGTCATAAGATTCACTACGTAAAACGTGACAATTATAACCAGAAAGGTACTTGTCAAAATGATGTGTCAACTTGTCATTTTTGTAAAATTAAGTTGTAAAATTTCTAAGAAAAACTTGTTAATAGTGTTTGACATGCAAACCAGTAAAATGACAATTCTACGTCAATGAAATAACAAGTTCAATTATGCCTCTAATTTGACAATTACAATTCATTACATAAAAATAATTCTTCTTCCAAAATTTCCTTTACTAAATTAACGAGTAAGTAATTTTACTAAAATAAAAAGTTCACATAAATTTTTTACAAGTAGACTCTTGGTTATAGTGACACACATCTTGCATATTAAATTTTGTTAACAAGTTCTTTTAATAATTTAACAAGTAAACATCCATGAAATGACAAATTGATCAGTTAAGCTCTAGTGATTTGAATATTGAAGACTAAGTTAACGACACACACACAAATTTGTGCACTATAAGATTAAGATGCATTGGTCTTTTGATGACCAAGGGGTTATGGGTCCAAACCCTCTCTGAACAGCTCAAAAATTTATGTCACTAGTGCTAAAGTTTGAGTGACTGCCGACGGTGGTCTGGTGATCAATGTATAGTGGAGGGAGGTTTTTTTTTAAAAAAATATATCATGGGTATTTTTTTTGCAATAAAATTTTAATTACACTCGTCCAATATAATGAATTCAAAACAATGTATAGTGGAGGGAGGTTTTTTTTTTTTAAAAAAATATATCATGGGTATTTTTTTTGCAATAAAATTTTAATTACACTCATCCAATATAATGAATTCAGAATTTTTGGTCCCTTTTCTCAATAAATGTCCATATTTGACCTTTGGATGCCCCCTATATAATATCTTATTCTTTCCATTTTAAATTATAAGACACTTTAAAAAAAACCTCACATATCAATAAAACTCATTAAATACATTTTATAACCTTTCCTTTTCAAAATAAAAATATAAATTTTTAAAATAACCTTCATTTAATACTTAATTGCTGAAATAATATTGAAGAGAGAGAATATATAGGAAGGGTAATACTAGAAAAGTGTAATTAATGAAACCTTATTTTTATTAAAGGATTTTATATTTAAAATGTTAAATTTTTTTCTAAAAATATCTTATAATTTGAGACCGAAGGAGTATTTTGTTAATATATTAAATATATACTTCATTCATTTCATAATATAGGACATTCGGTAGTTCTAATTTTTTTTAAACTATATCCTTACTTTATTTATTATCTCTTTTGGAAAAAAAATTCTATTAGAATATCAAATGTCATTATTGAGGTAATTATATGTATAATTAGAATATCATTGAAAAGATATACATATTTTAAAATATTAAGCCTTCAATTAACTTTATTACTATCTCAAAGACCCAAACTTTATTACTAGTTTGCTGGACCAAATATTAACATATTTTAAATTAAAATAAAAATATAAAATATTTTGATATTATAATTTATTTAAAATATTTATCAAATTATTTTAAATAAAATATAATAAAACTTAAATGTTCTAACATAATTTTTTTTTTGGCCTGAAATATTTTAACAAAATTCTCTTCTTTGCCGAAGTGCTTCAACTTGATTGGTAATTCATGGGCCTGAATTGGGCGTAAAGCACTGAATTCATGTAGTCATCATGGAGACCGAAAAGTAAAAGCCCATTCATAAACCAGAAGCACGGTTCCTCTCGAGGCACATGCGTTGTGTGAAAGAGAAAGCGAAAATCTGACAAAAGCAGTGTAGGTAAGGAAGCTTCCCCCACACCCCCGGGGAAAAAATAAATTACAGTGAGATTTGCGTGTGAAAATATTTAATCTATATAAAAATATATATATATATATATATAATTTAAAAGGCCATGACAGAAGTCGTGCAAAAGATGACAATTAAATTATATCAACATTTAAAAAATTATTGTATTCTAAAAATAAATTGTTTAAAATTTTGATATTCAGACTATTTTTAAGAACATGCTGGATGAGTCAATCTACATAGTTGTTAGCTTTTTTATAGATATGGTCGAATGTGATCGTCCAATATCTTATTATAAAATCTTTAATCTTCTTAATTGTTTTTAAAAGAGAGTAATTGTCATTGTAATCACAATTAATGAGAGAAAGAGCTTCTAAAGAGTCAATATAAACATTGACTTTAAAAACTTGCCAATCTAGCACATGTTTAGGTTTTTCAAGATGCCTAAAAGTTCAGCAATAGTGTTGGGGTAATGGCTAAAATATTTAAAGAAACCTTTTATTCAATTTTTTTATTATAAATGACGCTACCACAAACACTGACCCTATTTATGCTAACGAAATTATTAGTATTAAGTCTAACCCAACCATCAATTCCATTCAAATATTTAATATTTAAAACGAACCAAAAACATGATTCATGTTTAGATTGACCTTCAACATCTGTATTCTCATGTTTGACAATGACCAATCAATATTCAATATGACTAGATGAGGTGAAGGAGGAAGAGCGGGAGGAGAATAATAATATATTAATATTGAACCATTTAAGCTTTCAGTTTTATCAGTTTATTGTATAAATATTCTTTTCATTAAAAAATATAAGATATTTTTAACTGAATTTCACCTCTAATAAAGTAATTACTTACTTTAAAACTAATCCTATCTTTTTATATTTATTTATATTAAATACTTTATAATAAATATAAAGTCATTATCAATAGGGGCACTTAAAAAAGATAATAATTATAACTTAAAAAACTAAAAATATTTTATATTTTTTAACATTCAACTCCTCAAAAAATGCTTTATATTTTTTGAACGGAGGGAGTATCTATTTAATTTTTTTAATTTTAATAATATTAATTTTAAATAATTATTTTTCATTTCAATCATTATTATTTTTTAAAAAAATAAATTTAATATATCAACATTTGAAAATATTATGCTAATATTTAAAAGTTCATTCAATGTAAAAAATTCTTGTTAATGAACCAACCATATTAAGGTTAAAAACTAAAAATTTTTTTATAAAATTTAGTGATTGAAATAAAACAGTATAAAAATAAAAGAATTAAAATGTCACTTGAGCTTATATCATTATCATCATCAAATACGCTATAATTAAAGTGGACGGTATGCAACTTTCAGCCCAAAATGGACGGTGGAGGCATGATTTCTTCTTCTTTTGTGATGGGGGAGAGAGAAAAGAAAATCAGCTTGAAGCCATATGAAAGCAGTTTTGTGAGTGTCATTGAAAGTTTATGATTTTGTAATTGCTATGATATTTTTTTTTTCTGTTTTATAATAGATAGTATGATATTATATCATAATTAATATTTTTCAACGATTTTGATTATAATAATAATCACCTTAAACATTCCAAGCATGCTTTGTACAAGCAGGGTCAACATGTTAAATCAATACATACATGCAAATCTTATTTTTAAAATGATTACTCAGTTATAAAAAGTACAACTCTTTTTTTTTTTTTTTAACTACACTGTATAGGACATGTGAGTTATATTTTATTACTATTTACGATCAGTCTATACGGAGTATTACCATTTTAAAAAAAAATAAATAAATTCCATAGTAACTGTAAAGGAAATAATTGGTTTCTGTAGATCATATGTGTGTGTATATATATATATGTAGATCTTAGAAAACAAAAATTACTAGACTGAACTTTCACATGAGTAGCATGGATAAGTAATTGAAGGTTGGATATTTAGGTCCCGCTTGATTTTAAAAAAAAAATAAAATAGATTAAAAATAAAAATAAAAATAAAATAAATTATTTTTTATAATAAATATGATAAAACTCATTAATATATATTATAAATATGACGATTATCATACTCTTCAAAAATTTTATAAATGATAATTTTTTCCTATGAATTAATTACTCTCCCTCTTATAAATGTATTCATTCTCCTTAATCATTTTATTTTTATATTTATTTTGTTTAATTCATTTCATTTTATTTTACTTTTTTAGTAAACAAACAGGACCTTATCATTTTAGTTTTATACTTACAAAACTACCAACTACTTACCTATCAAACGAGCAATCTTTTAGTTACTTGAGGTGAGTGTGATTTTAATTATTTCAATTTTTTATTATTTATATTCTACCAACCAAACATCAATGATCTATCAAATCACACAAGTATTTTCATTCATTTCCTGCTCTATTCTAATTTCTAAACATCATCTTTACATTCACAACTTCCCTATTTTTTTTTCCTATTTCTTTAATGCGTGTGGGTTTTTCCTGTATTGCACCCAATGTCTTATATGATCTCTTATATGATCGGAGGCAAGGTCTTCCACAGAGTATTTAATGGGTATAAATGGAATTTCCAAATTAAAGTGCCCCAACTAACAGGTTTTGAGTTGCATTACAAGCCAAGTTCAATCGCTGAAAATAAGATTATACCAATTATAAATGTATTAGATGTTTCGGCAATTTTTATCATTGATTTTTTTTCCCCAACAGTTTTGTCCTTCATAGAGAATGACGATAGAACCACTAGTCTCTCTCTCTCTCTCTCTCTCAAACACACACACACACACAAACGTGTTAAACTCTGTCACACAATGATCGATTTGAATTTGGGAACGCCGTGGCTTTCACCTAACTATGTTTTATCACGTTGCTGAAAATGAACTGAGGAGGAACAGAGTAAAGTGGACCATTATAAAAAGATAAGAAGCCAGAAACCAATAATAATTGAAAAAGGAAAAAGAAAAAGAAAAAAGAGAATAAAACTATGGACAGAAAACTCTCGTGCTCCTACTTAAAATCTGGCACACCAAACATTCTTAGATATTGCATATTGATTTCATTGTGGTGTACAAAAATCATCTTCGTTTGCATCAGGCAGGCTATGAAGCTCTCTGATAGTGTGCAGGCATGCTAGTCCCACACACAGCGTACAACAGTGAAGTCATTGATATGGGATGAAAGCAACACCGCATAGTGAGCTTATCAATCAGTTATTGAATGCCATTCTTAGTTTGTGAGTTTGTGAAGGAAGCTTAACTTCAGTGGCCAGCCCAAGAAGTTGCAGAAACCTCACAACGTACCAAGTCATGTCCAGTTGCCACCATTCTAACCCATGTCTTGCAGAGTACTCAAATGCATGGTGGTTATTGTGCCATCCCTCCCCAAATGCTAGCACTGCCACCCACCTGTTCAGCCATGCCAAATAACTATTTTAGATATCAAAACCCTACTTGAGTTGACTAATCAGACTAGTGAACTGGTTCCCTGATCGGTTTGGTCAAGAGTTTTGGACGGATTGATTGTGTAAATTTTTTCATTTTTTTTAGCTTTAGAAACTCTGTTTTGTTGGATCATATATGGTTTATACATGAATGTTTCATTTCTCTGTGGATTAATGCCCTTCTTATTTGAAGATTACTCTATTAACGCTTGTATATGAAAATTTTTATATATTTTAATTAGATTATATTATTTTAATTATGATTAGGTTAACTTGTTTCAACCATGATTGAAACATTAACTCTTCAATTGCTATCTTAACCATTTTAATGACTAATCTAATTTTCAATACTTTGGCTTGATTAAACTTGATTTCTCTCGAACAAGATGGGAAATTTAGAATCAAGTAGATGAAAGGATCACTCTGAAAAAATTATTTTAGGTAAGCCAAATAGTACTTAAATATGAGCTGGTAGTACCGAATAGCACATGTTGCTGAAAAGAAAAATCTGACACACAAAAATAACAGAAGGGGAAAAATTTCAATGAAGGTAAAAAAGTAAGTACCAATTATTTCTGGACAAGTCCTTGGTATTCCAAGCTTGCTTTCCCCAAACATGGCAAGCTGAGTTTACTAGCCAAGTGATGTGGTATACCCAAACAATTCTCACACCCTGTAACAGTGATATATATGCTTGAGTTTCAATTCAATAATTGGAAAAAATGAGGCTCTTTTGATTGATAGCCAGGAAGATGAAAAAGAAAATGAAAGAAATTTCCTTACCATTCCCCAAACAAGGAAAGGAAATCCTCCCATGGCATAAAGCAGAACTCCCAAGGCAAGAGGATGCAAAATGTATGTGCTTCGGAGGAATCTATAGAAGTATTGTTTCTCTAAATCTCCAACGTTGTTTGGCTCTCCGCACTACATCAAAATATCCCAAAACATTTGCAACAAGGTTATGAACTATGATTATTCTGCCTGTCAAAAACTGATAGTACACAGAGACCAGGGATTCATGGATCACAATATGCATACCCTTTCAACCACAGATTTGGTATCGAACAACCAGCTCATATGACTGAACCAGAATCCTTCAGTGGGACTGTGTGGATCTCTCTCTGAATCGCAAAATTGATGGTGGTACCTGTGTGTGCTCACCCAATCAATTGGGTTCCCCTGCACACCAATCAAATCAAAATCACCCAAGATTGTTTTTGTTTTAAAATAATCTGCTAACAATATATGTTTGACCAAACGGCTAATATAGTCTAACAAAAGGGATAATACGAGGCTTATACATGTTCAAATCTTTCAAATTTATGAAATGCAATAATTTGACATAAAGATAATAAGTATTTGATAGCCAAACTTCTCATTTTCCTATGTCAGCTACCTTGGGACCATTTGGTAATGAAAATACTTCTTTAAAATCAAAAAATATGATAGAAGGAACTCAGAAGAAAGCTTTGAGAATCAGAATTTACCTGAAGAGCGAGAACTCCACAATAAGCAAAGAGATACTCAAGCCATTTGGGAAGTTTGAAGCTCCGGTGAGAAAGATGTCTGTGGAAGGAGAGCGTGATGCCAAAGAGACCCGTCACAACATACAGAGCCATGGCAAACCAGAAAGCTCTCCAATTGAAATGAAACGGTGCAAAGAGACTAAGCACATGCATGGTCAATACAACACCGGCAGTGCCCAAATCCAAGGAATTCCATTTCCTTCCAAAGAAAACTCGTCTCCCTCGCTTCACCTCCACGTCTGATAGCAGAATTCTCCTGTACTTCACATTCCCTTCTTCTGGTTCCAATGCTTCCGTCAATGCTGCATTGGCAGCTATAACCGGCACCGTTCTGAAGGGGTTTGATTTCAGGAAAAGTTTATTCGAATTTGAATTGAAGTTGGAGACTTTAAAGGTTCTGGCATTGTTTGAGAACGACCCAGAATTAGGTAGCCGGGGGATTGAGCGGTGAACGGTGGTGAAGTTATGGAGGATGGCGTTTTTGGGTTGTGAGGTGATCAGAGCCATGAAGGAAAAAGAAATGGCCTGTGTTTTTCCCGTCTCTGTATTTGAGATTCTCGCGAGAAATGAAACCTTGAGGCTTGAAGTCGTTTGATGGAAGCTTTATGGATTTTGGGTTTTTAATGATGCGATGGATTGATAAACGCAAGTTGGAATGTGAAATGAAGGTTAAGCCACTTGCGAGACCTGTAATTTGTCGACTTCCGGGTTGAAATTGAAATTTCAAAGTGAAAATGTGGGCAAAAAGAGAAAGAAAGTGAAAAGTGAAAACAGAAATAAATCAATAAATCAGATAATGGAAAAAGAGATAAGGCGGTGAAGCCGCAAAGGGTTTTAGCCAAGAGTTATCAGGTCGGAGAAACAAGGTCCAGATATTTTTGATTCTCAGATAAACCCTTTTCTTTCCCTTTGTCTCTATTATAAGATTTTTCATTGTTTTGCGCCAAAACTTCTCCTCTATCTGCAAATTCTTACCCACATACATATACTGAGAAATATCCCATCTTTCCTCTTTTATCTATAAACATGTCTCGCTAGTGCATTGAACTTCAACTATATTCTCATCTCTCTTCAATCCGAGAAAGAAAGTGTGAAACATGGCGGCAACAAAGGGGTCAATATTTGCATCTTCCACGCAACCGTTTCTGGCCAAGCGGTCCGTTTCTTGTGGCATTTCCAGCACGCTTGGTTAGTCTGTCTATTCTTCTTTTCCCATGTTTTAAATCTTTGTATCGATTCCATTTTGTTACATACTTGCTAGTCCTAGTAGGAAATAACTTCCCTTATATTCGAAGATTCTAATAACGTTGCGTGCAAACTTTGATGAAGGAAAAATAAGTTATTGCTAGGTTATCTGAATCTTAAGGATGGTGCTCTAGAGTACTCGATGCTAATGATCCATTTGGATCAATGATATAAGGCAGATTTGCTTTTTCTTTGTGAAAAAGGAGTTTTGGCTTATAGAGCTATCTGAAATCTGAATTAACATGGGAGTTTGTGTGTCTTTCTCCGACCTCGATAAAGTTGTCAATGATATAAATTGATTTTTTTTTTTCTTCCAGTCATGCAATCACTACGTTCATAAATAACCACGACTGGAACATGTTTACTTTTATTTTCTTTTTTTATTTGAGCGTATTATATGCAATCCTTTTTTTTTTGGTAATTAAAGAGGATTCAAATTGATTAATGATTGACTTCTTCTTCTTCTTCTTCTTTTTTGCCTCAATTGATGATGGACCTCCAGTATACATTCATTTTGACAATTTCATCAGCATGACACCATTGTTGGGAAAAAGTTACACACTTAGTCAAGAAACTGAAGAGTGTATTTCCTCTAATATGATTTATGAGTAGTTACTACATCATAATCTGGACGTCGTTCCTCAGCTCAATGCTACAATGTTTAGAAATATCATAATGATTTCTGTAGATATGGAGAAAACAATTTCATTTGTTTTTATTTACATTTCCTGTAACATATGATATACTATTGCATCAGCCCATTTAAAGATGTGGATTGACAGTTTGAATAGAAGAAAGCATTAAATTTTGAATGCAATTATTAAATCTGAATTAGTCTTGTATCTTTCTTATTGTAATAGTTGTATCATTTCTGATGCAGCCAACAATTTTCTCAATGTACCATTGACAAATTCTTCACCAGTAAAGAAAAGAAATGTTAAAATCAGCAGAAAAATCAGTGCTGCTGCTACTGCTGTTGCTGTGACATCTCCGCTTGAGGAAATTCAGGAGTATGAACTCCCACAAAATACCTTTTTCTTACCGAAGTTTCTTGTTATTGTCTCGAGATGCAGTGTTCTTTATGTTGTTGTCTAGGGATACTTAATTTCTCAAGAATTGAGTTATCTTTTGGTGCAATGTTACAATCTCGACTATGTGGCTTTTTTAGGTACAAACTTCCTTCGTGGGCTATGTTTGAACTTGGGATGGCCCCTGTCTTTTGGAAAACCATGAATGGTCTTCCTCCTACCTCGGTACGTATGACAGTACAACATATAGTTCAGTTCTTTGGCTGTTATTAGCCTTCAAGTAAATACTTATGTAAATTCTGACAGGGAGAAAAGCTAAAGCTTTTTTACAATCCAGCGGCATCTCAGCTTGCCCCCAGTGAAGAATTTGGAATTGGTTTTAATGGTAATTTCGATTATCTTAACTAAGTTATGTTATCCCACAAATTTTCAACCTGGAAGTTTTCATTAGACGTAGAAGAGTTTAATCCTTTAAAGTCCACAGACAGTTGTTTCACACATGATTCAGGAGACTTAACTATATCACTTATCAAGTTGTAATGAGGCTGCCTTGTTCTTCATACTACCTCTGATTTGATGATATCCATTTTGTTAGTCATGTTTTTTGGGATTGACTTACGAAGTTGCAAATTTTTTAGGTGGTTTTAACCAGCCAATTATGTGTGGTGGTGAGCCAAGAGCAATGCTGAGAAAAGATAGAGGCAAAGCTGATGCCCCAATATACACCATCCAAATATGCATTCCTAAGCACGGTATGCTTATTTCTCTGCATGTTTTTCTCCCCTCATAAAACCGTTAATTGTCTTCTCATCAAGTTCACATTTCCCCCCTTTGTGTTTTAGCTCTGAATTTGATCTTCTCCTTTACAAATGGAGTTGAGTGGGATGGCCCCTACAGGCTTCAGTTTCAAGTTCCTAAGCGTTGGCAAAACAAGACAATTGACTTCTTTAACGAGGTAAAAGTAAAACGTGATGCAAGATTCTCTACCAGACTCATTTTACAAAATATAAGAATATTTAGTCCTGTATGAGTAAATTTTTGTAAACATGTCATTTGTGGGTCTTACTTAAGTGTTATTGGCATGCTTACATTTAATTGGCGAGTGTAAATAAGTTACTCTAGAAGGTAGGAGCTAAATACATGAAAGTTCAAAAAATGGGATATGCTTGGGTACATGGTGAAGATGATCCTGAATTAGAAGTTATAAATCTTGTGATAGGGATTGGCAGAGGAACTGAGTAAAGAAGGAGCATGTGAGAAGGCAATATTCCCAGACACAAATATGATCATTGCCAGATGTGCTATGATCGGTAATCTGTCTAAAGAAGGGGTGAGTACTAAACAGTGAATTCTTCAAATCTTCATTGTCTTTCTTCTTCAATAGAATGATCATTTTTTTACTTCTAAAGTTAAGAGATCAAGTTAAGGAGAGAAAAGGGGGAAAATGGTGGGGTCCTCTTCAGTGACCTGCTCTGGATTCTGTCCACGTGTATTCAAACCAACTTCTTTCTTCATTTTCTCTTTTGAACCTTTCAAGTTTTTCTTTTTAAGTTTTGACATTTCAATCATCACTTTTTAAAGTTCTGCATTGGAGAGTCAGTTTCATTCTATGTTTTTCCTTCTTTAAAATGAAAATGTCAAAGCTCAAAAAGAAAAGGAAGAATGACAATTAAGGATGACCTCATATGAAGGTTACTAACAAATTAGGATTTTAAAAATTTTTCAATGTTAAAATATAGGAGACGGAGTACTGAATTTGAAAACCTTAATTGTGATAAGATCCTAATTTAGCATTAATTTTCTTATAAGGTCCCTAGTTGTTATTCTCTCAAAAGAAAATATGAAAGTATGGGAAAGGATGAATAAAGAAGTTAGTTTGATACACTGTCTCATCAACTGAATTTTGTGTGTTTTTTCCTCCTTGTGGTGGGATTTATGAAATGTGGTAGTGAATGTTAAGGATATCGAAATGAATAAATTTGCAGGGTGATAGGTGCAGTTTGGATTTGGTTGTTGGGTGTACAGATCCTAGCTCTCCATTGTACAATCCATTAGCCAATGTAGATGATGGTACATGTGCCTTGGAGACGGATTCTGAGTCTGAGGAATAGGAGTATTATTGTTATTGGTATTGTTATTATACTTCATATACAGATGCATATCTCAAATCACATGTATACATGGGACTTTGTAAATTCCATTATTAATCCCTCATAAAATTGCAGTTACTTACAGCCTTATTACATGACTACTTTGTTCTGTCCCCATTTTTTACTTTTCCTTCAGAGTCATGGGTGATGCATTGCAGTCAAACAGAGTTTCCATTTAGCTTGTCCTGTGTCCACATTTCAATCCATCTGATTTTTCAGAATCATTAATCAAGATAAATCATATGGGTGTAAAGCTCACTTAGCAATAATTTTGTTCATGTATAATATTTAAATTTGAGACATTAGTTAAGAGAAGAACAAACAGGGGAAAAAGAAGGCAAAAAACATTTGAGCCTGCCCTTTCCCAACTATGTTAGGATTGTCCTTTTATTGCCGTTTGATTAATTTTCGTTTGAATTAATTTTCTATTAGCTAAGGTCCAATACTTGTGGACGCTAATAGATTCTGAACCAATTTTTGGTATTTAAAATACACAGAAGTTTTTGGTTTTTATAGACAATAAATTATTGCAACTCTTTAAAGGGGGGAAAAAAAGCAGTTTGTGACTTAACAAAAATTATGTTAGAACACGAGTAGTAATATGGGATGCTTGTTGGATATAATAACATGCTAGCCATCTGTAGTGAGTTTTATGACATTTTGTTATAAATTTTATATGATATAATATTTTTAATTTGGTTGTAAAATAAGCTGTCTTTATGTTGGTGTATTTTTCCTTTCATTAAATAACTATGTTATAAAAGCCACCCAATGCTAGTTTAAGTGGTAAACGTGTGATGGGATGTGGGAACAAGTTAAAAGTTTAAACCCTCTTAATGTGATTGAAAAAGAAAATCATTTGATAAAAATTTTGTGCTAAAATTAGTGTTGTCAAAGCTGTTTTCAATCGGCTAGTTTGACTAATCAGATCAATAATCGGTCATATGTTTGGCCTAATACACCCTCAGAATAGGGGGAAAAGTAAACCAAAGGAAAAATTAGCCGAGTCTGATGAAACCTGATTAAAAATCAATCAAATTGGTCTCGAACTGTTTTTTAAGTTCCCAATAATCGAAAGCTATGTTAGTGTTTTATTTGTCTTTGATTGGTTTTTCTTTAATATTATCTATATATATTCGACGATCTATTGGAGGTTCTGGTTAATCATGGAACCTTATACTAATTTAGTTGAACAATTAATCTAACATGTTTGATAATTTTGGCGATTTGTAAGGGACAATAAATATTTTTGTTATAATGCTGGTGTGATTGACTGTAAATTTAGCATGTACGAAATGGACATGAATACATTTTATCTGAAATATTTTTTATTTTTAGACAAATTCTTTAAATTATATTATTAAATTGATTTAATTAAAATCAATTCCACTTAAATTTGATCATAGTCCGACTATCTTGATGGATTTAATAATCACTCTTGTTTTAAAAACATTGACTAAAAGACATGTTGATTTGAATAAAATTTTACATGAGAGATTAAAATTCAAATTCAAATGGTTGAAGGAGGAACGGAGTATTATATGATGTTATACTTTAAAATTGTACTGAAATTAAAAAAATATTAAAATTTATTAACTTCATTTAATAATAAAAAAGATTCTACATTGATCATATTAAATTCATCCGTGAAAAAAATTCGAATTTCATATATAAAGATTGAATATGGGTAAAAACACAAATTTATGACAAATAATCAAAACGTAGATCACAAAATCTGTGTTTTAAATGGCTTATATAAATAATAGCAAAAGGAATAGAGAAGTATTTAAGAAAAGTAAAGCAGTAAACACGTTGACATGAAAGTAGTAATAAAAACTGGTAGAATTTACTTGCGTTTCGCAGATGATTACTACTTGATTGTGGCAACGTACATGCAACCACGTTATTTTGATTTTTGAAACCAATGTATACATGACGTTATTTGTACTACATGAGAGCCAACCTCGTCCTCGTGGACACGCAGCGGAGGCCTGGTCGGTAGCATTCAATACACACACAAGGCCAATTCAATGAAGCTTTAGGCCATATTTGATAGCATTGAATTGACAAGGTGACAATGAAATTAAAGATGAAATTTTAATTTAAGCACGATTGATATGTAAGAATTGTAATTTCTAAGAATCCTAATTCCACCAAAAATGTTAGAATCCAATTCCATCATATTGATCATGGAATTGCTTCAATTCCCTTGAATTTAATTTGTGAACTTCACTATCCTCATCTTTTTTGTCCATTTATAACAAGATAGGTCTTTTTAATTTAAAAAAAAGTGCAATTTAGTCTTTTCCTATTTTAAGTACATATATAAATTAATATTATATTAGAATTCCATCTTCCTACCAAACACACTTTTAAAACTCAATTATATTCCGATTCTAATTCCAATTCCAATTTCGATTCCGATTCCGATTCCATTAAAAACTCTTCCATCATACCAAATGAGGCCTTATAGTTTATACAATGCGCTTCCATTTCCATCTTCTCTCTCTCTGTTTATAATTTATTCATATTATTTCATATTTTCCAGTCCCCCATCCCTTTTCACATTCAATTCTACCACTTCAAATGCATGCATATCAGCTCTCACAAAATATCCTTCGAATCGTCAACTTTTAAGTCAACCTTTGCCATTTCCCCCAAACTCTCACAAGAATTATTATGCTTAATTTTATATATTTAAAATATTTATTTTTAATTAGATGAATCTTTTGCATGTTATTTATTTCATAATAAAATTTTATTAATATTATTAACATGTTAAAATTTATTTATTTTAATTTAGTTAGATAAAAGTATAGTATTAAACGTATAAGAATAGTTACTGAAATCTTCGACTAAAATCCAATAGAATGTCTTGATCATCAGTTATATACGCTGTAATCTACAGTACCTTTCATGTTTGTCTCTCTTGGGAAAGCAACCAACACTTCACAATAATTTTGCTTTTAAAATTATTAAAATAAAATATTTTTATTTTTGCCGTTAAATTTTTAGTATTTGTGTTAGAAAATGTTAATTAAAACTCCAGCATTAACTATTAAAAAATTTAATGACAAAGATAAAAATACTTTATTTTAATTATTTTAAAAATAAAATTATTTCGATCAACAATCTAAGGTGTCAATGTTTCTTGAAAAACACTTTAGAACTAAAATATACATTTAACCTTCATTTTTTTGAAGCTCTGAAGTACATGCGCGAGTCCCTTGTTGCTACTAACATATATATAGTTAAAACTAAAACCTTTAAAAAGAACTAACAAGAATACAGGTCATTTCTGATGTCTTGAACAGCTTAAAAACAAAATTACACGAATCGCCTATCATCACACGAAAAATACCTTGCTCGTTACACCTTACTAATTTGAAATCGCTCTTTTCTCTTTCTACCATTTACCCTTTTAAAAAAGGAAATCACGTAATGTAATCTTTCGGTTCATTCTTCAAACTGGCGCACACTAATCTGATCGAAAAAGAACATCATGACGAATTTCCAAGACCCTCTAATTCCTTTTCATATAAATAAATAACATATAAAAGTTACATATATCTTACAGAAAATGCCTAATTAGTAATTAGCTAGTTAGTAGCGGTAAAGGACACTAGGAGAGCCTCTTTGGTGGCGCCGTTGCAGGAAGAAGGAATTGTCTTCTTCTTGCTCTCTTCGTATTTGCCAGCCAAACAATCAAACAGAATTCCAGCTCCCAAGCCCACTGCTAAATCTATGGTGTAATGGCCTCTCGTCCCCAGCAACCTCACGGCTTGAAGCACATTCAACACATCGAACGTCCACGCAAGCTCCCACCTCTTCATCCTCCTCATGTCCAGCGACGCTATCACCGACCCCGCCACGTGCCCGGAGAAGAACAGAAAGAACGATACGTTCCCCACCGGAAAATCCACCCCTGATCCCACAAAACCCTGTTTCACACCAATCAAATAAAACCCATCTCCAATTACTCCCCTGCTTCTGTATGATGCAACAATATGTATTTCAATCTGGAGAATTATCAGTATTTGTTTGTTCACCTGAGGTAACGGAAGCTGAGTGGCAGAGCCTAGAATGCCTCGGCATGTGAACATGAAGAGAGCTGAGATTGTGGCTCTGGGGCGTCCTTCGATGAGCCAAGTCCAAAGGATATAAGTTGTTTGCATTCCTACGAACACCTGTTAGCGAACTGAGTCAATAAACATGGTCATAAATGAAGAGATCAGATGGACCTGGTAGCTCAGATTTGGTCCCATGGCTATACCCCACTTGCTTGTGATTTGGTCGAACAGATTTAGATTCTTCTCTTCTGGACCCGGAAGAGAACAGAGAGCAAAAAAGAGCCATTTGATTCTTAAATGTCGTTTAACAAACAGCGAGGAGATGAATTCTCGTTCAGATCTGGAACAAGGGGGAGCGACGTACCGTATTGAGGGCGGCGAGGAGAGTGTTGAGCTGAGGCGACGATTGAAGGAGTCGGTGAAGGGACCGAGTGGCGACGAAACCCAAATCGAACGGCGGCGAGGACGAGGGCACCATCCGGAGGGTATACTCGACGGCCATGAAGAAGAGGAGGCCGAGAGCGAACAAGCAGGGTAGCCAATGGAATCTAGCCACGTGGACGGCATCAGCAACCGTCCATTGCATAAACGACGCCTGACTGTACACACTCTTCTTCCCCATGTCATGCACACGGCGATCTACCTCAACGGCGGAAGCAGGCCCCGTTCCGGCGGCGTGCCTGCGCTTAACGGAGGTGACAAATGCTGTTGGTGTGGTGGTTGCGGGAGTGATGGCGGAGAGGGGTGGGCGTTAACGGCGTCCATGGCCGTTAAGAAAGGAGGAGACAGAGAGGAAATGCATTGGGAGAGGTATTATATATAAAGGACGGATGGGGAAGGAGGAGGAGGCGGAGATTACGAGGATTAAGTAGGTGGGAAATTAGGGACGAAGAAGAGGATTAAGACTGGGAAGATTGGGAAATTAGGGAATTGGGGCTGGGGGAAGATTTTTGAAGATTTTATTAAAAAGAGAAATTAGAGAGACGAGAAGGGCGGTGCGTGGTGGGGGATTTGATTCTGGTTCTGGGTTTGATGAAGCTATGCTTTCTATTGGTACAGGCTTGGATGTGGACCCCGCCTCCACTTTTTTTTTTTAAAGTATTATTTCTTTATGTTTTTAAATTTATGTTTATATTGTTAAGTTAACACGGTTGGACCTGGACGGAGACACGGAGTTTTCTTTTTTGAAAACAGGAATCTTAATTATAAATTGAAAATAATATTTAAATTTTAAATATTTTATTTATGATTCAAATTTTAAAATTTGTAATTGTTTGACAAAAAATTTTATCCGAAACTTTCTATCATAAATTCACTGTTTTAAAATTTTAATATTATTCTCTCAAATCTTTGTTGGAAAGTTTTTTAGCAAGTGTAATTAGTGTTTTTAACTTTTGATTACAATATTATCTCATAAGTTTTAAAAATGTTATATCCTTCATTTAAAAATATAATTTATTTTTAATTGAATCTCAACTCTCAATAAAGTAATTACTTATTTTTAAATAATTTTATCTTTTTATATTTACTCTTATTAAACACCCTACAATAAATATAAAGTCATTATTAATAGGAATACTTTTTTAAAAAAGTAATAATTACATCTCGAAAGACAAAAAATGTCTTATATTTTTGAATATCTGACTCCTCAAAAAATGTTTTATATTTTTTAACGAAAGGAGTATAATTTTACCATATACCAACATTTAATCAATTAATTTAAGAAGATTGAAATAAGTTTGACTGGTTGAAAGTTTCATTATGCCTTAATTTTTTTTTATCCTGTTTTGTTTTGTTTTTATTTTTGTTTCCCAATTAAATTAATTTTCTAAAAAACTTTTCAGGAGGTGGCTTTTATTTTGGATGAATGCAGTGGGATCCACATAGTCCACATTGCCGTGCGATCCAGAGAAAACCAAAGTCCAGGGCACATTAATGTGATGGTGTTGTGCGTGGGTTATTAATAGGGAAAATGACAAACAAGAACATATAAGAATATTAATATTAAATTAAAAATTTTAATACTAAAAAAATGAGAGGATGAATACTGAATTAGAAATGTTAATGTTAAAAAACTCTAATTTGATATTCATATTTTTATAAGGTTGTTGCTTGTCATTCTCCCTTAATAAACACTATTGTGCTTTAAAACACCAACCATGAACCATCTCACGGAAACCTCACTCTCAAATGATGGCAAAAAGCAAGCACATGGCATTGGCATGTTCCTCTTTTTCCTAAGATTTTTTTTTTATAAAAAATTTAAATATTTTTCAACAAATGTCCTCCAAAATATTAGGGTAAAAATACAAATTAGTCTCTAAATTATAAGTCCATCAATTTTTGAAGCAGTGTTTTCTATCAATTTTTAAAAACAATACAATTTAGCCTCCTCCTATTAATAAAAGTTAAGTTTAATTATTAATTAATCAAAAAATGATAAAACACAACCTCAAAAATTATAAAAACAGACCCTCTTTTGTATTTTTTGGTCCTTTTTATAATTTTTTTATCATTTTCTAGTTCACTAATAAGTAAAATTAATTTTTGCTAATGATAAAAGTTAAATTATACTGTTTTTAAAAGTTAAAAGAGAATATTATATTAAAAATGAGTTTATAATTTAAAGATTAATTTACCATTTAACTTTAAATATTATTGACTTCTTTCATAGTAGATACTTTCTTATAAACTTTTTCCATATATATATATGTGTGTGTGTGTGTGTGTATGTATATGAACACAAATTAAAATTTGTAAGGCAAATATTAAGAAATTTATTATACAATTTCTTTTTTAATTATAAGCACGAAGTCCTTTCCTTTCGTGGCTCGCGCGAGGTCAACAAATTTTTAGACTTCAAATGAGATGTCGCATCTTAATTTACAATCACAACAATCAAGTGCGTAGGTTTTTCATATATATATATAAACTCAATTCCATTAGGTGCAAGACTTTTAATATCAAATCAGCTTACGCTTAATTAACACCTTAACAAAGAAATTTAATTAAATACACAGCCACCATGTCAAACAACTGATATGGCCATTCTAGAAAAAAATTAATCTAGAATATATTTATTGATCTTGACTATATATTACTCCTCTTTGGTTGGAGGGTTTTGAAAGGAAAGGATGTTTCTAATGAGTTAAAAAAATAAGGACAAGTGGGGTTATGAAATTTTAATAATAAAAACATTTAAATTATAAGAGGAATAAAATTTGATTAAAAAAATTAATCCAATTTCTCAATTTTTAAAAATTAAAATAATTATAGCCTCTCCTCCGTTTCCATCTAAAAACTTTTAACCATCATTCTTTATTTCTTCTAAAGAAGTTTGGATTATGATAAGAAAAGCACATCCAAATAATTTATATATAGTAGAAATAAATTTTCATCTAGAAGGTCAGAGAAGCAAATAAATAAATATATGATAGAAAAATAAACAGAACATTCAATTAGAGACACAAAGAATTATTAACATGGAAAACCTCTCAATGTAAAGATAAAAATCAAAGATTGATCAAACTAATGAAAAAAAAGCTATACTATGATAAAAAATACTCCCTCCAGTCCCATTTATAAGTCCAATTTTAGAAGGTGTATCTGGTCCCATTTATAAGTTATAGTGCGTCTTTTTAGGTAATATTTGATAGGTATTTCCAAAATTACCCTTCATGAGAGAGAAAAAGTAACAGGACATTACTTTTTAGATTTGTTATATAGGGGCATGTTTGGAAATTTTACTTACTTTTATTCTTTGTACTTTTATTGTATTGGTATTGATGAGGTTGGTAGAAATGACTTATAAATAGGACCGGAGGGAGTAGAGTATAAGAGAGTCTCAATCAAAAAGCAACAAACTTACAAAAGGATGGAGAAGATAAAAAACACTCAAGCCAGAAAGTGTAGTGCGAATGGAATAACTTTCACATCAAGCAACTAATCAACAATCCAACCATTAAAAATGATAAATTGAATGCTCCAAATCAACTGACCAAATTTCAATTTGATCTCACAATTAATGAATTCGCAAATATTGATTTATTGAGAGTACATTATGTAACATCCTGAATTTTAATCTCCTAATTAATTAACTTAATTAGGGTAATTAAGTAGAGAGATCTAATAATCAAATTTGATTGTATTTCAACTTTAATTATGGGTCCGGTATTAAGGCGGGTCACCCGAGCATTAAAAGGAGAAGAAAAATGAATAGTGATATTGCTGTGCCACATGCTGTGGTGTGGAGATCGTCCGCCACGACACACAAACACTTCAAATGCGAGGAAGACCTTTTATGCCATGAGCCACGGCACATTGTGCGTCCGCCGCGACATATAGCCATTTTTTGCAATTTATCAAACGCGAACCTGAGACAAAAAAGAGAGAAGAGAAAAGAGAAAATGGAGAGACGCGCCAATGCTCTACTAGGGTGCGACTTCGATGAGAATTTGAGAAGATTTGAAGCTTTAAATCATTCAATATAAGATTTCTAAACCCTTTTTTTCTCCTTTCCTCTTTCATTTTTTTAAGGATTTGAGTTAGGGTTTAGATGAGGATGGTGATTTCGGTCCATATAGGGTATGGTCTAAACCTATTGACTCAAATAGAATTAATGAAAGTTTTTAGAGTATTTAAACCTAGTATAAATAATTTTATTGGTTATCAAATGATGAGCTCCATTAATGTTCGAAAATGAACATTAAATTTATTATTATTATGATTGTTGAGGTATTAATGGCAATATGATTGTTCAATAAAGCTATATGATGTTATAGATAGATAATGAATTCAATGGATATGCTCCAATTCATGTAGAGCGAACATTGGTTAATTTAGAAGTAAAAGATTGAAGGTGTAAATGCTTGAATTGGTAATGTTGATGAAATGCAACTTGATTGATTGTAGTTTTGGCTCTTGGTCACCTATTGGATTAGAAATTCAAGCTGGGAAGCTAGTAGATTGATGAGTAAATCTTTGACCTCTCAAAGGTTTGAGATAATTAGGGAAAACTCTACTTTAGGTAGTTATATATTAATTGATTGTAAATTAATTTCTATTATGAGTGTGGCATGTATGGGTTGATTTTCAATGTGAAAAACATGTGCTAGTTTTGATAAGTATATGAAAAATGGAATGTGCATAAAGTTATTATGACTTGAAATGCAAATGCCTAATTAAGATATTTTTGAATATGAACATGCATATGTGTTTAAAAAAATGAATGTGATGATTATGTGAGATAGATGTGTGTTGATGAGAAATAGATTTTAAGAAGATGATGAGAATACACACTTGGGTAGTGCATGATCATGAGCCCAACGTGATTTGTTATGATGATGAGTAAACAAAAATGAAAATATTAAAATAAGTAAGTATTGATTATGGCATGATCAATGGCAGGAGTTTGCCTACGGATTAGGAATAGAGAAAATCTATATAGTATTTAGGTTATTCTCTGGTGCACGGGGGTATAGCCTTGTCCCATAGTTTATTGAGGGATTAGAACCTAGCTATCTCTACCAATTCAATGAGAAGAATAGTCTAGAGTATAAGACATCTCCAAGATTCAAGAACAGGAGAAGTCGTGGTCTGAGAGTGAGTCATGTAATCTTTAGTTAGATCACACCTCACGATTAGTAAGTTTAGGTAGTCCAGTCACACGGACAGAACCTCAATCAGTGTTATAGCCTATAGTTTCAGTCTAAAGAAATAAGAAGGATATAAGGTTAGTTGATATTGCCTATATAAATATATGACGTGTCACATGTGCTAAGTTGTGGCAAGTCGTGTGAGTAATGGGTCAAGGTCACATATCTGAGAATATGATGACAATGTATCTAATTTATGAGAGATAAAGAAGTTATTTAATGATCAATGACAAGTTATGATATATGTGCGCTTGTTTTAGATACTTGATTTCTTATGTATGTACTTGGTTTATAATTGATCTATAACCGCATAGGATAGGTTTAACCTTGATTACTGAGTGACTAGATTCATCCCTTTCATTTAACATTTTTCAGGCTCTAACTCTGGTGCAGCGACAGAAAAGGCTTAAGAGGCTACAAATTACTATATTCCTACTGTATTCCTTTAACTTAGATTTATTTTGTGTAATAGTATATAAACACCAATTCTAGGATGCATGCCATCACACTTGTGCTATTTGTTATTGGGAATATTAGACTTGTATTTTGAGCCTTGAATCTTTGTATATGTTGATATATATGTTAATAGGGTCAAAATACTAGTGCAAGTGTAGAATTAAACATTTGAGCATATTTTGATTGTTTTAGGTATAAAGTAATGACTATTTACCTCCTTGATATTTAATAAAATGGGATTGATAAGTGAATTTTTGTTATAGTATTGTTTTAGTGCTTGTGATGTGTTGTACTGATAGTCCTAGGTTCATTGGATATGATCCAAGTGTTACGAAATGCTTTTGGCATATGTTGAGAGTTTTGGACACTCATTTTGTGTTAAAGTGGTAAAAAGTGGTTAAAAATATGTTTGAGTGTCCATCTTTCTAGTGTGAATTGTTTGAAAGTGAAACTCGTGCCACTAGCTAGTTTATATAAAGAGCTTTTCGTAGATACCTATACCATATCATTCGGATGTCGAATGGAGAATCAAGGTTCATCGAAAGTTTCTCGATTCTGCTGTTAAATGACAGCAGAATTTGTTGATTTTTCATGCAAAACACCTCGACGCATGGTGCTTGAGCCGCAATGTGTGGCATAGAGAGCAACACGTCGTGGCACAGTATGCATGAGCTGCGGCACATTACCTTGTATCATAGCACATGTTTTGTTTTTCAACTGTTTTTGACTTCTTTCACTCCTCTGAGGTATCCTATGCTTTTAAAACTTATTTTTACTTTGATATAAAAGATTTTGATAGATTTAAACTCATTGTCATTTAGAAAACTTGGGATCCCTTACTTTTGAACTAAACCTTGGTAATCACCTTTTGAGTTAATACTTTGATTATCATGAGTTTTATTGGTTAATTGAGTTTAATGGAGTGAGAATATTACACATTGTGAATATGCGAAAATTGCTCTCTCCCCAACTCCCTTTTCTTTCTCAAATAAGTGCATCTCAATCTTGAATATGACTTCTTTTTCATAACCTAATTTGACCCATTTCTACTTTAATTAGTGAGACTTATAATGGGCTTTAGTATTGAGCCCTTCTCCACATAAGAAGGGAGCCCGAACCTAACATTCTGAGTACATCCTAATTGTCAGCAAAATAGCTGTTTGTGTAACTTCAATTGTATTAAGGAAGGCATTAGAGAATTTTAATTTTTACACTACAACATATTGCATCATTTAAATGTTTGGAGAAGCTAGAAAACATCATAAACAGAATAGAGTCAAAGTTCTGGTTTGATACGATGAGGTTGGTTTCATGTTTTGTCGAGCAGGATATGGAGAAGCATACGCATATGAACTTATGAAGGTTTTGGTTTTCTTTCCGTTTTGCCTGCTTCACAATTTGTCATCAGAATATTGGCATTAATTTTTGTTTTTTTGTTTCTGTAGGATCTTGTGTCGTTTTATAACATTGTGATTATATATCGCTAATTAAATTTAATTTCAAATTAGTATTATGTATATATATGTCCTAAATCGTACCTCGCTGTCCTATATAATTGAGAAAATAAGTCCTTTATAATTAAATTACATGATGTACATGATTTTTTTCAATTGAGAAATTTGTGTACGTTTTTTATATCTCTTCAATTAATGTTAAAGTAAAATATACAAAAATTTCTTTATTTCGTTAACCAATAGAAAGTACTATAATACACTTTAAACACTTCTAATTAATCAAGAGGAATAAATAAATTTATTCAAATGAATTTATATTATAATTAACCTATCATACATTATTTCTTCATTATTAAATTCCATAACCATGTCCCTTCTTCCTCTTGTTTCAGTAGTTTTGGACGTTTCGAAGAAAAAAAGCATTGATGCCACCGGAAGACAACGTGCATACAAAGAAGCGAAGGACTGTTATTTCTGTGCCACAAATAATTGATTCAGTAATAAGTAATTTGTTTATTTATATATATTTGTAATTCTTGCTCGCCTGTTGGATCTAATAATTAAATGCCTGATAATTTCATTACGTATGTCTATTAATTTAATTGAAACTCATTATCATCAACTCCTAACAATTTATTATAGTGAAAATTATATTCCAGGGTCTACATCAATTAATATTTTTCTTTATAAACGACCATAAAAATCCAAATTATGTTGAAGGACTAAAATACAATTGATAGACCATTATGTGCCCTTGCGAAAGAAATTTGACTAAATGGCTATATTGCATCCGTCAGCATTTTGCTTCCATTCTTTTTTCTCCCTTTTCAAACTTGGAGGGCATCTTAATTTTGATATTCAACAATTTCGATAAACATATCAAGTAGTCTTTAGCAATTAAGCAGCTTCTTATTGAACTGACTACTCTTCAAATCGATCATAGATTAAGTTAATTAAAAATAAATTCACATACATGAGACGTAGGAACTTCAACCAATATCCATTTGTTTATAAACTGTCAAGAAAACTAACATATGGAGTGGGATAATGCAGGATATTTGACCGAGGCAATTTAATATCTTTAAAATTTACATTTTAGTAGTTGGTCATTAATAATTAGAATTTTTAAGCTCAGTCCTCACTCTAATTTTCCCTTTACTATAGCTATTAATTAAAAAGTTATATATTTTTAAATAATTTTAAGAATAGAATTATTAATTATTAATGCGTGCAAAGATACTTACTATATTAAAAACCAAATGGAGTATGTGTCAGATTCAAAATACAAGACACATGGTAAAAAGTTAATAATATTAAAATTTCTTATTACACGTACAATTGCTCTTATTAATTGTATTGTAAACATTGGATGATAATTAGAAAGCAAATGATTTTTTTTTTACTATTTTAAGAATACAAAATGTTCTCTGGACGTAAGTAAATGCTATATGAAAAGTTGGCCAAAAAGAAAAATCCATTGTTATTGCCATACACTCATAAAACCCAAAAAAAAAAAACAAAATTGCATTGAACATTCAATCAAAAGGAAAAAAAATTCATGGAATTAGTATTCAAGAGGCATCGTTATTTAGTGCCAACTACTACAAGAAGAGTCCAAGCCACCCCCCATGTGCTGTGTGTGGATATATATTACAGTACCCTTATAAAACCCCATCTCCGAATCTGCATCACGCATTCAGATTCCACTGCCTCTATATTCTATTTCAAAGGATAAGAACCTCTACGTACGTACTCACATGAACTCTCCGATCCGGCCTACAAAACAGACACTGTATATATGTATGTATGTATTATTAATCACCACTCTGTGCTTAGCAGACAAGTCCTGATAACCCTAATTATGTCTGAGAGTGACACAACCCCTACGAGCAAACCCTCTTGGTCCACCACCCACACTCTGTGAACATGTCTACTCACTACCTTGTCAATTACTTCACATAACCCACTTTCTGAATTGCATGTCCCTACTTCTCTTCTTGACGACGACCCTCCATTACCAATCAGTTCTGTGAATTTTAGAGCACTTTTCCCTAACCAGAATCTCAGTGTCTCTGAGTCACATCCTCTTAAGTCTGTCGCAGAAAATGTCCCTATCAGCTTCCTGCTTCTTCCCTGCCATCACAAACATGTTCTCATCACAATCCCAAGTTAAAATGTGTGTGTATGTGCGTCTGTGTTTGTTGTGAGACCTACATTGAGAAGCTGCTTGTGATCATCTGGGCCGACTTCAGAGGCGTTGATGATGGGAACAGCGTTTAGCATGGAAGCTTTCAAGCACCTGATGGCATCGATGAGTCTTGTGCGTTCAGTGATGGCGTACACTTTATCTGTGACTGCGCACAGATCTTCAACAGATCGTCCTACGATGCTGTTCAATTCTATAGAGTGTTGTTTCAAGAACTTCATTACGTCCATTTGAGTCAGAATTTGGTAGCCTGAAGAAGATTCTATGAGTTCAACTCCTCCACTTTCTGATATCTGCTGCATCTGGCTGTCCACTGGTATCAAAGCTCGGTGCACCCCTTTGCTAAATACTTCCATGCAATCCAATAAACTACAAAACATATCACGAGTTCAAGTTTAATTACATGGCAAGGTCCAGTTTTCAAGTAATTTCACTTTATTATATATGAATTACTAAGCTCAAACTTTAGGTGTGACAATTTAAGAATTATACAACTGTGTGGTGAGTATTTCCAAGAATTTAAGCTATTTTGATCTAAATGACAAACCTTAATTAGTTTATGACTATTAGTTTGTGACTCGAAGGTAGTATCAAGATAATTGATGTTAAAAAAAAAGAAAAAAGAAATGAAAACTATATTAGAGAAAATATCAGGTGTCCATGTCGAGTGATTAATAATTAGTCACAACTATATAAAGGTGTGGTGATTCTTTCTAAGTACTTTATGAGCTATTTTGATGCAAGCAGTAACAAGCTTTAATTAGTTTATAATTAATAGAAAAAGTTTAATATAATATCAAAAGGATTGATATTAAAAAATAAGAAAGGAAAGAAAGGAAATGAAAAATAGTAAGAAAAATATTATATGTTATAGATCTAGTGATTAGAATTAATCACAAGTCACAATTATTTAAGTGTGGGGCGATTCTTTTCAAAGTAATTTAAGCTCTTTTGATGTAAGTGACAAGTTTTAATAGTTTATGATAATAAATGTAAAAAATTAACACAGTATCAAGAGAATTGATATTACGAAAAAACAAAAAACAAAAAAGAGGAAAGGAAATAAAAAATAAAAAAAATATTAGATGTATGATGTAGTATTACTTAAGTTTACTAGAGAATAAATCATACTATTATCAATTACTATATAAGTGTGTTAAGTTCTTTATCAAAGTAGTTGAAACTATTTTGATCTAAATGAAAAGCTTTAATTGATGATTAGAATAGTGCAAAAATTCTAATATACCGAACAAGTTTAAACTGTTGTTAATAAATATATAAATAGTTAGATACTCACCTTGTGTTTGGACTGAGAGTCCACAAGTTAAGACCTTCGAGGCAGTGACCTATAATGGAGGACACTGGCTCGGACATTTTTTGATCAAGATCTTCGGTTCCATCATCTTTTTGGCTCAAGTGGTCGTCTCCGGCTATGTGAGCCGCGATATCAAGCATGGTCACTATTCCTATGTAATGCTTCAGTGGGGTTCCTGTTTGCTTATCCGTTTCCACGATCATGGACCCACCGGCTCCGATCCATTGGCCAGGCGGCGCCGCCACTGGCACCGCCAGAACCTTGTTTTCAACTAGCGTACTCATCACCTGAGACAGTGACGCAGTGTACGGCACCTCCACTAGCCTCCTCTTCTTGTCTGCTATCAAATCCTTCACCTTCTTCGCTGTGATCTGCGTGCTTTCATTGCCTTGCATGGTGGTGGGGTTCACCTCTTTGATTTGCTGCATGTTTTGAATTTTGAAAGTGAAGTTTGTGTTTCTGGATTTCAAAAATAAACCGGTGACGTAGTGGAACAATATAGAGGCATAGAGCATGAAGGTTAATATACAAATTGCAGTGTTTATTTCTCCTTTTATCGCATGTCTTTTATTATTATTATTATTATTATTATTTTTGTTTGGGCTATTATATGACTATACGTGTTGTTCTACAATGATTTGAACTATTACGTGGCTTGTTCTGATGTTCCCGAGTGTATAGGTATTGTGTATGACTCGTGGTATGCATAAGCATGCGACACCTTTTTATTCCTTTTGAGTACTCTGATATGTGTATCTATATATTTTATCAAGTTCAAAATCTGCATCTGTGTTCAGTATTCTTTAAAATCGAGAAATTTGTGGGAAATTAGAAATTGTTGAACTGGGCAATTTGTGCTATAACATGAAGAGAAGCGCGTTCTAGAATAAAAACATAGCAAGATTCGAGCAGGTAACTAAGCAAAACGCCGAGAGAGTAACGAGAAATTCACAAGGCAAAGAGTTAAACCTGGTAAGGTGCGCGTATGTGGGATTGGCAAGTTTTATTGTTTTAAGGAAGGTAATTAATGCACCGACGAGCTTGCTTATCAAGCAGATAATAATTGACAGTTTTCAATGTTAGCATTTTTAATGTTCCACCCTCATCATATGTAGAAATTTCTTATGATTAGATTTTCTGTGATTTGTTTGTAACCACAGGACCTTAATCGTGGCTTTGTCAATAACAACAACAAACCTCTATAAATAATAAAAATTTTGGGTTGTCGATCAAAATATCTCGTTTAGCAATTTTTTTTTTTGAATTTTTTCTCTGATATTCCCCTGCTGTTTTCTCACTGAGCTCAAGACTATTTAATTAATTAAACCATGATTTTGTCAATTAAAAAAAAAAGGTACAATATAAAGCAAGAAGGAAAAACATGCAAAGATAACCAAGAATGGGCCTGGGTAATGGAGAGACCCATAAGAGCCCAAATCATGGAGAGCGGCCCAAATAGATAAGAGCCTTGTGGGAAAAACGGCTGGGCGGGGCCCCTGTTCAAGTGATGTGTAAATCCCGTGAAACACATAAATGCTCATTCTCTTCTCTCTCTGCCATTTATAACCTTTCTCCTCATTCTCGTGATCCCATAAATTTCCTTCCTTTAATCTCTGCACCAACCTCATTTCTTACCTCTTTTTTCTGGTCCCATCACCCTCGACTATATAACACCTCATTCCCGTCTTCATCTTCCACACAAATTCTAACATTTCACTCCCAAAATGATGCTGCTCTTTCTTTGTCTCCCAGTACTCCAGCTCCTACCTCTCATGTTTTATCCTCATCTTGCTCTGTCTTTCACGACCATCATGTCAGATTCTGGCGGCGCGCCTTCATCTCTAGTCGACGGCCCTCAGACCGGGTTCTCCATGAAGCAGGACGGCGCTCGAACCGACGCTCACGAGCAAGAAGCGGTTTACGACATCATGCGAGCCACCGGCAACGACTGGGCCTCCGATATCCCCGACGTGTGTCGTGGCCGGTGGCACGGGATCGAGTGCATGCCCGACAAGGACAACGTTTACCATGTCGTGTCACTCTCCTTCGGAGCGCTCTCTGACGACACGGCTTTCCCTACATGCGACCCGACCCGGTCCTACCTTTCACGGTCCGTCACTAAGCTGCCCCACCTCAAGACCCTCTTCTTTTACCGTTGTTTCAGTTACAATCCTCAGCCAATCCCTGCTTTTTTAGGCAAGCTGGGCCCCACGCTACAAACATTAGTCCTCAGAGAAAACGGGCACGTGGGTCCCATCCCGAACGAACTGGGTAATCTGACCCGTTTGAGAGTGCTGGATCTTCACAACAACGACCTCAACGGTTCAATACCGTCGTCCCTGAACCGGATCCCCGGTTTAAGGTCGCTAGACCTAAGCGGCAACAGATTAACCGGGCCCATACCCGATTTAACGTGCCCTTCCCTAGACATACTGGACCTGGGCGAGAATCTTCTGACCGGCCCAATACCATCCACCCTAGGAACCTGCCTTTCTCTCATCAAACTGGATCTCAGCCACAACCACCTTACCGGACCGATACCAGAGAAAATCAACGGCCTGAAAGAGCTCATGCTAATGGACCTGAGCTACAACCTTCTCTCAGGCCCATTCCCAAAATCCCTGAAAAGCTTGAGTTCTCTTCAGGCCCTCATTCTGAAAGGTAACCCAATGGGTCCAGGCCCAACAACAATTCCCACTGACTTGTTTGACGGCATGGCGAAACTTATGACCTTAGTGTTATCAAACATGAACCTGCACGGCCCAATACCAGAATCACTGGGCAGATTACAAAGCCTTCGTGTGGTTCATCTTGACGGGAATTTACTAAACGGGTCGGTCCCGAAGAGCTTGAAGGAGCTGAAGAATCTGAGCGAGCTGAGGCTGAATGATAATAGGCTAAGTGGGTCAGTCCCATTTAGCAGAGAGATGGTGTGGAGGATGAAGAGGAAGCTAAGGCTGTACAATAACTCTGGTCTGTGTTATGATCAGAAAAGTGGGTTCAGGGACAGTGAAGACTCTACTCTCAATAATTATGGCATCGAGATGTGTGATGAGAGTTCAAGTGGTGGTTCAGGAGGAGGAGGAGGATCACTTGGGACAGTGCAGCATCTTTCATCAGTGACTCATCAGAAGTCATCAGAGCCAACAACAACAACAACAACAACCACATATGTTTCATCGGATGCTGTTCTTGCGGATGCAGTTACAAGGTTGTTGGGACTAACTTCACTTCTTCTCTTCACTTTGATTTTATTGTAAGCAATGACTAATGGAAGACTCTGTATGTACGTATGAACGAGTAGCAGAATATATATTAAAGGTTTTCTTTCTGATTGTACCGCAAATAAAGTTGAGTTTTCTTTCTAGACCCTGACTTAGGCTGTGTGAAAAGGCAAAGCAGGTACTAGAGCTCTGGAGGGAAAAAGGTTGATTAAAAGTCATTGTATAGTGATTGTGATTTAATGCTGAAGTATATATTAGTGTATCTATTTGGTTTCCATTAATAAATATCCAATATGGGACCACCTCTCGCAGCATATGCCCTCTCAATTAATATTTAGCTAGCTAGGTTGACTCTCATTGAAGGATACTAATTACACTGTTGGGTTGAAAAAAAAAACCTTAAGTTCACCAAAAAAAAGAAAAAGAAAAAGAAAAAAGAAAATAAAACCTTAAGAGTTTTTTTTTGAGCAAAAATACCTTAAGATTTATTGCCCTTAAAAAAAGAAGAACTTTCTCCCGCTTTAGAATGCTCGTTGCTTTGCTTTGGGGTATTTTTATACGTGGATTAAAAAAAATAGATGACCTAAATTAAAGTAGAATGTAATGATGTTTTACTAAGATATATACTCTTTCCCATCACATTTAATGGCGAGAATGAAAAGGCCAAAAAAAAAAAAGCTATTTTTTAAATATAATTTTTCATGGGCACTAAATATGTGCAAACTGTCTTCCATGAGTGTAATTTTTTTTTTTTCAAAGGATGCATCATTCTTCCACTATATGCAAGTTTTTTCCGTGACATTAGATTAATACCATATGCAAGTCATCGTTCATATATGCTCTTTTTTTTTTTAATTATATGCATGTTTCTTTAAACATATACATTTTTCTTCCATAAACATTAAAGAAATTAGGTCTTTGCAATGTTTTCCATGTATGAAAATATTCTTTAATAGTATGCATGCTTCTTCCCTGTTTTTAAAATTTTCTTCTATTTACATGTTTTCAAGAAAAAGAATATTTCTTTTTCTTGAAAAGTTTCACGCTTTCAGGAAAATTTTGTTTCTTTTCCTGGAAAGTTCCACGTATTTAAGAAAACCTATTTGTTTCCTGGAAACTGGAAAGTTCCATTTGAGTGACATGGGCAATTTGGACATTTAAATTGAAAATTTATACCTATGATGTTTGCACAATTAGTTTGCTGAATGGAGACTTCTAACCAATTTTTCCAATAATTAAAGTCTAACGTAGTGTTTGGTTTAGTAGAGGGGAAAAGGAGAGATTTTGATGAGGAGGGTCATATTTTATAAAGGTGAGGGAAGAGAAGAAAACTTAATGATCTCTCCAAATTCTCTTAATTTTAAAAATTCATTAAAAAAATTCTCCTATATTTTTTATTTGTTCCAAATAAAAAGAGGGGAATAAATATTTTTCTCCCTTCCAATCAAACAGAGCATGAGAGCACCAATTAAAAAAAAAAATATTGCTGACAGTATGATGGAGTGAAGCAATTTGATGAGAGGATATAAGCATCTATGAATATAATATGATGAGATGGTGGCTAGTGAAGCCAATTAATGGAGATTATAATAATAATTATAAATAAACAACAACTCATTTCTATGGAATTTGTCTTCTAAAGGTTAAGAGACAAGCACTTGCAGTCTATTGTGACATCAATGATTGACAAGTTGATGAGCATAATAACACCTAATTAATTAATCATTCAATTAAATTACAACATTTAGTCATTATTGTGATGTAATTACTTCTTCCTGTTAATCACTGAATTCAAATTATTGTGATTACTTCTTCTAGTTCTAAATAAAAAATTTACTTAATTAATTCAACGTAGAAAATTGATTCAGTTAGTTAATTGTTATTATTATGTAAAAAATGTGTGTTACTTTTCTTAAAATACTCCTCTTTTATATGTTAAATAAAAATGAGAAAAAAAGATTGAGATCCACTGTCGAGGATCAAAACAAAAACATTAACTACATCATATACATTTAGGACCAAAAGAATTATGTCCTATTATACGGGGCCCATTGGTGGTTAAGTCTGCTGTGCTTTTATTTTATCCCAAAAAAAAAAAAGATTTGTGTCCTATAATGTTGGCAGTACATTTTTGCCGACAAAAACATGTTCATTAATAATTCAATTAACATTTTCTATAACTTACATTTCTTTCATATATTATGGTAGGTGCCAAAACTTCCCTTCTATTTCAACACAGCCAATAATACCCACTTGGGCACTTACTAGTACCTCGGTCCAAAGCCACACTTCGCCCAAAAAAAAAAGGTAAGGGAAAAAACAATTCCATTTTATGTTGTATTTATAGATACACATATACATACACATACAAATATTCAAAATTTCCATATATGAAGTCACAAAAGAAGAAGATCCAAGTCCCAAGGGGGTAAAAGGCACTGAAGAAACAAACAATGAAGGAAGCTGGAGCGCATGCCATGCATGTCCTGTTTTTGCAGTCTCGGGGAGACATATTGTACTAAAGAATTAGCCGATCGCAGAACTTTCGATTTACTCATTTAAGAATTGTGCAAAGTTTTGAATGTTTGTCTCACTGCCTTGTTTTTGCTTATCTGTTCTGGAAATTAACAAGTTACTCAAAACTTATGGTAATATAGAAGTAATCATATAGTAATATAACTTATAGTAATAAACATGCCATAACATTCCATATTAAGGTCTTCTTCCCCAGAAAACAACGTTTTTTTTTTTAATAGTTTGCGAGATAAACAAGCGCTTTTAAATTAATGTTTTAAATTGCATATTACAACCTCGCTCTTATTTTTTTTAATAGAAAATGGACCCCATGTATTTGTTTCTGAAAATTGTGAACAGCTGGACTTGGGGTTACACATCTCTTCATCGGCCGAAATAAACAAAAGCAACTTCATCTGCGGCTCTTTTTTGGGGTTTTCCTTTTCGCTGAGCTCCAACGTTCGCGTGACGATACATCATCAGCTTTTGCCCGCGGAAGCATGTTTTCGGCTTCTCTCAGAGTGTTACGTTTGGCATCTTTTTCTCTCTCATCTTTTTTCCTCACACCCTCTTGTTAACTCTTCTTGGCTCTGAGAAGAATCACTTCTGCTGTGGAGGAACAATAAGAGAATCTGATTTGGTTTCCTGGGTCAATCTCAAGTTCGGATTTTTGTTTACTTCTTGGGTTCGACTGAGAGGTCAGAGGGTTCGGAGAAGTTATCAACAGAGAAATACGAGAAGGTGGGACTGATTGGTTGCAAGGGTATGGCTTTTTGCCCAATCTTTTGTTGTGGAAGGGGTTCGGATCGGTACGTCAATCATACAATGGTCTCTACTTTCTAGTTACTAACTGCTCGTTGTATCTTTTCTATGTTCTTATTGTTTTGGATCAAATATGTGATATGAACTCAAGGTCAAGGCATTCCCCAATTCAGTTGTGGGTGGAAAATGAAACTAAGAAAGGGTTTTGGATTCTGGGTTTCCCATGTTCTCGGGATGATCAAATGACTCCGACCATGAAACTAAAAGCAACCTACTGGTCTAGTTTGGTAGTTGAAGAGAACATTTAGACTCTGCTCTTCATAACTAAGTTGACAGAATAGTTATTTCTGGGCGTGCCTTGTATAATTGTTTTGTTACCTGGATATTTCAAACTACTGTTTCCCCCCTTTTATGTGATTTAAACTCGTCTGTAACTGTTACTTCTAATGGAGGTTGATGTTAGAGTCTCTGAACATGCAGCAAAGCGCGAGGGAAGTCACAACAACCACCATGGCGAGTCTTTTCCTTAAAGGAGCTGCACTCAGCTACAAATAATTTCAACTATGATAATAAACTTGGAGAAGGGGGATTTGGCAGTGTTTACTGGGGCCAGCTTTGGGATGGATCACAAGTAAGGGGATACTGTCTTTTTTAATTCTTGGTCGTTTGTTGCCCATGATCGTTTCAACCCAAAAGTGATCTTCTCATTCTTCTATTGGCCTCTGAAGGGATTTATTTATAGTACTTGTCTGTAACTGTAACTCCTAGTTTGGAAAGTGATCTTCTCATTTGTGAGGGACATTGATATAATGTTGTATGGGACTCCTTTCTTTTGGCTTAAAATATGATGGCCCATCTGATCTCTGTCTCTGAGCCTGCTTTGATATCTTCGAGTCATCTTAAAAAGAATTTCCTCAGTTTTACATGACACTGTGAGGTAGATTTTTACATGAAAATTATAAGATATTGGAAGCGTCTGTGTGGATACAGTAAAAATGATGGTTCTTGAATTTTATTGGTCACAAGATATGAAGCACCGACATTTAAAGAAAGTAGCCATATGATCAGTATGACACTAAGTATTTGACTCCTGTAATTGGTACGCTTAGAAATGAGAAGTGTTTAAAATTTAATATTTGACACTGATACTTTTTAAACATGTTCTGACATATGCTAGCGAAACATGTGTTTATTGATGTTTTCATACTTATATGCACAAATGTTTATGTATTTGTTGGATTCTTAGGTTTAATATTTCATGTTCTATGTTTAACATGTTTCAAGTGGCTGTCAACAAATGCTAACTCTCTTCACTGAGTTAGGGCCATTTCTGGCAACACAGGTCCCCCCCCCCCAAGCAAAAACAAAACCAAAAAAAAAAAAAACAAAGGAAGGGTGGGGGGTTTGTTTCATAGGCTCAGAGAAAATGTTTTTGCAAATGTTTCAGGTGCTGCCAAACTTCTGATCAACTGATTTTTAGTGAATGGTTGTGGAAATGAAGCAATTCAAATTCAAATATGCTTTATAGTACTTGATGCAAACATAGCTGTATCGTCCTTTTCTCTTTTATAGATCTCTTCAATCTGGCTGCTAGTAATTATTTTTATCCCCATTAAGTAAGAAGTATTTAAAATGTGTACTCATGCAGATTGCAGTGAAAAGATTGAAAGTTTGGAGCAACAAAGCAGATATGGAATTTGCTGTTGAAGTTGAGATATTGGCAAGAGTTCGACACAAGAATCTTCTTAGTCTGCGAGGCTATTGTGCTGAAGGGCAGGAACGGTTAATTGTATATGACTATATGCCAAATCTGAGCTTACTCTCTCATCTTCATGGACAGCACTCAGCAGAATCCCTGCTGAATTGGAGCAGACGGATGAGTATTGCAATTGGATCAGCAGAGGGAATTGCGTGAGTACTGATTTGCCCCTTTCTCTCATAGCTTGTGTCACTGCTCATATATTAATCATATAATGTATTTCTTTCAGATATCTCCACCACCAAGCAACTCCACACATCATCCACAGAGATATTAAAGCGAGCAATGTTCTCTTGGATGCAGATTTCCAGGCTCAGGTTGCAGATTTTGGTTTTGCTAAGTTAATCCCTGAGGGGGCAACACATGTGACTACAAAGGTCAAGGGCACCCTAGGCTATCTTGCACCGGAGTACGCTATGTTGGGTAAAGCATCTGAGAGTTGTGATGTCTTCAGTTTTGGAATTCTCTTGCTGGAACTTGCAACTGGAAGGAAACCAATTGAAAAACTGAGTGCAACAGTGAAGCGGTCAATAACTGATTGGGCACTACCATTGGTTTTTGAGAAGAAATTTAGTGAAATTGCAGATCCAAGACTAAGTGGTGACTATGTGGATGAAGAGCTTAAAAGGGTTGTTTATGTTGCACTTGTTTGTGCTCAGAATCAGCCTGAGAAGAGACCCAACATGCTGGAGGTGGTAGAGCTGCTGAAGGGAGAATCTAAAGTGAAGTTCTCTCAGCTAGAGAATCATGAACTTTTTAGAAGCCCTCAACCTGCTGATTCCAACGATGACAAGATACAAGCTGCCGAAGATAGTTCCGACTTTATAACAGCAGAGAATGAATCAAAACCAGAGTTGAAGGAGAATCCTGGGCCATAAATTATGCAAAATACTGAAACTGGAATAAGTGCTGGTTATGAAGCTTCCACTAATTGCAGTTTGTTATTATTGCAAGGCTAGTACCATTTATATTGGGTGCCATGGACATTTTAGCCACTATCAATATGAAAGCATGGTTTAGTGCTTGGGGTTTGTGTGCATCAGTTTCATGTTTAGAGCAACTGATGTTTGTTCATTGGTTTTTCTCCCCTCTAGTTCTCGGGTTTTACCTCGCATTGCAGCCTTGCCATTTCATTTAATTTGGACATAGTCATCTGAAAATTTGTTATATGGCTTCAAAAGGTCAATCGTTTGTAAATCTACATTTGTGTTTTGTTCATGTACATTATGATGTGCCTTTCAAGGCTTTATGTACGAAATAGAAACTTTGTATAGCAAGTTGTTTGTTGATCCGTCCTTAGGCCTTCAGCACATTTTCATTTTAGGAGACAGAAGGAAAGGATGAAATCATGTTATTCAGAATTTGACTTTATCACCCTTCCGCTTCACAATTACTACCAATCCTTGAAAAATGTGCCAGTAGCGTTCCGTAGTGTATACTTTTCAAGAGATAAATTGGGATGGAAGCAAGTGCTCCTGAACCCATCAACTTAATTCATCAAGCATAGTTAGCAAACCGTAATCCAAAACTTGACAACTCATCTGCAAAAGCAGACAAGGCTCAATAGGAATTTAACTTGACTGCTAATTCTGGAACATATTTACAGTGCCGTAATAGTGTTGTGACAAGCAAAACTATTCAGATGTTACAACTTACAACATTTTCTGCCAATTACAGGGCAAAATTACAGAGAAAAAAGTTCAAGTAAATGTATCCTCGCGATCTCCCTCGGCAATTGTTTCCGCTTCCTCCATATTGCTGAACTCTAAGAAATGAGTTGG
Source organism: Prosopis cineraria (assembly GCF_029017545.1). Classification (NCBI taxonomy): domain Eukaryota; kingdom Viridiplantae; phylum Streptophyta; class Magnoliopsida; order Fabales; family Fabaceae; genus Prosopis; species Prosopis cineraria. The sequence goes on from NW_026555344.1 coordinate 8,793,391, forward strand.
TCTGTGATCTTCATGGTAATACTCTCGTGGTGTTCCCAACTTCACTCCATACTTCATGCCAGATGCGTGTCTCACCCCCATGAAGTTGTAATTCCACGGTCCATTATCAGGAACCTAAGGAATTAAACCAGAAAACCATCACGACATGTACTTGCCAAATTAAAGAGAAGGAACCTATTATTTGAGAGGAAGGTTTCCCAATGAAAGAATGACAAACATACTATAAGGTTTTGAGAAGATTGAAAAACTTACCATGTAGAAACCATAGAAGCGATCACTGAGCAGCATCTGAACCTTCTCATAGTGAGTAGGAAGGTAGCCATGAGGATTGCTTCCAGTATCCTTATTGACACGTCCCCACTCATAACCAGATGGAGTGAGCTTGTATGCAGTTAATGAACAAGAGCCTGGAGTAAAACTGCAAGTCAAGATAATGCACTTTTCGCCATCCCATTGCTTGTTGTTCTCTAAGACCTTGGCATGTGAAGTGAGATCCTGCAATGTTTCTTACTCAGGTGAGACGATGTACCTCGTCATGACAATGGCACACTCTTTACAACTATAAAAATTTCTTGATTTCATACTTTTGTTTGCTGGGTTCTATATCTCATTTTATGGTATTATACAGGGTGGACTAGGAAACCTTGCAATGTTTTCTACTTAAAATTAATAGCAACTGAGTTGAGCAAGAACCTGAGGAGACAACTGTGGAAGTTCATTTGGTTGAGTATGCATCCATCCCAAAGGCTCCAAATCATTCAAGAAATCATGCTCCGGAAGAGCTGATGGGAGGTGGACTTGCTGATGAGTCCCCCATTGTGGTGGCATCACAATGCAACGGATTTCTTTAACCTGTGGGTTGTCTGGAGGACTTACACCATACAGGTATCCAGCAATTTGTGTTCGTAGATCAGCTATGCAGATAAACTTTTTCAAAATGTTCTTGGGCATAATGTAGGTGTAACCAGTTTCCTGAACAACCACTTGACTGTCAGCAGATGACTCAAATTATATAATACAATCGACAGAAATGAGATAGGAGAACACATCTGACCTTTATATCCTCTGAGTTTACATAAATATGATTAACACGAAGGTACAGATTTGTTGCTGAAATTGCCCTGACACGCCAGTCAGTCTTTGAACCAAATGCAGCCTGCTCATAGGGACTAGTGGTGGTGACAATGAGCTCATCCCCATGAACATTTGTTGTCCTTGTTGTTACAGCTGTCAGTTGACTGGCTTCTTTTGCCTGCAAAGAAAGTTCAACTCAAGTAAATAACAGAAGACCTGTGGTCGGAGGAATTCTCTCAAACTTGATATTTAGGAAGAAACCCAGAAAAGAATCAAAACCTGTTTCTCAATCTCTGCTATCTGTTGCCGCTGTTGAGAAGGTGGAGTAATCTCAGCTCCAAGTATGATGTCACGAATCTCAGACTGAGTCAAGGCAGAAGTATTGACATTGTTCTTCTTGGCATAATCTGAGAGTATGAGATCTCTTAATGCAACCTCCACCTGTCAATGCAATTAATATGTTTTGATTACATTAACAACTAACAGAGCTGCAGAATGAAATACAATGTTAACCTAGGAAAAGTTTATATATTAAATAACTTCCTCAATTGGATGATTTTCCCATTAGCGGGTTTTGCATTAATCTTGACCATTAATTTATGCTTTAAGAGCTTGCTATTAAAATACCCAGCCCAAAGTCTTAGGTTACTAATAGGTGTAGGGCAAGGGGGAAGGGGTGGGGGTAGAGGGGAATGCTAAGTGCTTTCAAGAGAGCAAATTAAAGAAAAACAGAGATCTAAGGGAGAAGAGAGAAGCTGAAGATAACTAAAGCAAAATACTTCTCAATAATAAATCTTCAAAACTGACTGATGAGATCTAGGACTACTAAATGAGCCATAAATAAGATATTTGAATAATTAAAGAACTAACTTTTAAAATAGAGAAACTTAGTACACGTGAAATCACTAAAACCAAAATAATTCCAGTCATGTTTCCCTTCACTAAACTTCAGTGTCAACTAACCAGCAACTATTTTCAAAACATAAATATACAACCTCCCATTTCCTGAGCATTTTCTTGACAATGGAACCCAGGGAAAAAAGTGCTTAAACTGTAAAATCAAAATTACCTTCATCCACTGGTCATCATTGAGAGAAGGCCAGATGTGATGTGGCTCAGTGACAATTGTTTTGTCAGGCTTTAGCAACATCTTTGCCTTCTCATTATTTACATGAAGGGCACGGAGAATCAATATCAACCTGGAGAATGCAGTGTAAGATGAAATACTTTTCAACCAGTCATCATAAATGTTGAACAAAACCATTTGAGGTTCTGTAGCCTTCAAAATAAGATCGCCAAATTTCTCAATCTTCAAGCATGCTTGGAATGGAAGCTGAAGCTCACTTCCTTTAATAACAATGTTGGGGAAGTCCAGAAGGTGAACCTCTAATGGATCCAACATTCCTTTACGAGTGACAATAATTTGCTTGGGCTGTTCTTCAACAGGCAAAGAACGTACAAGAGCAGCAACTTCTTCTGCTGTTTTCCACTTGGCCAGCTGACCAAGACGCTTCTGACCAGCCCAGACACTTGTATGGATAACCTACATTAAAGGATAAAACATGTCACAATCTGGACAATCATTGCTGTAAAAACCCTATTAGGAAGAAAAGGATCGAGGAAAAAACCTTCAGAAACAATTGGCCAGTCCTTGGATTAAAAATGAAGATGGCACCATTGATGGGTTTTGTTGTGAGATTTCCTTCAAAGGTCTTATGGATTGTAACACGATACACATTAGTGTCATCAACAAACCATATAATCTGATTGCTGAATATCTCTCCATAGTTTTGGGATGACAAGTATGGTTCTGTAGGCTCAGAAGAATACAACTGAAGCCCCTTCCTTATCCGCTCTCTCAAGACATACAACGCAGGATTTGACTGCACATGCACAAGACAATCAGTAAAATAATTGATTGCACAATCAAAAAGCATACTCAAACAAACAAGGCCACCCAAGTTCAATCCAGTAGACTCTGGCAGGTAAAAATTTGGGTAGGGATCTTAGGTTCTAGCCTAGCAGGGACTTATTGAAGAACTAAAATGATGTACACCAAAATGACCTCTTTTTTTTTTCATGGTTGTGCTACCTTCATGATTTTATTCATGGCCTGCTGAAGCAGTGGCTTTGAACCAGGGAACCAGTTGCCAAATGCGGAGTGCAAGTTATATGCCAAATCAATGCCAATCATCACCCCTGCATGAAAGCAACAATCAGGCTAACAGTCTAATTGATGATAAAGAAAATAAAGTAGAACAGATTAAAAATACCTGTAGGAGATGGATATATAGACATATTATCCGTTGTATAATCCATAAATTTTGCCCGTGTGTAACGCTCAATATCATGAGAGTCATAATCCCCCCATCTAAGCTGTACATCAATCCAGTACTTATTGCTTGCCTTCTGATCAAAAACATCCTTAGACTCAGCCACCAGACTAGGCTTTGACATTGGCCATCGATGGGCAGCAAACAGAAGAATGTCTGCACAAGAGCTGTTCATTTTGTAACTTTTCCTCGGATGGATTGTTTCCTTCTGGACAGTCTCAATCTCCAAAGCATCCAATTCCTGATCCAAAACCTGACACAGATCCATGACAACACTCTCATGGATCTTCTGCCACAAATGGGCTCTGAATATCTGAATAAGAGATATCTTCAAAGTAGGTATCTTCCCATGCATGAAAATACCAGTCAGATCTAACTGCACTTGGAACCCCACATAAACATTGGCTCGATTTATGGTTGGTGACCACCAAAGAGTAAACCTACGATTAGGTATCTGGTTGAGACCAGATCTCTGGGCATTTGTTAACTTCTTATACTTCATAGATTCCTCAAAGCCTGATGCCTTTTCCCAAAACAGACCTTCCCAGGTTGGAAAGCTGAAGTGAAAAGAAGTGGCGAATCAGTCGAAAATTTTATTATATTCATTAATCACATTTTATAACTAGTATTTTAAATTTGGTTGTTTGAGCATTAGTTATCTATACCTTGAAAAACCTGTTTATTTGTAAGTTCAGAAGTTTTAGACAGTAAGAATTCTTGCCTAGTCAATGGTTTGTTTGTCACATCACATGCAGGCAATAGAAAGAGCTAAATACTGTACACTTGTTTTCTACTCCCAACAGGTATAACATTACTTGAAATTTTATCTGACAAACTTCAGAATAATATCATCTGCTTTATAAAGTGGTTAAGCAGTTAGAAATTCCCCCTCAATGCAACAATAGACTATGAGGGAATAGATGCTTACTATGTTCCTTTGAACAGAGTATGTTCAAGAATTCCTTCAACACCTCCAAGGGCTTGAATTACATCAGTACGGTAATTGTTCAAGTTCCACAACTTCCCATCATGCCTCTGGTGTGTCCACCAGAAAGGGTTTTGTTTCAGAACCTGGTACTGTTTGAAGTCTGTACGCACCCTCCATCCTTTATCATAAGCCAAGGTGTGTCTATCCTTTTGGAATAAAGTGTTTATACGCGGTATACCTCTATCCCATGAATCCTATCAATTAGAAAATGGAGATACATGTCCGAAAGTCAAGATAAAATTCCATACAAGAGAAACAGGAAGCATATTAGTTTCATAACAGATAAAAATTAAAAGACATCCCCCATATCATTGCCTCTACTTTTAAATACAAAAACGACAGCACACAAGATCTAGTAACAAATCATCAGAAAACTCACTTCCAGATCTTCAAGGGTCAAACGCCTATTTTGTGCTTGTGCCTCCTGCCTCTTTAATGCATATTCAGCCCAGACACGCTGTGAGTCAATGAATTCACTCTCCCAAGGCTGTCAAATGTCAACAATCCAAAAAATAGTGTTAAAAATACATATATGCAGGTGGTGGTGTAGATAGATTGTGACATTTATTTTGGTGGCTTTTTTTTTCTTTTTGGGGTGGGGGTGGTTGGTGTTTGGAGTTCACCTGAATGTAGCGATAAAGGTTGGGAATCAACTGGTCCTCTTCATGACTCATCCCACTCCTGAAGTGTGTCACACCAACATCAGTCTGCTGACTGTATCGGAGATCACTTTGTGGAATCAAAATGTGACCCATGGACAACATGCCAAGTCCTCCGATTTCTTTTGGGGTGTAGAAAATGACAGGAGGAAATCTGATATAAGGCAATACATCAGTACAGATTTAACACAAGAAGACAATAGATTAGTATAGACTTTAAACCAAGAGTTATGAATAATAGGATCTGATTACTTACCTGCTAGGCATCTTTGAGTTCAATCCAATCTTAATACGAGTCTGAATCTTATTTTCACATTTAACAAGCAAATCTAACAGCTCTTGAGTGTGTACAGTTGCCTCCCGGAAGTATGTCATAAGACCTGATGAGAGCTTCTGTCAACAAACTGATGACAACAACTACAAAGAGCTCCTAGAGTAACAAAAACAATTCAACTCCACTGACCTATCAAAGCTGTGTTCCATTTATTGACAATTTTTGTAAACGTAGTAGATCCGGAAGACATGAGAATCTGCCTAACACGATTCTCAAACACTTTCATGTGTTCATCATCAACTCTTAAAAAGGCAACTGCTGTCCTCTCTTTCGTCTGTTCATTTTGTAAATTCCAAACACCATCTCTTGTATTGCTGAACGCTTCTTGAGTCATTCGAATTTTTGGGAGTATCCGAACTTCAAACCCACACCTACAAGTCATCAAGAGGTGTAAGCAAAGAGATTCTTTTGGTTCATCCATCATATAAAAAGAGCCAGCACAAGGGAAAAAATGTGAGGACAGCCAGTTCTCACACAAAGTTACATAAAATAATATGCAGTCATCATTGGCAATTAGGTAAAAACTGTGACAACCGACAACAACAGGGATGTCCAATATTTCCATCAGGGGAAAGCTAGATACTGAGCAAAATTGCTCAGAACCAGTGAAGCTACATGTTCTTTCTATTGTTTAAACTTAGGAGCAAAGCTAAATATTAAATCATTATTCCATCAGGTTAGACATCTACAGCCAATTTAAAACTTACAATAACTGGCAATGGAATGTGTGAAGAATTTGACAAAGGCAACCACTTCAGTGAAGAACAAAAAGTTAAAAACAAAATGTTATTTTAAAATCATTGAATACTTACATGCTGAAAAGCAAGTTTGGATTATCTTTGCTGTAAACAGAAACAAAGCTGTTCTCCCACTCTAAAGTTGTTATGCTTCGAGGAAGACGATTCTTCATATCCCAGAAGACACTCCTCCCAAGATTGACTGAAAAGGACGCAACAGAAAAAGCCATCCATATTACAACTAAGCTTTATCATAAATTACAACCCACTCAAGATAGAAAGGAAAAATAAGCACCATCATGTTTCATGAGCCTCATTCTTGCATCTCTTGGCCAGCACTTTTTATTGTTGTAGCCCACCATATTCTCATTGTTAGGATCAGGATGCTCAGTGAGGTAACGCTGTATGAGGTCTCGGGCTTCCTCATGAGTAAAGCGAAATAATATATGAACCCGATCTATGTACCGAGAATAAAGCCTAATTGGATGCCTTGTCTCAACTTTCGTGTCCCAGTAAGTGATGAATTCATTAGGCATTTGTGGTGGGCCAGCAATTTCACTGGCTCGAGTAAGTCCGAGAAGTAACAAATCTAGCACAAGTCCATAATATTGGACAACAAAAGATGCAAACTGCAGACCACGTATAAGACCATATGAATTTGTATGGCTCATATCTTTGTATGATAAAACAACATTGTTTTTTGCAGTGACATAATCAGCAATGTTATGGTCAAGAACCAGACGGAGAAGCCTGCAACATAGGGAAGTTAATTTAGAAGGACAGCACTGATTACTGATTACATTTAGGTGATTTGCAGAATGCATACCTGTTGAGCATTGTTAAATCAATTTTGTCAAAGAACTTCTCAAATTTAGTCTGCAGCATCACAACACACTGGCCCTCACTGGTATCCCATATACCTTGCAGATTGTTTATACCCTGACACCATTTATAAACCAGAAGTGGGGGTGGCTCTGAATCTGCTGGCTTGATCCAGTTAGGAAAGAGATGGCGCTTATCACCTTCATACCATAAATACTGATCAAGATAAGCATCTGTAATCTTCTCTAGAGGCTCTATCTCATAAACCGGAATCAAGTAGCTATACAAATCCATAAACTCTATCCCAACCTGACAAAGGAGAAAAAAATCATAACTAACTTGAATTGAGCTAGATTTGCATAAAAAAAAAAAAAACTTGAGCTAGATATCCATATCCTTAAGCTAATAAACTTGCAATTAAATATCAGCATACTTCTTTGAAAGCACGTTGGGTGAGAGATGTCGCTTGATTCTTGAGAGGGCCTCATGTGGATTGTCATAAGCTTGTTCAATCAGCCCCAACTCTTCTCTCTGCAGTTGATTCAACCTCACTGCAACACTGTAGGATTCTTTCAACCTCTCAAGAGCAAGAATTAGCAGTTTGGTATCATGCTTGTAAGACAAAGGAGGGAACGGAATGGGGGAGAACTTCCTTGATTCCAACCAATGAACTGTGGTTGTGTAGATAGCAACAGCTTCTTCAGGAGTGACGTATGGACCATCTTTCAAATAATTGTGTTGCCGCTCCTGTGACAAAGATAAATGATCAAGGAATAAATAAAATATAGTACTATGGCAATTAAACTTTCAAGGGAAAACATCGGACCATTAAATATATATTCTAAACAACTAAGATTCAAGTTTGAATAATAAAAAAGACCCATGATACATTTTAATGACTCGTGAAGGAGGCTAAACACACCTGCTCAGCCTTCAGCCATAGTCGTGTCAATCTTCCAAGATTTTTACGACACACAGTCTTATCAACAGTTGCCCCTCTTCTGATACGTTCACGATTATAATGAGCAACATTGGTCCACCAGTCTGCTTTAGACTTCACATAACGGAGGATCATGTTTTCTATGGGAACTGGCAAACCAGGAACCTACATAACAACAGAGTATGAAAATCAACAACGGAATTGTGAACATAAAGAGCGGGGAGTAGCTTCTCTCTGGCAGCACTAGCAAAACATCTTCCATAATTAATATTGCAAAATAATTTTCATTGGCAATTGTACATGCGCCTTACTATTCATATGCCAAGAAATTACATTATTCATCTCTTAGCAGTTTTCTCCATATCCAGTATGAGAATTCTACTTTTGCTCGTTCACTAACAAATTCATGCTAGCCATAAAAACAAAAATTAAGTGGTCCTTTACCTTCCAAGGAATATTTGCTTTCCAGCAGCGCCAAGCCTCACTCAGATGCTGCAATATAGTCCTGGCCTTATTCTGCTTAATGCCCTCTGCCATTCAAAGAGGGAGAAGCACTGTTACTTAGCAAAACTTGAATTGCAAAAGCCACTTAGTGGAAGGAAATCCAAAATTCTAAAATAGAAAACAGTACTAAACAAATACCAGGCATGGCATCAAGCACATCATGCATAACTGCTGCTCGAAGCTCCAAGTCAAAATGGCTCTCAACACGCTGCTTAGTAACAGTCTTTGCCACACCTTTCGAATGCCGTCCCTCAAACTGCCGTGCAAGTAAATTGCCTAACCATCGTTCAAGAAGTGGAACAATACCACGAAGAAAGAACAACCATACTCTCCACATTGGTGCCCAAAATCCACAGCCAGGACCTTTCCCAACAGGTCCAGTGTTAAACCGATAGTAAATCAAGTGCTTCAAGTCTTTGCACATTCTAATTTGCCGCATAAGCCTGTACTTGTACCGATACATACCAGTCAACTGACCAACATGAGAAAAAGTATATTGCAAACCATCAGCCAGTTGGAATGCATCCACATTACCCAGACGGAACTGGACATTGGCATCCACTACAAGCTTAGTCAACCGGAGGATTTCACGGCAAAGATGAAAAGCATTACCAAATCGTGATTTTTTCCTTTCTTTTGTAGTAAGGGTTTTGACGGGCTTCAGATTGAAATTGTAATCAAGGTGAAGATAATTCAAATTTTTTCTGTGTATCAAGAGATTCAACATATTATAACCCTGCCTGCAAACTTGAAGACCTGCTTCAACCCAATCAAGTTCAGTGGTTTGGAAAAACTTGGTTGCTTGAAGAGATCTAAATAGGTGCTTCTTTTTCTGAGCCTTAGGAGGTCTATGATGCAGCTCATTCAACACAAAGCATTTCAGCAACTTTTGATAACTAACTCGAACTTTAACTGGATATGAAGGAGGACTGTTGAAAACATAAAGAAAAAAGGTTAATTTTCATATTAGGGTAAAAGTATGAGGTAGATATGCTTGAGCCAAAATGAGACTAGTCATGAAGCATTTAAGGAAGGGAGGTCACCACTTACCAATGCTCCTTATACCATTCTGACACAAGGGGAATATCTTCTGCACGTCGTGCACGACCAGATCTCATGTTAAAAGGACGAGGAGCAAATAGTAGGGAGATACCAGCTGCCGTGGTATCTGTGTAAAGCTGTGTATCTTTAAGCAAAGGTTCCACACCTTCTGGCAATTCCCACTCCTCATCCTCCTCCTCATGAGTTCTCTTCTCACGGCGCTCCTTGTTGGCACTAGTTATTGGGTGTATCAATGGATCATAATAAAATGCCGGTAGATCAGGATCTTCAGTTTTTATATACATGACCATTGGAGTGTGGTAAATACAAAGCTTCACTTTGCGAGGCCTGTTGTTATAGAGATGAGGAAATGCAATTCTGTACTCTGTCCTTAGAGGTGACCTTATAATGAGTTTATTGATGTCATTAAACTCATTCCAATCCTCATCTCCTTTCTCCATGTCACGGTAAAGGGGCTCAAACTTAGGACCACCTGCAGGATATACCCAAAAAAAAAAATCTTGACGCCTGACTTTGACCTTATACAAAAAACAGATATGCTTTGCCTCTCTTAATTTTTTTGCATTATAGAGAACCAAGATAGATTTCTTTTATAAACAAAGACAGCTTTTCTGTAATACAAAATTCATTAGAATGTGCATAGCTTCCTAGCTTTCAAATTACTAACTTATAAGTTTGTTGAGTTCTTAACCTTGGTAATCAGATAAAAAAAAAATTATCCACATCAATATCAAAATAATCAAATTTTAACAGAATTATTGACATTTCTAACTGTATATAACAATAAAAACCACATACCAGGTATGCACATGTTCAATGCCTTTGCTGTAAAGAATGACTCCATGTCAAACAAATAGAAATAATTCCGGTCAATTAGATCAGACAAAAGCTGTCCTGCAAGCCGATGCAGAGTTGCCATTATTGGAAGGGAAAGATGCCATTTCCGGTAGCTAGGGCCATTTATGAGCTTTGTTTTCACAAGAGGTTTATGGTCATAAAACCAAGTATATACAGCAGAATCTTCCTCTTCATCCAATTCCAGCTGAATCGGCTCCAGAGGATCAACATCTAACAAATTATCAGCATAATCTAAAGGAGGCTCCTCATCATCAAATGGGGGAAACCGCATCCTCTTGAAATGGCGTCGATCCCTCTTCTCCCTTCTCATCATGATCCACATAGTACCCCACTGTAAAACATTTAACCGTCGGAATTATGCAGGAGAACAAAATGCAAGGAAACGTAATAAGTGAGGGAAAACAACATACTTGTGCCAGATATATTGGTTCGACAACCCATGGTATTTCATTAACAAAAGTAATTGCCCCAGATATATGGTACAAGACCTTCACATCTCGGACCTAATTAATAAAACACAATACAGAGCTGGTATTAGTAATGGGTCTCCAAAGAAAGACACGCAAATAAGTGTGAAAGAAGACTATCACGGACAAATGAGAAATGGTAAATACCTGCTCCCATGGCATGGGCATATTCTCCAGGAGCTTGTAAACTGCATGTGGAATAAATTTCAGTGCTCCAAGATATACACGTTTGTCATGACGGTATTTTTTTGAGGACATATCCCCATGATCCCTATAATAAAGAAAGGGAAAGGAAATTACAAAGTGGATCAAGAGACAACAATGATAGCACCATCGATATTATAGATATTTTATTTTGTATTGCGACAACAGGAAGGCTAAGCTGAATAGACCAAAAACATCAATAGACTCAAAAGCAAGAATTATGATATTTCTTATTTACTGCTATAAATGTCCTTCTGCAGAATCAACCGACTCGTGAGCAGATCAATAGAGTCGGTTGATTCTGCATACAACTTTCTACTCTATTACGAGAAATCTATATTCATGTTCAAGAAAAAAGAAGAAAATTCCTTTTCAGGGCAGGAGCTGCATGGTGCTGTTTCTTCCTCACATGACTCATTAATACAAATAATAATCCGCACATAATGACAAACCGGCTGCTTAGCATCCTAGAAAGTTTGGTATCTAACTGCTTTCTTCGCCACAACGTTAAAGCCATGATCCTAACCCATGACTTGTAGCAGCGAAACGAATTTCAAAGAAATCCTACAGCGGCACCGCCACTGTAACTTGCGAACAATTTTCAAATAAAATTACTAAGAGAAAAGGAAGGAAGACAACACTCGCGGGTTGTATCATTTGCCAAGGCTCTTAGCGCAGAAAGCCCAGAACAGAAACAATTGACCAAACGTGGAGAGACATAGTAGTAACTAAAAATTTGAATTCTGAAGACAGAGGTCCCGCGATACCATAATCAGTAAGAAACCTTATTTACGACGCCGAATAAAATAGTACAGAAACACTTGCCTGATAATTTTCCTAACATGTTCCGGAGGCATATCCTCCTTCTGCGTCTCAACAAACCCAAATTTTCTCTTATCACTGTACCGCTTCGAATTCAGTTGCTGCCATTTTCTGGCTTTCTCCTCGAGCCTCGCCTCAGCATCAGCCTCGGTCTCAGCCGGGACTGGAGGCGGGGGAGGAGGCAGCACCGTGTACGACGGTTGGGCTGCAGGAGGCGGTGGAATGGAAGAGCCAGTAGTTCCTGGTGGTGCAATCTGACCGTTGTTCCACATCTTGAAAGCTTGCAAAACTATCAACTCGGATAGACTAAAGGTGGAGAAATCGCTGGACAAAGATTGCTTATACTTCCACAGCTCCTTTGGTGGATCAAACAAAGAGCCTCTGAGGGCTCCTCTTGGAGCTTCTAGTTCTAGGGTTTAAGACATAAACTTCCCCCTCGGTGAGAAGAGAGCCAAATGAGTTACTCGACAGTGGATCGAAGAGCCTTTGAAGATCGATGGCCGATGAGTGGTGGTAGTGGCGGTAGCACGTGCCGACTTTCTGAGGCCGACTTAAAGATTGGGTTGGTCCATAAACAATTGGCGGCCCGAAATGCTCTGTTCATCTTTTTCAAACTGATGTCCGGTCCAGAAGAACTCATGCCAGTTTATATTTTTAATTTCAATTCAATTATTTAGCAAAAAAAAATTCAATTCAATTTAATTGAATTATTAGAAGATTTGATTAATAGGTGTCAGTACGTCCACCAAAATATCAATATATCAGTATTAATATATATATATAAAAATTAAAAATTAAAAATTAAAAATTAAAAACATTAGTGATTAGTGGTATATGGATTTCATCTCAATATTTTACTTTGATTTGCAGTATTCTATTCGTCCTGCCTACATGATCACGAGTATTTGGTTTACCATCAAACCTAAAATTAGCTTGTCTCAAACCCCAGTTATAATGGGAGAAGCTCTTTTGATAGTGCAATCTTATGTTTGGGTAACAAAGTTTTTGAGTTTATGGACCAAAACCTAGGTTAAGATTGAAGTCAGAAATTCTGACTTCTCAAAAGCGCTTTGAGCGAAAGCCTAGGTTATCAAACTTTTTTTAACTTTTTAGAATTTAATATTTTATAATTTATCAATTTATTTTAGTTTTTAATATCTTATAATTTATCAATTTATTTTAGTTTTTTAGTTTTTGAGTTTTTAATATTTTAAAATTAGAAAAATTACATCTGGTACCACATAAAGAAATTTGTTATTAAAAGGTTCTACAAAATTCATAAAATATTTTCAAATTCTAAATCCTGCGTATTTACAATGTAATACAAGTTGTAAATAATTATTGCATAACTATTAATTCTCTTAATCAAACTATAAATGTGCAAGATTTATATTTGAGAGTATTTTATAAATTTTATAGGACCTCATGATAATAAATTTTTTATGTGGGACCTAAATAAATTTTTCCTTTAAAATTTATCAATTTATTTTAGATTTTTAGAATTTACAAATAATACTTGATTGTATGTGAAATTTTTATTTTTAAAATTGTAGTTTAAAGTTTTTTTAATGATCAATTTAAAAACAAAAAAATATAATAAAAATTTATGTCCTTTTTAGATATCATTGATATAATGTATTTGAAATAGCGAAATTTTTAAAAGTTCTTCTATTCAATCATTTTCTTTCTTGAATATTTTATTTGTACACATCTTATCTTTATTTTCAAGCCTACAGTGAAAAATCTATCTAGAAAATACTTGTTCTTAAAATGCTTAGAGAATATTGGCCCCAAACAAAAATACTTCTTTAGAATTTTCAATAATTCCTCATTTTCAATTACATAAAAAAATTAATCACCAGTTTATGAATTATGATATAAATTGTATTTCCATAAATATAGATATAATAAAGAATCCAAAAGGATTCCTCTTTTTTTTTGTAATTGTATTCCATTTTTTGTATTTTTTGGTTTCTCTTTTTTTTATGTGCAAAACAAAAGAGCTACCAAAAAGATACATTTATCACTCAAGTTTTGCCTATTTAGAATACTTAAAAAGTGATCACATTATCTTGTTAGCGCAAAATGTATGGTGAAACATCCACAGTTTAAAGGGCCAAGATCGCGAGATAAGGATTGATAATTCAAATTAAACTTAAACTTCTTTTTTCTTTCCTTTTTATAGATAATGTTCATAGATGATAGTTAATGAAAGTTAATTGATATTGAGTACAGCGAATCAAACAATACAAGAAAAATAAGAAAAGAAATTAAATCTCATTGTCAAGAAAATTGAAAAGGCATGAGAAAGTATAGCGAATACATAAGGATAATCGAATGAAATTAATGCTAACGATTAAGAAAATTTGAAAATGGAATTGATCTTAAATCAATGCTCCTATGAAAGTAAACTAAAAATATATGAAAAATAGAAAAATAAATTAAAACTCATTGATCAAGAAAATTGAAAAGGCATGGGAACGTACAGCAAATGGAGAATGATAGTCAAATGGAGTTATTGCTTCAAGAAAATTTGAAAATAGAATTGCTTTTGAATCAATGCTCCCATAAAAGTAAATTAAAAATACATAAAAATAAGAAAATAAATTAAATCTCATTAAATGCTTCCATGAAAATATATTAAAAATACATAAAAATAAAAAAATAAATTAAATACCATTAAATGCTCCCATAAAAAAACTGAAAATACATGAAAAATAGAAGAATAAATTAAATCTCATTAATAAATCAAGAGAAATTTTTATATTAATGTTAGCCTAGAATTTATTAATCAATGAGAGTCAATTTTTTTAAGCAATCAGATTGAAGCTACAAGATTTGCGTGTGTGTGTTGATATTGATGGTGATATATATATGCAAACTAGAATCATATTAAACATTGACACTCCCTAACTACAGTTTGCAAACTCCAGTTTATTCTAATTCTAATTTTGCAACTTTTAATCCATAAACGCCTGCTAAGATGAGAAAAAAGAGTAGGCTCGCTCACACAATAAGAGGTCAACATGGTTGAAACCCAACGATTTTCCTTGCACGAGTTATACGTGGTGTTAGCAGTTGGTACTTTAATCAAGTTGCCCATTAATTTCAATATTAATCAGAAACAATTTTCTTTAATGGTCATTAGGTTGTCTTTAATGGTGATTAAGCTGTCTTTAAGTTCCTTTAAACCATCCATAGAATTTTCTTTTTTTTTTTTGTTTATATAAGATTGTGCCCACTATTTGTTTTAGGACACGCTGCTCTTGAGTTTTCGAACATTCCTCTCATCCATCACTCGAGATCTGCTGTCTTCTCTGAATATTTCCACTGTTTTAATTTGTCACATTGTTTATTATAGACAAAGTTCATTTAATCATGGGCTTGTGCGGTTGAATAATTCTCAAAAACATTGTCCCTATCCTCATGTCATGCATGACTTGGACCAGTTTTTATATCAGTTCTTCGAACATCTTACTGAAAAAATAACAGGAAGTGATCCAAAATAAATCTGCTAAAACAAATAAATCTGCTAATCCATATTACTTACGAATCATAAGCAACGCGGTTCGTTTATCTTATTATGTGTAGAAGAGAAAGTCCACGTGGGTCTTGTTTCTATCCAAATTTTTAAGTGGAAGAAGTGTAGTACGTCCATTCATTTGGAGGCTCGTAAAAAGATAGCATCTCCTACGTGTATGAGGATGGGGTAGCATGTGAGCTGTTGGTGACATACATCGGCCATACAAGTTTCTTGGTGCATGGGAAAAGCAAACAAAAGAATATGCACTCAAGAAGAAAAATGCTGTCCCAAATTAGGCATCTAGCAAGAAAGGAACGGTGTTAACTTGTCCTCAAGGGAGATCTCACGTGCAAGTAACAGTATATTAGATTTCAAATTTCACACTAAATTATTTAGGAAAATTATAAATAAATTCTTGTGAAAATTAGTAATAACCATTGGTGTTCATAAAATCTGGAAATTGAATTCAAGTATCAGGATCCTTTTCTGGAATTTTTTACAAATTATTTGTTTGACTATTATGAACACTGTATTTTGTTCGAGTCCTAATAAGTAAATAAGATAACATCCATAGTAAAATAAATAAAAAAGAAAAAATAATATGTTACAACAAGAAAATATATATATAGGTGGGTACAAAGATAATAAAAAAATATATTCAAACTAGATCACAATATAATAATTAAAATAATCAGAATATAATATAATATGATCTAAAGATTTCAAGATAATATAATCTAATTTGAATATTTCAAGATAATCTACTATATAATATTAAGATTTGAAAATTTTAAAATAATATAATAATCAAGATATAATAATAGAAAAGATAACAATTAATATGCAATCTTTAAATAATGATAACAATAATAATATAAGAATATATAAAATACTAATATTGATGAGGATAGGATGGAGATATTAGAGAAACCCTAGATGTATGGGTTTATATAAAGGAAAACAAAGGAAGAGCAAAGGACATGTAGAGAGAGACTCAAGAAAAAATTATGAGAGAAAAATAACACAATAGAAAATAGTGGAACAAGAAATCTAATTGATAAAGAAAACTAGAGGTAAGCTCATCTATCTTAAACTTTATAAATGCTTGCATATCTTATTCTTCCACCCTCTATTGTCCTTAATTTATTTTTTTAAATGAAACTTGATCATTCACATAATTATTATTTGATTTGGCCTCTTGTCTTTTAATCTAAGATTTGAGTTTGGATTCTCTATATGTCTTCTTGCTTTCTCCATATGCACGATCTCACAAGCTTTGAATCTTAACTCTTTGGTTTTGAGTCCATTGTTTATGCCCACGTCTACCAACGCATACCACTTTTTAAGCTTCTTATGATGTCTGGTGAGAACTTCTTTTACTTTTATAATAGCATTTGATTGTAATATATGGGAAAGCTTAGCATCATAATTGAATTAGGAAGTATATATCATGCGAGAATCATTATAAAATTTTTTGAAAAAAGTAATTTCAAAACTTAGATCTCAAATCTACATTTATCGATTTTGCATTATATAATGTTATCTAATTTGTTTGTTGTGAGAGACTTTCAGAGTCCTCATAAATTTTTAAATTAATTAATTTGGCATATATGTGAATAAATTATCAATATGTACATCTATAAAACTTATATTATTTTGATTGCTTGAGACTTTTAAAGTCCTTACAAATTTTATAAATTAATTAATTTATCTTGCACAGCTATAAATTATTGTATGTACATAGTTTTAACATCATCAATTGTATGAAACTTTCAAAACCCTCACAAATTTATAAATTAAATAAATTATCTTACACAGCGATAAATTATAGCAAGTACATTTTAAAATATTTTATCTTTAAGTAAAATAATTTTTTCTAAAATAAATAAATAAAATAAAATATTTTTTCAAAGGTGAATGTATGAAATTCTCATAAATCTTATTAAAATATTTTTCAAAATTATTTCTTAGAGTTTTGCTATAAATAAAGAAATAAAATATTTTCATGAATAAAAAACACAAACCAACATTAAAACTATTTTATAAAAAATTAATAAATAACATTTTTTAGAAAAAATCTCAACTAAGAGGCATGTACCCGAACTATGTGGGCTTTAATTCCTTAAAAGGGTACGTAGGCCCTAAGGTTTTATCCTAAGTCAAGTTCAACTTATAAATAAATAAAATTTTTCCTTTTTAATTTTCTAACCTTTTTATCTTATTTTTATTAAGGATAATTAATATATTTTTAAGGTTGTTTAAATTTATATTGTTAACTTAAGGTAATCGTTCATATGAATAGGTGTTGTGGGATGCCTAACACCTTCTCTGCACACAATCACTCCCTTACCCTTTTCTATATATATAACCACGCATTTAAAAGGTTTTTAAAATTACCTTTTAAAATTTTGGTGGCGACTCCAAAATATCTATTTTTATTTGATTTTCCTCCTCTCAAAATTTTGGATCAAGCGCTATAAATTTTTTTAAGGAAATCTATAAGTTAATCTGATCAGATATGAAAGCGGTGTGTGTGTGTGTCAAAAGTCTCATATTGCCTAAGTGAAGAACTCTCTTAGTATATAAATACTAAGGAATGAAGTGGTCTAATAAAATGAGTTTGAAGGAGAAGTGAGCTCGCATGCACGAAACAGACCAACTCAAGGCAATCATAGTTGAAATCAACCAATTCGCCCCTTATGTACGAGTTCAAAAGGCACTGGGTTCCTTTTATCGGATTAATTTTACAAAAATAAATAATTATTTATTTACATTTGCTTACTAGAAAATCTCATTTTTTGGCTGTCTGGAGTTTGAAATCAAATCATGAACCTTTTTTGCCATTAACTAGATTTTGAAATGGATGATTAATTTTCTAAACATATTTGTCCCCCCAACATTTTCAAACTGATGCTTAAACATGTTTTATATTTGTGTAATCGAGATATTATGCTTTATGAGTGTGTAACCGAGCCTTTACTCCGGTGGTTGAATGCCTAACATTTGAGTCCAAGATCTGGCCTATATATAGGCATGCATTCGGACTGAACAACTTGCTAGCCTCTTGAGCTTTCGAGGCATTCTTCTCCCCCTCTAACTTCTCTTTTTTGTTTGAGTTTTCTGTTAGTGTTGTTGTTCTATATCCTTACATTGTGCAGGAAGTGCTTGTTTAATCCTGAGAAACTACCGATCTGTCATCTCGGTGTGCTAAATAGTTCTTAAGAATAGTGTCCTTCTGGGTACCACTCAAGCAGCTCGCCATTTACGAACAAATAGCCAATAGAAAGAACACAATGTCCAATTTTAATAAACTCCTAAAAAGGATGTTACAAATAGATTTTAACTATAATTTTTAATTTAATTTGTAGATATTCAATTTTGGATCCATCCTTGGCTAAGCGGCATCAAAATTATATGGAAGGCATATAAAACTTTAACATAAGTGGCCAATCTAATTTAAAAGTTAGTATGCCTACATTTGCAAAACTTCTTATTCATTATGATTTTAACCCATAGAATGAAAATGGGTGTTATTGTTGCCGTTCCTCCAATAAAGAGAATGACACTCAATGCACTTTAATGGACCTTGGCTTACTCAAGTATTTAGTGTTTGATTTCATTATTGCAAAGCCTAGCTAAGTTTTTGTTCATAATTATAATTGGTTCTCCTTCATTTATATGACAAGAAAAGGAAGATATAATCCCCTATTGGCAAGTAACTTGCCTATAGGTTACATGTTAGGTATTATTTTGCTTGTGTTATTTGTTATTTGCCATATTTGAATAGTTTAAGTGGTACAAAAGAGAACTAAATTTGATTAGAGTATGGCATCCAATTCATCTAATGATACTATTTCACCCACAATGGGACCTAATTGACGTCAAATCTTATAGGATATCACTAATATAAGGTATCTCATGTATTGTCATGTTGTATTATAACTCTGTGGAATATGGATTAATTTGTTGGTCTGTCACCTAGGTAGATGCTGAACTTAATTACTCTAATGAATTTAGTGAGAATCATAGTCACAATTACATTGATCTTCATTTTGGTTATGTTGGTCATCAAACTAATAATTTTGGTTAGTTTATGTTTTTAGTTAATTACCATTTATTTACTCAAATATGACAAAGTTTATGTAATATTGATGTTGACACTGCAAATTCAAGGAAAGTTTTATTAGTTTCTTATGCGTTGATTCACTTTTATTAGCAAGGCTTGCAAACTATAACCAAAGTGTGGTAGCCAATTCATCTAATGATGCTATCTCACCCACAATGGGACTTAATTGACGTCAAACCTTACAAGCTATTACTAATATAAAGTGTCTCACATATTATCATATTCCTTATAAAGTTGAAGTTTCTTGCTCTATTGTTCCATTATAACTCTATGGATGTGTGGTTAATTTGTTGTTGGATTATCATCTGGGTCTTTAAATGCTGATTTTAATCTCTCTAATGAATTTAGTGAGAATAATAGCCTCGATTACACTAATCTTTGTTCTAGAGATGTTTGTCATCAAGCTAAAAATTTTGGTTAGTCTTTGTTTTTAGTTAATTATCATTTTACTCTAATATGATAAAGTGTTGGTAAAATTATGTATAGATCACATGGAACAGACTTATTTATAAATAAGTCTTATGAAATTTGAAAACCACATTCAGGTCTCTTGGAACCTAAGTGTAATTTGAAATTAAGCTAGAAAGACAATAATACCCCTATTAAACATACTTGCATTAATTAGATAATTAATTTACAACCACTTCATTAATAATTTATAACTATAATTTTAACTTTTTACAACTATAACTTCATACATTCAATAGTTAAACAATCGTGTTACTAATAAAAGTTTAACATTAATTATTTACAATTATTTTATTAGTAATTTATAACTATAATTTTGCTTTTTACAGTTATAATTTCATATATTCAATAATTAAACTGATCACAAAGTTTAACATTAATTATTTACAATTACTTCATTAGTAATCTATAACTATAATTTTAATTTTTTACAACTGTAACTTCACATGTTAAATAGTTTAAACTGATTAATTATAGTAAGATCCCAAGGAACATAATTATGATTTTTAAATTTTGCGAGACTTATTTGTCTACTCCATGAGACTTATATGTAACTTTCCTTAAAGTATATGTAATATTGATTTTGATGCCACGAATTCAATAAAAGGTTTATTAGTTTCTTGTGTGTGATTCACTTTTATTTATAAGGCTTGTAAACTATGATAAAATATCAACCGATGATACTAACTCTACCTAAAATATGCTCCCAATTAATGTTGATGGTTAGTATTTGATCAGTGAGATTTGTTAGATGAACTTAGCTTATATGTTCATTATTTAAGATAAAATTCTTATGTGATAAATGTAGTTCATGCAGATTATATAGATGAAAGGGATTTAATTTATATTTGTCAACATTATAATGCTTTGATGTGGTTTAATGAACAAGTAAAGCATGGAATAAAATTTTTACTATTGCGATTTTCTCTTTGCCATTCACAAGAAAAAATTAAATTGCTTTTAATAGAGCCATCACATATATATCTCCATATATAAGTTTTTTTTATTGTTCATCACATGAATCTAAGAACTTTCTTAGTAATATTAGATCTTATAACAATATGTTTTCCTTTACTTATATGGGCGAAAAAATCACAACTTCTATTGGTTATGGGCATTACTCCTTTACATTATCTGTACAAAACTATCATCAGATTAGAAGTCATCTTCCAACGATAGGCTCCTAACCAATTTATTCTCAACTTTATTTTTGATATTAAGCATGAGATTTCTAATAGATTCTCCGTGATGAGGTATGTCTTCTTGTTGCAATTGTCTCATGTCAGGCGCCATTGATTCCTAAAAGTTGTTTTGCTGAAGGTTTCTTTGCTTTTCCTAATAACCATGACCAAGATAATGAACTTGATCCAAGGATTGTGTAGAATCTTATGGAATTATTTAATGATGTAAATTGTCTTGTCAAGAGTTATCAAATGGCTTCTTAAATGATTAACCATCATCATGTTGATAATATCAAGATACGTTTGATGAGCAAAACATATATGCAAAGTCATAATTATGCTTTATTGAGACCCTCTAATTAAGATGCACTCATTTTAGGTGATTCAGATCATTCTTATCAACCTCGTGACATCATTGTTAAAACACAATTAGAAGAGTTACAATGAATTCATGAAATGCACAGTCATACCTTCTACTTTAATATCCTATTTTATTTCCATTTGGTCGAGGTAAATATGAAGAGAAATTTAAGTGCATATCTATATAGTGAGAAGAGAAATTTTGTTTTTATTTATGAATTTCTGGCATTTCAACTTATGAATAAAATAAAATAGTTAGTTTTTAATCACAAATCAATCCATTTTCTAAATCCGTCCAATCTTGAAAAAAGTACCAAAAAATAAAATAGTTAGTTTTTAATCTTTGCTTATTTTAATTCAAATCATCAAATCCACTCAAGTTGTTAATATTTTGGGTAGATTTAATCAACTAAGATTTTAATTTTTAACTAATTTCGCAAGAGATTTGACCTAGGTTGCTCCCAATATGCATTATAATGCTTATTAATTTAATTTGAGTGCTTAAGTGACTAATGCACATCAGAGTACCAAGATAATTAATAATAGATATTTAAGAGGATCTTAACTTATCTCGATATAATTAAAAGATAGGAAAAATTTAAAGTAGTATCTTACTATGTCCCTCCTTTTTTCTTCCCGGGCCTTTCTCTAAGTGTGTGTTTGGATTTGATCACGTTTCCATTCCAAAAGTAAATTTTAACTTTCCAAATGTAAAATGTTGTTTGGCTTCCTTTTTTCAAGTAAAACGTACTTTCCAAACTGAGTTTCAAAAACGTTTGAGATGGAGAAATTTGCAAAGCTACTCTGGGTTGCTTTCAAAACGTGATCAGTTGGAATGGATATTTATGGCTGGTACATAATTTTTTTATTGACCATGATGCCCTTCATTTTTGCAGCTGATACATATCACCTACGCTCCCTCATTGGTCCTCATTCATGCAGCTGATACATCAGTCTCGTTCGTCCTTTGCTGCTGCTCTGTGTCTGCCGGTCGTCCGCTGCTAGTTCGCTGATCGTTCGCCGCTAGTCCACCGTTCGGCCATCTCTTCTCCTTCTCTCCTTCGCCTCTCCTTCGCCATCACAGATCCGGATCTCTTCCTTCCCTAAGCATCTCCCTCCTTCATCGACGGTGGCTGCATTTCTGGCCAAAGAGCTCTCTCATCTCCTGTTACTACTATCTCTCCACCTATCTCGAAGCTGCTCTCCAGAGGCGGCATCTCCACCATCTCGCCCAGTTCTTTCGAAATGGACGGTCGCCAAAGGAGGAAGAGGACATTGCCAATGACGACGACGAAGAGGAAAATAAGAGTGACTTTGTCGGAGGATTAAATATCTTCATAGCAGCGACCTTAGTTGCGGCGGCCTGAACATCGGAGAGTTGGGAGCAAGTCAGGGCAGGGAACTCGCGAGGTGAAAGTCGTCCATCTCCGGCGTGGCGAAGGTGCCGAGCCAGCTCCAGTTCTTTTTCCTGGGCTCCTGGATTTTTAGCACCCACTTGCCCCACGCCCTCATTCGAACCCCTCTGTACATGGGATGCTTGCTGTTGCTGCTATCTCGGCCCTTCTTGAGCTTCCTCTATTGTGCTGGTAATGTCTCAGAAGCAGAGTTTGGCCATGACTGAGGCGGAGATAGTCCAGATGTTGATGGCGAGGACGACGTGACGATAGAGAGTATATTATTATTACACATTTTTTTAATATTAAATTTTATATTTTTTATTCTTATTATTTAATATTTTAAATTTTATGTTATTTTAAATTTATTTCATATTTTTTAATATATTATATTTATATAATAAAAATTATAAATTATTATAAATCAATGTCCTTTTTAGTCATTCTATATTTAGAAGCACATTTCAAAAGCATATATTTTTATTAATCCAAACAACTTTCAATTTGTCAAACTGACTTTTAAAAAAATGTATCCAAACACAATTTTCGTTACAACAACTGACTTTTACCAAACTGACTTTTAATAAATGAACTTTCATCAAACTGACTTTTGACAAACTAAAAATCAAACATGCACTAAGATTTTTCATTCTCTCTCTCAATAATTCTTTTTTTTACCCCCTCACCAATCGATCATCTTGCTATTTATAGGGGAAAAGTTGAGAGAAAAGTGGTTGGCAACTTTTTGCATCACTTCCCACTATTGTTTTATCCCATATCATAATAATGCTTTCCTCACCGTAAATTCATCCCTATTCCATGTTTTTTATTTATTATTTTATATCAATTCTTCCTTTCATTCACTTGTAGCAAGCTTCACTTTTTTCCCCAGAGTTTAACCTATTTCTTTCTCTCCCTCTCCCCCTTACGTGTGACTTTAATTATCAAGAAGGAAGCTAAGTACAACTTTATTATTAAAAAAATGGTCAAGGCCTAAAGTTGTAAATAGTTGTAATTTATAAAAAGAACTATAATAGATAGATTTATTATATAGGTATATACAATACATTATTATTGAAAAATAGTTAAGGTCTAAAGTTGCAAATAGTAGTAATTTATAGAAAGAACTATAATAAATAGATTTATTATATTGGTATATACAATACAATCTTTCTGTAGCTATATTGTAGGTACTTACACCCATATATATATATATATATATATTCTTAGTGATAATATACATATCAATATATACTACAATAAATATATTACTACTATATTAGATTTATATGACAATAATCACCCATTACAAAGTAGGTATGGCTGCCTACGTATATTATATATGTGTATGTGTGGAAATTTTTTGTCTAATAGTATTTAGAAATTCACTAGGATTACTAAATTTCATGCAACTCAACTCGTCTTTATTTTTGGTACCAAAACATGGGAATTAAATACTTAGTATCTTGATCAATATCTTGCAAAATACAAGGAAATATGTGAATATTCAAAATTCTTGGAGAAATCCTATATATATATATATATATATATATTCTCGGAGGTTGTTACATCGATTCTGGTTGACAAGTATATATTTATTGAAATTCTTGACAAAGAGGAAGACCACCTTCTATATGAATTAGTTAAAACTCACATGATTCATGAACCTTGTGGAATTGCAAATCAAAATTCTCCTTGTATGAAAGATAATAAATGCGACAAATACTTCTCAAAGAAATTTCACCAAGAGACTATTGTTAATGATGAAGAATATTCTACATATAGGAGAAGAAATAATGATAGGGTAGTTGTAAAAAATGGAGTTGATGTAGACAATAGATGTGTTATGCCTTATAATTCTTTTTTGCTTAAAAAGTTTCAATGCCACATTAATATTGAAAAAATAAATCATTTGAAATCTATTAAGTACTTATTCAAGTATGTTAGCAAAGGAAAATAGGAAATGATAGAGTGAATGTCAAATTTTACAAGCATGATGGTTTATCATCAACATTTACCGTGGAAAATGAAATCAAACAATATAATGATTGTCACTATGTTTCTTCATGCAAAGGTGCCTGGGGGATTCTTGGGTTTAAAATCATATATAAATATTTTCCAGTTGAGCATTTGCGATTTCATTTGTTGAATGAACAAACTATTTTCTACTTAAACTATGATTAGTTGGATGATATCATGCAAAAGCTAAGTGTGAATGAGCCCATGATGGCGGGTACGAAATATGAAATAGACTCACATTCCATAAGCCTCGATTAATTAGAAAATTCATTTAGACTAATGATATAATTTATATTTAAATTTAAAATTTATAAAGTTTTAAACATTTTGTAAAAATTTCAGTAGAGTCTTTTTTGCAACTAGGACCTCCCAAATTTTCTACAATAACAAAATTTGTCAACCAAACTAGAAAGGAGCATAGCTTCACACTAACAGATTTCATAATAATAAAATAAGACTAGGATCTAACTACGGTATACATGGGATGTTAAGTTAACATTTCATCATATAAAATATGCTTACATCAAAATAACTAATGCATGCTTTCATAGGTCTAAAAAGCAATTGTGTCCTTCAGTGATTAGCAGGAGGTGCAGGGTCAATTTTAATGTTTGATGCTGAAGAAAATTTTTTGGTGAATAGCCTCTCAATTTACAGTTGAAAAAATAATGAAAAGCAAGTCAATGAGTCAATTATAAATTTACTAAAATAATCAATTAAAATTTATATAAACCATGAATACATAAAAATAAATAGAAATTATTAAAATTTCAAATTTCTTTTCCTTCTTCTTCTCTTCCTTTTTTTCCTTTTAAAATTTTACACATACTTAAACATCTTGAGGTATATATATATATATATCGTTCAATGTAAAATCCATATGTAGTAAAAATAACAGTTTGCTTTTTGAGATTAAATTTAAGGAAAATAGTTTCAATTTTTTTCCTTCTTTAGCAAGAATTAATTAGAATGATTAATAAGAGTGGACACACAGTTTACGAAGGTAAGAAACATACTCAGTATGGCAAGAAGCCACAAAAAATGGGCGCAAGCATAAAGCTCACGAATAATAGGCATGAATTATATCCACAAAATCGTATCCTCCATTCCACCTGTGTTGACCGGCACGTAGGGCTAGCACCTTCAATGCACCCTGCTAGCTAGGTGAACCATGGTGCACCAAGCGCTAACGAAACTGCCATTAGCATACAACATTCTAAACTCATCCCCCTAATTAAATCAAACGTGCATGGAATTAAAACATTCATTTAAAACTATTTCTTTCAAAATATAATATTTAGCTATCAGACTTTCTTTTCAATTTTTCTCCATGCATGAATCATCGTGTTAACCAATATCATATGAGTTATAAAATTTAAACAAGCTTAGAATAAATAATCAGTTAATAATATACTTAATCTAAATATTTTTTAACAATAGCATAATTCTTAATAAAAATAAAGCATATTCTATAATGAATCAATTAATATAAGAGTGAAGTGAGAAGAATTGTATAAATTATAAAAATAGAATTAACAAGAATATTTATACGATTTATAAAGGAATAATATAAAAATTTAAATAAAAAATTTTTACAAACACTTTACAAGAAATTATTTGGAATACTACGTACTTACCTGAGAGTTTTTAAATAATTCTAAAACTTGCTTCACTTCAATTTCTTACTTAATTCCAAGGATATCATTAATTTTCCTAATAAATCAATCACAATTTAAAAACCACTTATTCATTCTTTTCTTAATATAAATAAGTAAGTATTTTAATATCCTAATAATCAACAATTAACAAAATTCTTTTTACTCTAATAAGTCCTCTGCTTCATTCAATATCACTTGTTAATTAATTCTTCAAACAATTAATGACATTCAAATTAATTCTAAATAACATCATAACTATAAATGTTCAATTAACAATTTCCTTATCACATTATTAACAAAACAATAACCTAACTAGAATAATATAAGAATTTTTTATTCCTTTTTAAAGCTTAATAAAACACCATAACCATTATTTAATATTACCTCCTTAAGTGCCCTAAGATGCCAATTTAATGTTTCAAGCCGCCATTTACACATATTCCTTTAAACTAATAATATAGAAATTAGATAACTTGCATTTTTGTCAATTTTTCTATTGTGCATTTTTACAAACATCTTAAGTGCATCAAAGTCCTATTCATAATAAGCAACCAACAAGACTCTAATACTTTCCTCAATCTAACTTTAAATTCTTTCTTAAACATTTTAACAAATACTTTATGGACATTCTAAGTTAAGATAAAAAGCAAGCACCTTGATATAAAATAGATAACCCAACTTTGAAGCGCAAATGTAATTTCTTAAAGTTTTCTCAACATCAACATAAACTCTTATCCTAGAATATAATTTCCTTCTTTTCCATTAATAAATTTCAAATTAAATTGTGTCAATTGATTAACACATTACTCTTTTCACAAGCATTTAAACAAACACCTTGAGAGTATTCCTATTTGCTCACTATAAAACCAATTTACACATATCCATTCCAACTTCTCATCATCATTTAATTCCTAAATCAAACTTTCGTACACTACTCAAGCATAATTAAGAACACAAAATATCTTAAATTTAATCCCAATCAACCATTTAAATCACATCATTAGAAAGCAACTAAAATGAACAATTTCAACTAAAAATTCTAATATATAAAGACTCATTCAACAAGCTTCTTCCTTCACTAACAAGTAGGTGAAACAATTAAAACACAATTTTAGATCCCTCCTTCAACAGCCACAGTAGCTCAAAGAGGAAAATAATACATCTATCGGTTATCAGATAAGGAAAAGAATGAGCTTACCACATATACCCATGCAACTTCCAGTAGCTGGGAAGGAAAGAAATTGAAGCTCACACACTCATAGACCATACATGTCGACGGTGAAGTAAGAGAAGAGCAGAAGCGAAGCAGGGGTGAGCAAGAACAGAAAATCCAACAACTCTACTTCACAAAAGCAGATTGACATTGATAGGGAGAAGGGTGGTAGACAACCAGCAACGGCGAGAGGGAAGTCAGTAGTGGAGAATAAAAATGCAGACCGACAATGAAGAATTAAAAGAGCTTATGTCAGTGAAGGGAAGGAAGATGATAAGCTAAAACAAGATGCTTTGTTTTGTGCAACAAATATAAAAATTCTGAATGAAAGGAAAAATTGAGAAAACTACAAGAAATGACACAAGAAAAAATTACAAGAAAGGACCCAAATTTTTTTCTATAATTTAAAACAAAATTAAATTAAACTTTTGCTTGATAAAATTCAAACTTTGAACTTTTAAAAAATTACTAGCATAAATTTCTCCAAACTACCACTCTCCTCTTACTATAAAATTAATTTAAGTAAAATAACAATTGGGAGAAAAAATAATTTAATTTAATTTAAAATTTATAGTCATTACACATTGTTGGTTTAGATTTAACATATTCAGAATTCCTTTGAAGATTTGTATATGACTGCATAAAAAGAGAATGGCACCTTCAAAAAAAAGGGCATCAAGATTGGCCGATTAACTAATGTTCATCCAAACGTTGGTGAATTATACTTTCTTCATGTTTTATTGAACAAAGTCTCAAGTGCTAAATCCTTTAAAGCAATTAGGACAGTCAACAATATTTCCACCCAACTTTTAAGGCTACTTGCTATGCAATGAGACTTTTGGATGATGAGCAAGAATTTATAAATGCAATCAAAGAAGCATCAACTTGGGCTTTTAGTCATTATCTTTGTCATTTATTTTCTCAAATGCTTTTGTTTCAAACATTGTTAGAACCTAAATTGGTTTGGGACCATACCAAGGACATTATTTCACAAGATATGCTACATATCTCACAGTAATGAACAACTATCTGGTAATCCTAAAGCATCTTACTTTTTCATAAATTTTATTGTTTGTTTATAAGCTACTCAAATTGTTGCAATAACTAACTCATGATTATATCATTTTTTTTGTAGAAATTCATTTCTCTAATTTAGAGAAAGAAATGGTAATGGTGTTGAAATTGATGAGTTACTCAAGAAAAATGGACTAAGGTTGCATGACTTCATTGAAGTTTCTTGTGATTTACCTGCATTTTTTAATTATTTAGTGGACTACTTAATATTAAAGCATCTTAATGTGAATCATGAGAAATTAGGAGAAAAAAGCTACTCGATTAATTCAATCAATTATTGTGGAGCAGAGAAGCATTTTTTATGCTATTATCAATAGTTTGTCCTCAATTGAATCAAGGTTCTTTTTTTATGCACTAGTGAAGCAGCTTAGTTGCTGCTCAAGCCCATAGAGTCATGTTCAAGGAGAGGAGTAATATCATAAGGATCAAAAAATTGAAGAATACCTGGCCATGCATGTATCGCTTTACGTGCTAAATAGTCAGTAACCTTGTTCGCTATCCTTGCTGTATGTGTAATAGACGTTGCCTACTCTCGTTGCATGAGGGAACAAATTTCTTCAATGATTCCCTTATCCTGATGTAACTCAATTTGACCCCTATTTACGAGCTCAACAACTTCCAATGCATATGTAGTAACAAAACATGATGGGCACCTATATCCCAAGCCACCTTACGTCCCATAAGTATAGCCCATAGTTATGAGGGTATAGGAAAAACTTTCTCATGGAACACATTGAGTGCCTTCCTCTAATCAAAAGGCCAAACTATGTTGAATGTAGCTTGAAGAGATATTGCTACAACTTTACTACCTAATAGCAAGATTGCTTACTCCATGTTCTCAATACCTATTGAAGTTAATGAGGATTATGCATGCAGTATTAGATAAAATTCTACTATGTCATTACTTATTCGTAAACCTCAACTAATAATATGGGATGAAACACTCAAGATCAAGAAGCATTTTCTTGAAGCTATTGATCGCACCCTTAGAGATATATTGGTTCTTGATAATCTAGATAGTCATACTTATCTCTTTGGTGGTAATTGTATTGTTTTAGGTGGAGATTTCATACAAATCTTGCTTATTATTGCAAAAGGATCAAGGCTAGATATTATCAACTTTTCAATCAATAGATCCAATCTTTGGTCTTATTGCAAAGTAGTTACCTTATAAAAGATTTGTGAATGGCATCATCTCTAGTTAACAATCAAACTAAGGTTGAAGCATTTGCTAAATGGATTCCAAATGTAACTGGTGTTAAAATAGCACAACCTTATGATGGACATGCTAAAATTAAAATTCTAGCAAATCTATTGATCCTTCAGTTTGATGATCCTATTATGGCTATTGTTAATGCAATCTACAAAGATTTGTTGTACAAGTACTTAGATCCTAGTTATTTTTACATCTTGTGCAATTCTGGCGGTGTCTAATGATGTGGTCAACAAATTAAATAACCACATATGCTCTATTTTTATAAGAGATTTTATTGATTATCTTAGTTTATACTCCATTGCACCTCACTCATATCAAAATGATTATTTTAATCATTTATATACTCTTGAGTTCCTTAACAGTTTGAACTGTTCATGTCTTCCACCTCATAGATTAACTCTAAAGGTTGGAATACTTGTTCTGCTAATAATAAATATCGATCAATTAATAGAACTTTGTAATGAAACTCGATTGATAATTAAGGATCATGGTGAGCATATTATTGAAGCAAGAATCTTGAATGGATCAAATGTAAGGGATAAAGCCCTAATTCACAGGATGGACATGACTTTAGTAGAGTCAAAGTTGCCATTCAAATTAAAAAGAAGACAATTTCCTTTAGTTATTTCTTTTGCCGTGAGTATTAATGAAAGTCAAGGGCAATCATTAGACTATGTTGTTGTATATTTGTCTAATCATTAGACTATGTTGTTGTATATTTGTCTAATTTAGTTTTCACTCACGGGCAACTATATGTTGTTGTGTTTAGAGTGAAAATGAAAGAAGGCTTGAAAATTTTGATCGATAACTCTGACAGTTAAGCATTATCAACAACTCAAAACATTGTCTTGCAAGAGATCTTTGACAATTTGGTAGGTTTATCAAACTAAACTGATTGATTTTATTTTTAATAGAGTTGCCTTTTCACTTTATTGTTTTTACTAAAAATATGCTCATTTTCTAAAGTTTTAGTTAATTTCCTTCCATTACTCTTACGCTGTATCCTAATTACATTAGTTATTGGTGTTTAAAGTCCAGATTATCACAATCCTATTGCATGACCAGAATACCAAGCATGGTATCTATCACATGGTCAAGTAGTATTCACTATCTATTAGGAATATTAGATAATTTGATGAACTCTATTATTTCCTTTTCTTCCCTGGCGTGAATCATTCATTCAAATACACTTCATGCCAATAAAGTTATACTGATACAATCCTTGCCATTAAAGAACAATAATCAACATAATTTTCTTATAATATTTTAGCATGGTTTATAATATGTTAAATGTTGAATTATGATATCAACATGCTTTTAGCTTCAATTCTTTTTCTATTTTTCCTTCTTTCATTGGCATATTTTTCTTAGGTTTCACTTACTCATCCACATGGTTTTGATATTTGCAGGCACCACAACTCCGTTCATCTTACTGTAATGGGAGATATTGCCCTCAAATCACCAAGTCAATTTTTTTTTAATCTTTATATACCTTTTGGCTGTGTGTGCGTGTATATATACAAGTATATTAAGGGTTGTTCATGTCAACAATAAAGTTACATATTAATTTGTAAAAGAGCATGGAGCATATATGCCCAATGCACTCAAATTTGTAGGCCTTCTCCAGTTAAGACCCACCCTGGCAATCGCACAAATTAATTGGTGATATATTTTTTTAATCTTTTATGATTTGCTAGAGAAAATCATTTGTTAAAGAAGAATCATGAGAAGTTTTATTTTGACTAAATAATCTAAACTTTCTCAACAAAGAATATTTTTATGATTAAACAATAACTATTTATATTTTTCTATAATTAAATCCTCCATAATGTTACCTTTCACTTTTGTACCCACTTGGTATAATTTCATCAAACCTCATTCCTCCATCTTCCTTTAAATTATTCTAAATGTCGGCTAAAAACTTGTTTCTTGGTGTATGGGAAAAGTAAACAAAAGAATGTGCACTCAAGAAGAAAAATGCTATACCAAATCAGGCATCTAGCAAGAAAGCAACAATATTATGTTGTCCTCGAGGGAGATGACACATCCAAGTAACAGTATATTAGATTTCAAATTTCACACCAGGAAAGGAAAGCCTCATTTGAAACCAAATTATTTAGGAAAAGTATAAATAAATTCTTGTAAAAATTAGTAATAACCATTAAGGTTCATAAAATCTGGTAATTGAATTTAAGTATCAGGATCCCTTTTTTTGGAATTTTTCACAAATTATTGTTATGACTAAAATATTCCTTAAAGTAAGTGACCAGACATGCATTCAAATGTAGGTGTTTTACTCAAAACATTAATTTCTAAATTGCAAAATAACAACTATGATCCTAGAATTCAATTTTTTTTTAACATTATGTTATCCTGAATGATTATTACTGATTTTTACATTGGAGGAATTTAATAAAAATAAAAATAAATATGGATAAATGTGTATTATATTTTTGCCTTTAAAGTATTTTCCAAGGAATACCCAACATTCCAAATTATTAGTTGAAACAATTTTGTCCTTAAAGTAATTAAAATGGAACATTTTTGCCTTTTCTATCAAATTCCCTAATAGTTAACATTAGAATCTCAATTAATATTTTTTAACGGTCAATGTTGAGAATTTAATGACAAGGAAAAAATATTTTGTTTTAATTATTTTAAGGATAAAATTATTTTGACGAATAATTTAGAGTACTGGGTGCTCATTGAAGAATATTTCTGGAAAAAAATTGCACATTTACCCAATAAACAAATTTATATAATATTTTAAAAGAAAAAGGATATATTGTTTGATTATTGGAAAAATTACTCTTAGGACCACTCTCATGCATCTACTTTTTATTTTTTATTTATTTTTCACATGTATTATTTTATTAGAAGTAATCATATCCGAGGCATTCTCTATCACAAAATACATGAGCACCTCTCCTAAATGAATTCAAACATTAATTCATCATATCATAAAGAATTAATCCTTCTGTTGTGTACTTAATCCCTGTTGGTCATACATATACTTTTTTATATTTTATATTTTGTATTTTTTTTTGTATTATTCATTGATTGATTGATAATCAAACTATCTTGAGGTCATTTCTTTAACCAACGATTTCTCCAAATTCTGAACAAAATGTTGAGAATAAAAGACAATTATGAAATGATAAATAATTCACATTCTTATCACTACAACCAAGGGCTGAAATTATTTAAATTTAACGTAGATAATGACCAAATAACCTGAATATTTTTTGATATAAATCGAGCCACAAATGATTTTTTTTTTTCGGTTTGGTCAATTACACTACAATGACCACATAATTATTTGGTGACAAGCATGCAATTGTTAGGATTTTTAATTAAATATCTTATCCAAATATTTAAAATAAAAATCGAACCAATTTCAGTTCAAGAATTAATAATCAAAATCATAATTAAACTATGATTAAATAAGTTATAAATAAAATATTTCAATGCGTGAGTCAAAGTATTGGTCAACAATCTACTTATTTTAATTAGTTAGGTTAACCTAATTTTTAATACTATGCAGATACTTGAATTCAAATTATGTTATAATTTAATAAGTTTTACATTGAACTTACTTTTTTAACACCAATCCATAAATAAATTTGCTAAAATAAAAGTATAGAAAAATAGCTGTTTGTCATTAAAAAAGGAATACAATAGCTCAGCACTAACATTAGTAGGGGAGATGTATTGTATATCTTTTTGATCAAGTCTCCAGGTAGAAGCCTGCAACAATATTTAAAGAATTTTGATTCGACTCAATTTAAATTAATTTTTTTTGGCCTGACAATTTAAATTAGTTTGATTTTCATTACGTCCCCTCAGATATATGGGATGGCATGTCCACATTGTGTATTATGAAAAAAAAAAATATATGAAACTTTAAATAACAAATGATTGAGTTAATGGAATTAAAATATACAAAATTGGTATTGGAAGAATAAAAAATACTACATCCATTTAAAAATATGAGATATTTTTTAAAAAATTTAAATATTTAAAAATGTAAAATATTTTTAGTATTTTGAAATATAATCATTATTTTTTTTCAAAAGTACTCTTATTGATAATAATTTTATATTTATTATAAAATTTTTAATTAAGATAAATATGAAAAAATAAAATTAATTAAAAAGTAAATAATTATTTTATTAAAAAATAAAATTTAATTAAAAATATTTTATATTTTCAAACGGAGTGAAGTAAAATTGAAAAGCAGGCATCAGCTATCAGTGCTCTCTAAAATTCTGTTTCTATTTTATTTTGTCATAAAAAGTCCGGGTACTATTGTCTTTCCGTCGTTTTTCTTATTTTTTTTCCGACAATAATTTTTGGAGGGATGGGGACTTTTTGACTTCTGACTA
Organism: Prosopis cineraria; assembly: GCF_029017545.1. NCBI lineage: Eukaryota > Viridiplantae > Streptophyta > Magnoliopsida > Fabales > Fabaceae > Prosopis > Prosopis cineraria. Next base: position 8,827,812 of record NW_026555344.1, read on the forward strand.
ACGCGCCGGAAAAGCACGTGCAAGTATCTCCACGCCGTTTCTTTAGCCTTCATTGCGCCGATCCTCTAAGCCTCCACGGTCCATATATGTTACGCAATCTCATCTACCCAACCTGCGAGACCTTTCCCTTTGAATTCCATCAATAGACCCAACCCAAGGCAATACTGAAAATCAGAGAGGAACCTCAACAAAACCCTCAGAGGTTCGATCCTCTCATAGTTCCCTGACCCTTGTTCCCTCTTTGGATAATTGGAACTTGGGGATCAGGGTCGGTGGAGGAACTGGAAGAGGAAAGGTAAGAACAATTTGGTATTGGAACGATGTCTGCTGCTGTGTGTGGAAGCAAGAGATCTTTCTTTGAAGATATTCCTCCGTCGCCTCCAGTATCTAAGAGGCTCCGTTGCTCATCTTCTCCCATTCGTTTCACCGCTCCGTGCCTCGTCGATCAGCTTCAGGCGGTGTTCCCTCAAATGGAAGTTCAGGTATATCTCCTTGCCTTCTCCGGTTGACTGTTTGGTTTAATTTCTTGTGATTTGTTTGTTTCTGGGGAAAATAACAGAAAACATAAGTAAGGCAGACAAATTAACTTTTCAATTTAAATCACCTAATTCTTCGATTTTGATGAACTGTCGAGTTTTCCTCTACTTTTTTGTCATCCTGGTAATGAAGCGTGGAACTTAGGCCGCCGCCGCCGATAGTAATAACACCAACAGCGCTATACTATTTGGAACTTGTATATTCTTTGGTTTATGGTTTGATTGAGAGAGGGGTTCTTTCCCCCTAATTTTATTTATTTACATTTGATTAACTAGATATTTGTATTGTTGCGTATCAGCAAATCTATTGAATATTGTATAGCCGTCATTATTTTCTGCATTTTCTTTACAAGTATTTCTGATCAGTTGGTATATAACCTTTCAGCTTCTTGAGAGAGCTCTCCAAGAATGTGGAAATGATCTAGATGTTGCTGTCAAAAGCTTGCATGATCGTTGCCTGGGATCTGCTGATGAAAATTCTGGTGCTGCCGAACAATCCGATGCTAATGTGGTAGCAGGTGTTACCGTACCTGGAATAGACTTTTGCGTTAGGATCTAGGGATCATCGTCCAGTCCAGAAATGAACCATGCTTGGTGACTTTAGTGAATTTGAATTGTTCTGGAAAATAATTCTTTTTCTTATACAGTTTTGGCAGCAGGATAGGGCCTTTTATCTCTTAGGCATCTTTTGATATATCATGCTACACATTTCTAATGGCTTGGCTTGGACTAAAGACTAGTTAATGGAGTTGAACGAGTTATCTATAGTTTTGTTCTCTACTAAAAATCTTTCAATTATTGAAGCAATTGAAAGCGGCCTGCTTAAGGTGCATTTGGTATTTGCTTAGGTTGGATTTTCATTTCAAGAGGGGTGTCTTTTTTTTAGCATTTATGCTTGCTGAATTTTCTCCTTCGACTGCATGAAACAAGAGTAGACAGTGCTCTATTACCCTGAACATTCTTTTTCTTAAGGCTTGCAAATTTTCTGGCCTCCACTGGTAGTATTTCGGGTGGTTGAATGTATGGATGCATATCGGCAGCTATACATGTAGCCATGATTTATCAGGGGTCAATATATGTTTTTGCATAACATGAACTGGTGATGTTATTTGGCCCTTTTTTGGGAACATATATTTAATATTCTGAACCAATATGGAGAACTGTGCAGGTTACAACACTACACAGTGAGTACCTGTTTATTTGTGTGCATTTGGAGCTTATAATAAATGAGAAGTTGAAGTCTTTTGAAAAATTTCCAGGTACTTTGAGAGATGATGGGCATGCTTCTGCTTCTGAGAGCCAATCAGCTTCAAAGCTTTCTGCAGATGGAGCAGAATGGGTTGACTTGTTCGTGAGAGAAATGATGAGTGCTATTACTGTTGATGATGCTAGAATCCGTGCTTCTAGAATGTTGGAGGTTTTAGAGAGATCAATCAGTGGGCATGCAAGTGCTGAGGCAACACATGTTATTCAAAAGGTACATGTTTATGCTAGGATCAATTAACATGCCTGTATGGTTGATGGCTGTACATGCCATGAGATTGAGAGTTGGGTCTTGGCAAACAATTTAATTTAAAATAGCTTGTTGAGGTCATAACTGAAATTTTTTTTATCTGGCTACCTAAAGTCAAAACACATGCTGGTCTAGGGGGCGACATAATTGGACATGCTGTAGGCTGTAAGATTATTGAACTAAGCACTTGAACGATAATGGTTGTTGAAGGATTTGTTAATCTTGGGAAGAGCGTAGTGTTGCACTTATGCATGCATCTTTCATATTGACTTTCCATTAATGGCCTTGATTATATGCTACAGTATCAGGATTAAGCTGGTGGTCTCATTGCCTTTCTTTGCCCCTCTTTTTCTTAGCCTGTGGTTTCGTTGCCTGGTCCATAGTTTTAGTAATCTTCAATGCTTGTATATACAGATATCTTCATGCAATGCTCTAGGATTAATTACCACCAAGGCCTGATTTGCTTTTGCTTTTCCTTTTATTCCTGATCAGGAGTAAGTATTATATGACAAATGCCCTTCTGTTTTCAGGAAAATATGATGTTGAAAGAGCAAATTGAAGGGCTGACTAGGGAGAATACTATTTTAAAAAGTGCTTTTAAAATCCAGCATGAACGTCAGATTGAGCATGAAAATAAGAGTCAAGAGTTGCAGCAGTTGAAGCAGTTGATGTCTCAATACCAGGAACAGTTGAGAACTCTTGAGGTCAGAATGAGCTTTCTTTCTGTTTTAATTCTCCCAGTTGAAGCTTGAAATAATTCTAAGATTTATTTAGTCTTCAATTCAAAACATGTTTAGAAATTTGACTATCATCTGCAATCATTATAAACTCTGATTTCCCATCAGGATGGAAGAGAAAGAATGGACATGAGGTGGGCCAATAGATTATATGATGTTTAATGGAAAATTTGTAACCAATTTGTGAAGCACAGTGTCGCCGGGTATTTCATATTCGGTAGCTGGAAATGTATCCAAGGGAAGTGGCTGGCTGTTATGTGTCACTTCCATGTGGGATTTGACACTCTTCCATTGTTCACATAGCCGATTGAGATACACTGTTATCTCACACTATAGCCATGTTTAGGATGACAAATGAAATTTATTATTTATTAAATAAATTATATTTTTGGTTTCTGTATGTAGTGCTTAAAGAAATAAGGTTGTCCTTGTTTTTGGGTGGCATGGCATGTTACAGCAAATCAATTGGCATATTTTTGGTGAAAATCAGTGATTGTTATACGGAAAAAAATTGCATTTCTTGTTTGCTGATGAATATGGTGCCAATGATTTTGTTGACAGGTGAATAACTATGCTTTGGCAATGCATCTGAAGCAGGCTCAGCAGTGCAACTCCTTTCCCGGTCGTTTCCATCCTGATGTCTTCTAACCAAATCAATAAGCAGGACATCATGGTAGGGCTGCAAATTAGCTGCATAGTGTTAATTATACCTAATGTTCCCATAGTGTGGTTAGCTCCTGTAGGTCAAGGCATGGTTGCTGTAATGCTGTTCCTAGTTCAGGGGTGATTCTATCCTGTCATTCTGGGATAGAAGCTGTCATTATAAGTAAGATTGGTCTATTAATTCAATTATGTCCAATGATTTCCGCTGTTTTTACTTACAATGCTTTCTTTATATGTATTGTATTCGACCACGCCAATGAGTAATATGTATTGGATTGAATTTCTAACATCTAGATATTTCTTGGTTGAAGTTTGCTCCTCTCTAAACTGCTTAGAAATTTCCATGTCTGGATCAGGACAGATCAAATTAATATAATTGGCCGTTTGAGTCTTGCTGCTTCCTGAATTAGTTGTTGCTGTTGTTTTATCCACGCTGTTGTTTTATCCACCCATCTTGTCAATCTAATTTCATTAATATTGCTATTGGAGAAGTTTCAAGAGATGGCTCATTCTCAGAGTTTGTTTGGTTTGGAGGAAGTGGGGAGATTTTACCCTCCATATGGAAAGAATGAAAATGAGAGAAAAAAAATGAAAAAAAAATTAAAAAGAAAATATTATCACTCATTTTGACAGATAAAAAAAATAAAGGTAAAAGAAAATGAGCCAATATTACAATAATTATAATACCCGTATATTAGTATATATCATGTTTCATGTAATTATCTTTGTAAAAATAAACTGAAAGAATAAATCATATTAAAATTAACATCTTTAAATTTATTTAAAATCATAGTAGTTGTAAAAAAAATTGTAGAAAGTTGAACACGCAAATTTTGTTTCTATTTCTTAAAAGCAAATTTTATTATATTAAAATTAACATTATCAAATTAATTTAAAATCAATCAAATTATATTAAAATTAGTTGTTAAAATTAAATTAGTTTTAGAAAGTTAAAGATGCAAAATTTTTTTTCTATTTCTTATCATTTTGGGTGTTTTATTCTTATTGCTTGGAGAGAAATAAGCAATTTGATTCCAAATAAGGGGCTCTTTGTGATTTCAAAGTTTCAAATTTTGAAAATTTGATTTTGTTTGTGAGGATAAGCAATTTTTATCCACATCAAATTCTGATTTGTTTGTGAAGAATTAATATGATTGAAGTGAAGAGAGATAGAAGAGAGTACGAAGTGGAAATAAAACTTTACTTTTAAAATCTCTCCACTTTTAAAGAGAATAATTGGGAGGAATATGATGGATCTCGCATCTTGTTTATTTTTTTCACTTTTTTTTTCTCACTTTTTTTCTTCATCCAAACAAGAGAAAATATATTTTTTGATTTTTCTGCCTCATTTTTTCTTATATTTTCTTTCTTCCCATACTTTCCCTCCAACCAAACAGAGAGGGGAGGGAAAATAGATACACATGGATAATTTTATCCTTATATAAGTAATTTTTTTTCCTAATAAAATATGGTTATGAATATTTTCAATGTATAAGTATATAATTATCCATAATTCACATATACATTGCCAATAATATATTCAAAGTTTATAAACCAAAAGTATGAGTAAGCAATAAGATTATTAATATAAAATAGAAAAAACATACCATATACTTTGCTCCTATTTTGTTGTTGGTCTCTATACTTTTATTTTTTATTATTTTGGTGATTGCAATTTTTCATGGGGGACCTAAAATAATAAAAAACAAAGTAAAGAATCAAAAACACCGAAAAAAATTATAAGAACTAATAGTAAAATGTAAGTAAAATATAGAGACTTAAAGTTATATTTTCTTTATAAAATAGGAGAACAACAAAACATGACAAAAAATAAAAAAAAAAATAAAATCAGGGAAATAAAAATGATAGTATAAGTTAAGAGGAGAAACACAACTTAAATAAAAGAGTCTATGACAACAAAAAGATAGAGACATTTTTAAATTATCATATTATAAAAAAAGTATATTAATCCAATATAATAAAATTATACCCTCTCCTCACATCCCACTATTTTGAAGGGGAGAGTTTGGAGGAGAGGGGATGAAAAATTTATAAAAAAAAAAAAATGCTCCTCCCTCCCTTCCATTTTTACAATCCCTCCCCTTTCCTCCCCTAAAACAGTCAAACCAAACATGCCTGAGTTAGCCAACTTGCGCTAGAAGTATACTTCTTGAAATTGTGATCTCAATAGTGATTTAAGGTGTGCATCAACTTTCATCTGATCGTGCGAATGATGTTTGCATGGGAGTGCTTGCCGATGTCATGTAATCAAATTGATGAATTCCATGGAATCTTTAAAGAATTCCACTTTGCGAAGACGTGATTCCCCCACAAAGTTTAATGCCTCTTGCAATGTCATATAACTCACCTAATTTATAAATGGTATTTAAGATTACAATAAAGCTTTCCGTATCATCCAACATGCGTCTGCACAAACTCGTTCATGTTAGTTTGGGCATTCCACCTAAACCATTCTTGCAAGGATAGCATGAAAAAGTTTTTTTTGGAATATGGTTTAAGGAAGCTTTTTTTATCTTATCATTCCATTCCATAAATATTTCAAAGTTTGCATGTAAACTCCTTAATAAATGTTTTATGACCGTTTTAATCATGGTTAGATTAATATTTTAATCATTAATTCTTAAACTAGTTATTTGATTAGTGACCATTAATTTTTAAATTAATATTTTGACTAGTTCAATCACCAATCCATTTTCAATACCCTCCCTTCAATTATGATTTTGATTGCTCTAAAAGCTTCTAGGCCAATTTTTTTTTTTGTTGGGTTTTGTAAGATATCTACACAATTGTCAGTTATGAGACTAATCCTTTAAGAAATCTAAGTATCATTTAAGGGATTGTCCCTTTTCAAGTGATGCTCTCTACACACATTTTTAGAAATTGAATTTTGGAATGATATTTAAGAAATTCAAACCGCTACTATCTATGTCATACCTACTTGGTTATGGGTTAATTAATTAAGTACGCTAGAGATATAATGTCAATAAAACAGTTTGAATATGAATTATTATCCAACTTAAATTGTTTATGAAATGGCGGTGTAAATATTTAAAATGCTTAATTAAGAAATTAGTAATTTATTATTAATCATAAAATGATATCTAAAATCTAAAATGCGGGGTGTTGTGCTACATAATTCAGTTATTAGGGGTTTTTTTCTTTTCTTTTTTTTTTTCCTGCGTAGCCTGACTTTGTTCTGGTTGATTTGCATGTGTGCCTGCCTGCCCAGCACACCCACACCTTTTCAAAAATGCTGAAACAAATGCTTGAAAAATAGAAAAAAAATTATTCCTCCTCATAAACTTTGTTTTGGAATATTTGCCAGGCAACCTGGATCATAAAACTGAAAAACAAACACATAAGTACTGAACTTTGATTTACTAATTTGAGGGCTGTCTTTGAAATTTACTATTAATCATAAAATGATAGCTAAAATGCTAGTTATACAGCGCAACACAGCTATTAGTTTTTATGTGTAACAAATTTTATTCTTGCTGATGTACATGTGTGTTTGGTACACCATTTCAAATTTTGAAATGGATGTTTGCAAAATAGAAACAAAATGTTGCTCCTTGTAAACTTCATTTTGAGATGTTTGCCTGGTCACTCAAACTGAAAACAAACACATTAGTACTGTGCTTTGGTTTACTAAATTTGATGGAAGTCTTTGAATCCTCTTTTTTTTTTTAAATAAAATATATCCTTCAAGTCTTCAACAGTCAAAGATAATCTTTTTCTATACAAAGAGACCATTTAAGTTGGTTTTACCTCTTCAATAAAAGTCTATTTTTCTCTTCGCAATATTAAAAAAGCCATTTATATGTGCGTACATGTCAAATAAAAAATTTATGAAAACCAATTAGTTTTTTAAATTTGTAAAAATTTATATAATCTTGAGTTTGAATCATAGATATATAACAGTGATTAATTTCTCAACGAGAGACGTGTCTCCTAAAGAGGAGTCCATAAATTGCCGACCAAATTAGCTTGGGTCAAATACAATGAAATAGTAAAGCTTACCATAAAATAAAAACCAATTAGTTTTAACCTTTCCATTTTTTGTTTAGGATTAAATTGAAAAATATAAAATAATATGTTATATTTTCTTCAAAGCTTTCAACAATAATAATATACTCCACCAAGAAAAATAATAATTAATGTTGTTGTTAGAAAAAATAAAGATGGAGAAGAGGAGAGAGATGTAAAGTCTCTCTTATTAATCCATAGTTAACTCCAAAACCTAAGGTAATCAAGTGATTAATCCAAAAGAATTAATAAGTTTGTAAAATTTACAAGTTAGGATCCCAAATTTTTAAAATTTTAAAATATTCTCATATATTTTTACAAATTCAAAAGTCAGATTAAAAAGTGTAGGCGAAAGAATGAGATACTAACTCATATTAAGCATTTGCATTTCAATTGAAAAAAAATTGCAAAACAATATTGTAAAATAGAGATGCTTTGCTACTTTTTATACGTGCTCCGTAGCATATTTGACTTTGTGCCATACGTCGTGGTGCATTGCACAATTTTGACAACATTGTTGTTGTTTGATAAATAACAATTTTATATATTTTTATTCTTTTAATTTAGACTTTTAAATATTTAATTGAGTTTAATTAAATATTATTTTATTTTATCAGCCAATCTTCTTCTTCTGGATTTAACTAACTAAATTTTGATTTTAAAATGTAAATAATATCTTTAATATTTTTACACAGTTGTTATTTAATTTTATTTTATTTGTGTAAATTTTCTAGATTCAATTTAAAACATATTGATAGAGATTATTTTAGATAAGAAGAATAAGGATATACTTGGAGACCAAATTAAAAATTAAATTTTAAAAATTTGATTTGTATTTATTTTGGATATTTTAGTATAGTTTTTATTTAGGGTGATGTTATCATTTTCATTAAATTATTGGATTTCTTATGGGAATACTCATCACCATATATATATAATAGACGCAGCACAGGGTTGAAGGAGACGATAGAATGTGAGGGGCGATCGTTTGTTCGAGAATTCTTGATGGCTTCTCTTGTTGGTTGTTGTTTGATTTTTAATTTTATAGATAATTAATTTTTTTAATATGATCAATCACAAATGATGATCTTAAATTTTAATCAAAGTCTTTAATAGTGAGGAAAGATTTTATTTTAACTTTATTCCAATTTGCTCTTCTTCTTTCTACTTCTGAATTTTATGTTTTAATTGTTGTTGACGATTAGAGTAGCTTTATTGCATAATTTTAGGTTATAAAGTTTATATGAAGTTTTGCTTGTTATAATCGATTGATATAGTAATATAAGAATAATTTGGCTTGACTTGAGTGATTATCCATGCTTTGTTTTTAGTATGACTAACTTAGAAGAGTTGTTAGGTCATAGGCTAATGAAAATTTGAATTAATTTATAATTTAAATAAAATCAGAATAATAAACTTAAATAAAATTAATTTATTTTGTGAACGAGGAAGATCAAATTTAGATTATTAGGTTATGATTAATTGCGCTGTTTGTTCTTGATAATTTTCTTGGTTAAATTTTCTTTATTTATAATATTTTAATTTAGTTTTTAAAATTAACTTCATCATAAAAAAATCCCCCATTATTTACCTTTTTATAATCATAATTCAAATAGTTACTCTATTAACTCTAAGGGAGATGACCGAGGTCGTGCTTTATTGCAAAAATTGATTTTATTAATTTTGATGCTATTCGACAGTAGTGTCAAAATTTTGATGCCGTTGCTAGGGAGTCAAAGGTGTTAACTTTTTGAATTTAGTTATTAGCTTCTTTTTTTCTTTTTCTTTTTTTCTCATTATTTTTATTTTGAATTTTCTATGATTTATTTTTATTTTTTTCCATATTTAGTATTTTTTTCCTTGTTTTTGATATTTTTCATTGATTTTGCTAGTTCATTGGTGCATGACAGGATCTTTGCATAACAAATTAATTGATTTAAACTCTAAAATTGAGAGAACTTGTCGTAGTAATCGTAAAAATCAAAAGCACCATAAAATTAGGGATAGTGTGGTTTCTAAAATCTTATCTAAATTGATTAATAGTATTATCAGTGATTCTAAATCTAATTTCAAGTCTACAATTAAGTTGAAAAACAAAACAACAAAAACCTCCCCCCACACTTAAAATCTACAATATCCTCAATATAGAACATAATCCAAAAGATGTATAGAAAAATGTAAATTAAAAGTGAAGAGAAGGGACACAATCTAATTGATTAAGTGCTATCTTGGAGGGAAAGTTCCTCCATAATGTGTGCCTTGAATCCATCATGAAAATGCTTTAATCGTGCCCATTAACTTTAAACTTTGCTTTAGTAGACTCTGTCATAATCTCTACTCCACCATAAGAAAATACTTTAGTAATTATAAAAGGGCCTTCTTATCTAGAATGAAGTTTTCCTAGCATAAGTTCGAATCTGGCATTATAAAGCAATACTTTTTGTTTTACTTTGAACTATTTCCTAACCATCAGCTCATCGTGCATCGACTTGGTCTTTTCCTTATAGATCCTTAAATTTTTATATGGTTTCAAGTGAAATGCTTTAAGCTCTTACAATTGATTTTTTCTTTGAACTTGTGGTTTAGCCAAATTCATATTGCATTGCTTTACTACCCAATAAACTTTATGCTCAATTGCCACAGGTAAATGACAAGCTTTCCCAAAAACAAGCAGATAAGGAGACATTCCTATCGAAGTCTTATAGGCAATCTTGTATGCCCATAATGCATCATCAAGTCTCTTACTTTAATCCTTCCTATTGAGTTGTACCATCTTCTCAAGAATTTGTTTTATCTCTCATTTAGAAACTTCAACTTGCTCATTAGTTTGGGGGTGATGAGGAATGGCCATCTTATGCACAACCACATACTTACCCAACAAACTCTGCATGCTTCAATTATGAAAATGGGTCCCTTTGTCATTGATAATAGCCTTTGGAATACCAAACCTACAAAAGATCTGTAACGTAACAAAATCTACAACAACAGCAGAGTCATCAGTTTTGGTGGCTTTAGCTTCTACGGTTCTACCCACTTAAAATCATAATCAACAGCTTGTAAAATATAAGCAAATTCAAATGAAATAGTAAAAAGTCCCATCAAATCAATATCCTACACATTAAATATTTCACAGAAAAGTAAAGGCTGTTGAGGCGTCTCATTTCTACGGAGATATTTTTTATATGTTGACACTATCATTTGACAACTACAAGGGCAAACTTCTGACAAGCCTCATTTCTTTGTCTAACGTCCAATCGAGGTGTTTTAGGTGTTTTCATAGATCTTTCTTCTAACTTTAGCTAATGGTACTAGTTTCATAATTAAGTTATTTTTTGATCAAAAATTGGACACTCTTTTCTCCAATCACTCCTTTTCACAATTCAAATACAACTTAGGTGCCCAAATTTTATTCCAAGTACCAAAAACCTAAATTACATCTTAGACCACACTCAATAGATTATAACAAATTTGTGCAATACACCATATTATACAATCAACACATCCAGCACATTTTCAATGTTCAACCCCTTAATCATAAAAATAAAAGGGGGAGCCTCAAATTCACAACCATCACAATCATTCAACATAAATCACCTTTTACTCACTTCTTAATTGCACTAATATTTTAACACTTTTTAGATTTTACAATTTAGAACATACACAACCTTTGGTCCAAAACACACAACTTAGCTTAATAATGATAAAGTGCAAGTAAGTAAACATGTATTGTCTTAGTTGGCAAATATCAAAATGAATTATACATATAATATTTAAAATAAATGAGGCCTACTATTTTAGGATAGAAATCTTAAGCCTTGGAACATTTCTCTCAATTTTATCTCGATGAGCTAGCTCCTATAATATTAAAAAAAAGGGTGAATATAACTATTCAATAACTAAGGTACGTTTGACTTATACTAATACATGTCAATTAATTTACATGCAAGTAGTAGTCTATTATTTCACTCATGTCATCCATATTCAAATTCTATTTTCACAATTTACAAATCATTTTCTCATATTCACAGTATCCATTTTCATAATTTGCAATATCATTTTCACAATTATGACATTAATCACATAATATCACATGTTTTTAATATAAGGGACATAATACAAACAACCATGCACCTTTTTTTACAATATGCATGATCACACCTTCTTTATATCCTCTTTATGCTTTTGATATGAAATTATGCATTGGGATCGCCCATATGATGAGACTACCCTAACCATTCATGGGTGAGAAGCTATCTGACTAAGGTTGCTTAACTCACTTGTGGTTATGGTTTCCCCTAAATCTTACACTGTAGGGTATCATTCTCTTAGGTTCTTTATCGAACAAGTGGAAACTATAACAAGTTCAAGTCCCTTATTACATAATGGGACAATCCTATTTATGACATTGATATCCAGGCAAGCCATCGAGTTTCAATGATAACTATGCTCCCACGTCACGTGATCATGCAAGCCATAAATGTAATATCACATATCATGCGAATTATGAAATTACTCACTATAAATGCATGCTTAGTGTCATTATTGTACTTACATCATACACGATCATTGCATAAACACATAACAAGTCATTAAACTCAACATCACATTTCACCATTAAACTCCTTACTATAAAAATTCATTAAACTCCACAAAATATTATATTATCAAACTCCACAAAACATTATATTATCAAACTCCACATTACAAGCACTTGTTGAACTCCACTTCACAAATATTTATTGAACTCCATATTACACACATTCGTTGACCTCCACTTTAAAAGTATTCTTTTCAAAACTTCCCCTCATTATGAAAGGGAGAATAAAGTTTCATACGCCGCACTTGCATTACAATATAATTTTACAATTAACAATATTAACTCACAATCAAATAATCAATTAATGCACAAAAATATAAAAATATTTTCCTTAAGTTACCTCAAATTTTTGAGAGATCAAAGGTTTAGCCCTTAAATATACACCTCCAAAGTTAATCCAAGCTTGAATGGTGCTAATAAATAATTAATCTACAATTGATCACATTAACAATCATTAATATCTTTATTAGGATAAATCCTAATTCTTAACCCTACACTTTCATAACTCCCAATATGATAGTCTCTCACTTTTAAACATATCTGTCAAGTTCATTAATTTTCATTAAGTCACATTAACTTTGTTGAACTTTCAAACAACCATTTATGACATTTTTTCAACTCTCATCCACCACATTAATGATGAATTTTTGGACATTAATGGCTCCAAACTATAAAAAACGCATTGAACTATAAATACTAGGTTTAAATAACCTAAATAACTTTCATTAACTTTATTTAAGCTAATGAGTTTGAACCTATAACCTTTATAGATTGAAAATCATCTTTTTTAATAAGCCCTAACTGCCCTATTCAAGAAAATGAAGAGGAAGGAAGTGAAGGACTTAAGGGATTTATCTTTAAGGTTTACAAGTCTCAAATTGCTCTTATTCCTTTGAACTTACAATGCCTTACTAGAGCTCTCTTGTTCCTCTTTGTTCCTTTTTTGTCTCTTTTTTGTGTCTAACGCAACTCTATTTCTACAGAATCACGGCTGTGCGCCGCGGTGCATGCACCACACACCGCCGCATATGGTACTAAGAAGCCTAATTTGTGTTTTGATGACTTGTGAGCTATGGCATGTGACACAGAGTCATTTTTTTTTATTTTTCTTTCATTTCAAGGTTTGAGTGCCTTAACTCCACTTCGAGCTTGATCTTATAGTTGAAATCATAATCCAAACACATCCATTTACTTTTTGTAACCACACACTACATTAATTTACTCAATTAACCTTATTTAACTCTACTTATTAGTGATTAATTTTTTAGGATATTATAAGAAAAACTTGAAAACAAAATAAGATTAGAGCTATGTGTCCTCCATTTATAAACACAAATATATTAATTAAATCAACTAAAAATATATAAAATAATAATAATTGAAAAATATTAGAGAATTTCAAAAAATATAAACATTCATATAATCTACTATATTAACAACAATTTTAATTAATTAATAGTATGTTTGGATTAATAAAAATTTAGATTAGGATTTGAATTTTAACCAAAATCCTTATTAGAATACACATAAATTTATAAATTTGGATTTGATTCAAATTCAAATCCATTTTAAATTATATTTTCTTTGTAGTTTGAATTTTTCTTTACACCTAACCCATTTAAAATTTTAATCACTTTAGATATTTTATTTTCTTTGCTTTTTTATTATTGATATTTTTATAACTCTTATATCTGTTTTAATGTTTTATTAATTAAAAATAAAAATAAAATTATTATTTTTAATTTTTAATTTTCATTTTAAATTTCAATTCATCTCTTCTTTGCATTTAAAATTTTTTAAATTAATTAAATTAATAATTTTAAATATATGAATTTTAAATCGAAGATTTGAAATGTAAATCTAAAATCTATGATCATAATTACTTACTAGAATATAATAAAATAAATTAAATTAAAAAAATTAAAATAAAAACGAACTCAATTACCTTTTCCCATCATTAATATATATTATAAATATAAAAATTACTATATCATTTAAAAATTTTATGAATTATAATTCTTAATTTCATAAATTAAATTACTTCTCTTTCTTATAAATATGTTCACTAATCTTTTTTTAATTATATTATTTTTACTTTTTTTTAATTTATTTCATTTTATTTTATTTTAAGAAACAAACCTGAACTATATCTATCAATTTAAACCGCCTCTAATTTTATTTATATTTTCCTTATTCAGTTTCAGAAATTCGTCTCTCCTCCTCCTTCTCGTGGCCCTATTGGCAATTTCTCCTCTTTGTTTTCCGTCCTCATCTTGCTGGGGAAATAGCTGTGTTACACAGTGCTGGTAGACCGGCACTGTCTTCCTCAGCTCCACATTCCATAACTTATCTTTGTGGCCCCACTTCACCTTTACTTTCTACTTCCCTATTCTCTTCAAAAGCTATGAAACTGTTCCTAGAAAGCCTTTCTTTGGTAGCTTCAGATCCTTTCCCTGTGCCCTTTCGGGTAAAAAGATGAACAAATTCAAGTGCTTCTTTGTCTTCTTCTTGTTCTCCTAGAATACAGAATCATCACAACATTTTTTGCTTCTTTTGAATTCAATGGCCGTTGTTTCTTTCTCTTTTCGACCTTATCTTCATCCCTCCTCTGCTTGTTCTTCTTCTTCTTCTTCGTCGTCGTCGTCGTCGTCTTATTTGTGTGGTGGTGTCCATCTTCGGACCCATAAGAACTTCATTTCTATTCATTCACCTTCTTATTTTTCTTCTTCGACATTAAATAATAAGTCCTCCTCGAGGACCTTCCGAACGGCGATTGCTGCTTCTGGCGACTATTATGCTACTCTTGGAGTCTCCAAATCCGCGACTAACAAGGAGATTAAGGCGGCTTATCGAAAGTTAGCTCGTCAGGTATAAAACCTTCATTGAGGGATTTCGGATTATTTATTTATCTTTGATCCTCTTAATGATTTGCTCTTGCTGATGAACATTGTCTAAATTTTGTTAGTTGTTAGAACTAGAGTTTCGAGCCTAAACTCAAGTCTTCTTGCGCTAATTTTTAATTTCTTGTCCTCTCCTTAGTATCATCCTGATGTGAACAAGGAACCTGGAGCTATTGACAAGTTCAAGGAAATTAGTGCTGCATATGAGGTATGCATGGACAGTACAGTGTTGATTGTTGGAGTTATTCAATGCCTCTTTCAATTTTTAAGCACCTATATCATCATGCGATTTATAAGCCATCATAAGTGATGCTTATTTTAAACTCCTTGTAATGCACTGGAACAACCTGTATGGCTCTTTACTAAAATGGCATGCATTCAACAACACGTTCAGAAGCAATTCATTATTTGATGAGAAAGTATTAGGCGTCTACGATGTTTTATCTTTGGTAGGTGTACTGGTGTAACTAATCATCACATGGTACAAACAGGTGTTAATTATTCTAAATGTGGTGTTCAGTAACTGCATTTAAAATGCCCCTGGGCTCAAGGGGCAGGACGTTGATGCCCAGGATGATTCAGTAATTTATAGTTTATGAAATTGAATTTGATACATGTACCGCTCTATTAGTTCTCAAAGCTGATTTACTTGAAATGTGAAAGATTCTACTGGCTAAGTGTGATGACTCGACTTTGTGTTTGAAAAACTTTCCCCCATGGGATGAAATTTTTTCTTTTCTAATCTTCAACTGATAGAAAGGGGTGAAAAGAAAACCCCTTTTTCTTATTAAACATCAATATTACACAGTTTACGTTAATCTCCATGCTCTTAAATTGCCCATAAATTATATTCATACTTTCATTGTTCTGTCCTTGTCTTTTGCTACTCCCCATTGGCATGTCAATCCTTTTGAAGAACATGTTATAAAGCCTGGACCAAAGAGGCATTCCCATCAAAACATTGGTGGCTAGAGTCTGATTCGCACATTTCTTGTTGGATTTTTCAAGTGATATAGATGTGCAATAGCTGGTGAACGTTTTGAAAAATGGCTGCATTATATCAGAACAAAGCCATGAATGTGTGCCTTAAAATGCCATTGGATTTAGAAACCCCCCCCCCCAAAAAAAATGTTTTGAGTTTTATTGTCCTTTCAATTCTGAAGTACAACACTGTCAGGTGCTATCAGATGATAAAAAGAGGGCTTTGTATGATCAATATGGAGAGGCTGGAGTTAAGAGTACGGTAGGAGGAGCATCAAATGCTTATACGGTATTCACATGACTTTTCATTTTCATTTTTTATTTTTTTGGTTTTTCAATGTTAAATTTGTAATGATTAGCTGGTGGTACATGCCTAAGGTTGATCGAACCTTTTCTTTTTTGAGGAATTTTCCATTGACATTCCTGTATGCATGTTGTCTTCTTTGTGGGCCCAAATTGAAATACATGCCAAATGACACATCTTTCCCCCTAGATTTTCTTCTTCTATGAAATTTATAATGAACTGACTTTGTTCTTGCAGGCCAATCCATTTGATTTGTTTGAGACATTTTTTGGGCCAAGTATGGGTGGCTTTGCTGGCATGGATCCAACTGGATTTGGAACACGTCGCCGTAGTACTGTTACTAAGGGTGAAGACATTCGGTAAGTCATGCAGTGAGTTGGATGAGTGTGTTAGGTGAATTCTGTCCCCCATAAAAAATAAAAAAAATTCAGTAGTTGCTTCAAACATATCTTGAGACACTTTTTATTTATTGCTAATTTATTCTTCAATCCAAGACTCGTTATGGTTGCTGCATTGTGGGCGTTTTAGCCCCACTTTCATTTTATATATTGCTAGTTTATGTCTTTCATTACACATTGCAAATAGGGCACTCTGATTGCATGTAAAAAATAAAGCTGATTATCATGTTTAATATATATCTATTCGTCTCCCTTCCTTAATGTGTCACTGTATGGGTTGGGGAGGAGTTTGGTGTAAGGAAGGTGATTAAATTGGAGAAAATTATAAGGTGAGACTCAAAGGCTTTTAGTAATGATTCTCACATGCTAAAAATGGAAATGATAATTGTTTTTTAAGGATTATTTCTTGTGGAAAGTACTCATCAATAAGCCTCTGAAATATCTGCGGTTTAAATGATTGATTATAGTGTTAAGACCAAAAAGTCCTTAATCAAAGTTTGTAGTTGGAATGGTGAACTTATCAGAATTTCTGGCTAGATGTACATGTTTATATATGCATGAAGATTAGTGATGAGTATTGAGCATATTTTTCTTTGCTCTCTAAGCTAAACTAAACGCAAATGCTATCTTTTTTATTCTATTTAATATTTTGAATTGATTTCTTGTAAATTTTTATGATTAGAGGATCACTTGTGATTTGATAGCTGAGAGTATCTAGGATTAAATTGGGAGGGGGTATTGTAAAAAGTTAACGTGCTTATTACTTCATTTATATAATACTCCCTCCATTTGATATTATAAGACTTTTTTTTTTTTTCAAAGTCTCATGTTAAAAAATATAAGGCATTTTGAGTCTTTTAAGGTGTAATTAATAAGGTTTTTTCAAAAATATTCTTAATTATGGGATGTAATTAATAAGGTTTTCTAATTAAGATACACTATTAAATAAGGGTAAATATGAAAAGAGTGTATAATTTTGAAGACAATTAACTAACTCATTAGATAGTGTAATTTGATACAAAGTGCCTTATAACACTGAATAGAGGGAGTAAGCAAGTGTCATTAAACTATCATCAGTATGACATTAAATTCCATTAATTAATGTGATAAATCACGGTATATATGCCTTGTCAGTCTTTCCAACAAAAAGAAATAACTGATGGAGTAAAATTTACTCACATATGATATAAGATGTTACTTAGATTATAACAACAACAAAAAACTTTATCCTACTAGGTGGGGTTAGCTACATAGATTATATGATGCCATTGTGATATATCGTTTATTAAGTTTTTAAAAATATTGTTAATTAAAAGGTTTCGCTCAACAACCTTCAAAATGTTACTTATATTAAATAACTTAAAATCACAATACCTAGATATATAGCTAAAATGAAAAAAAAATACAATTATTTACCTTGATCAATGCTTCCAATTTTATTGCCCCCTAATCTATAAAAATTTATAGCTGACCATCCAATCTTTTTGAAATATATCACTGCTGGATTCACCTTTGGTTGCTTGTAAGATGCTTTTTTGCCAATTTCTTTTTCTTTGACATGATTAATGCTACTACTATAAGAGCGTGGCATTTTGAATTGACTTCCTATTCCATGTCAACAGTTATGATCTTTTGTTGCAATTTTCTGAGGCAATTTTTGGAGCTGAAAAGGAATTTGAGCTTTCCCATTTGGAAAAATGTGAAGCTTGTAACGGTACTGGAGCAAAGATTGGCTCCAAGATGAGAATATGTTCGACTTGTGGTGGGAGGGGTCAGGTGATGAGGACTGAACAAACACCTTTTGGTTTGTTCTCACAGGTAAGTTGATTTTTTCTTGATGGATCTGGATGCAAAACTTCCTTTTATGTCTAGTGCTAAAGTGAAGAAGAAAGAAATAATAATTCTTCATATGTGGTGCCCAGACTGGAGCCTTAATTCTACTATCAAGGTCTGTCGGTGTAATGGGTTGGTCATTCATTGGCTCCTGGGAAAGAATCTCATATGCTGCAAATTGTCTCTGTCTGGTCAATTGAAGTCATTGAGTCTTTCAATATTATATTTTGTCCTGAATTTTTCTCTCCCTATTTTCTCAATACATCCTTCAACTGCATATATTGCTTCATCCTCATCTACTCAATTTATTACATGAGATGCATATGCTGTTCCATATTGTTTGCGGATGTAGCCTTACACTTACACTTTCCATTGCTTGAAATTAATATCGTTTGTTTTATCTCTCCATTAGGTTTCAGTATGTCCAAACTGTGGAGGCGTTGGTGAAGTCATATCTGAATTCTGTCGTAAATGTAATAGTGAAGGACGTATTCGGGTTAAGAAAAATATTAAAGTGAAAGTTCCTCCAGGGGTGAGCTCGGGCAGCATTCTGAGAGTTGCTGGGGAGGGTGATGCTGGACCTCGAGCGTATGTTGTTTCTTTATTTACACGTGATCATTGAGCCTCATTATTACAATCTTTGGGCAAATGGTTTGATCGACTGTAGATCTCATTTTTTAAACGTTTCACTTTTTGGTTATAGCTGTAGAATGGGAATGAAAAACAATGTTTTTCTATTCATCAAATTTTTTTACGTGGTAAATTACCTGAGTTATTTGTGTTTGTAAGTTCAGATGATATTATTACCTAAGCAAATGATATAGAAGCAGCTGCTGGTCTTGTCATTGCAGGGGTCCTCCTGGAGATCTATTTGTGTATCTTGAAGTGGAAGAGATTCCGGGAATTCAAAGAGATGGCATTAATCTCTCTTCAACGATAACAATCAGTTATCTAGATGCCATACTAGGTGTTGTTATCAAGGTAAATGGTTTTTGTCAGTAGTCATGTTTTTTTATTGCATGTATTTTTCTTCTAACATCATGTCTTCACGCTGGAATTGTAGTAATATATCTATCTGTGGATTTAATGAACAACTGCCCTGCCCTCCTTGGGAAGGAAACTAGGACATGATAGAGCTATATGATTGAGTTGATTCAACTTTTCCATTATATGTTGGTCCTTAATTGTATTCATCAGATCGTTGCTTGATAAACCTAATAGATGTCCATTTTTTTGTATTGGGACTTGAGCCTTTTGTGGACACAGTTTTCTGAGATATTTAGGTGTTTATAGATTACTTTCTATTTGATTGCTGTGTATTTTCTGTTTTCTTTGGGTGTGCTGAAGCATTACCTTGTGCCATCCATCTATTAATTGAATAATAGCCACTGTACAGGTAAATACAGTTGAAGGCATTTCTGAACTACAAATACCCCCTGGTACCCAACCTGGAGATGTCATTGTCCTTCAAAGGAAAGGCGCACCAAAATTAAACAAACCATCAATACGTGGTGACCACTTATTTACAGTTAAAGTTACAATACCAAAACGTATCAGGTAATATATAATTTTAAAAATTTCTTGTCTTTCTGTCTAAATGTGTGTGTTTATGGGTGTGCTTGCTTTTATGTATTTTCCTATTTCCTTCTCTTTGTGAATCTATATCGGAAATTTATACAAAATTGCCTCTGCATCTTCAGTTTAAAGGAGCGTGAGTTGCTTGAAGAACTTGCTTCACGAGGCAGCAAAACAAGTAGCCGTTCAAAACCACGTCCTAGCATTCGCTCTTCAAGTAGGTGGTTTATTATTTGGAACTTCTATAATGTATTTTTTTGCCCAACAGGAACGAAATTATTATCATTTGATATCTTACTTGAATTTATAAAAAAATGGATGTCAATTGGACTGGTCCTTTCACTGCGTTCACTAGTTGCAATAGAGAGGAAGTCTTAGACTGCATATATTTGAACTGTGAAACAATGATCTTTACTCTCTGCAGAGGGAAGGGCTGAAGACCCTGTATTTCAAAGTGCTGAAAGTCCAACAGTGGTTGAAGAAAAAACTGAACGGTCAGAAGACCAAGATGACATATGGAAGAAATTAAAGAATTTTGCTGGGTAATAGATTGTTTTGAAACTGCACGTCCAACTTCATTACTGACTATGCTGACCAATTGTTTTCCTCTTTTAAAGCAAGTTACAGAAAGAAGGCTATTTAGCCAGCAAAATTTGTGGCATAAATTCCCAAAAGGATTCAAATTTTACTTTTTCTTAAATAGGTCGAATATCTTTGAGTTGACTAGAAAGTACTTTTGGAATTTCAGGTCCGTCGCAAATGGAGCTCTGAAGTGGCTAGAAGATAACCTGAAGTAGTACTCCCATCCCATGGGTTTTAACGATTGAGGCTAGATTTTGATTCTCATTATTCCTACAACTGCTGGAAGTTCAAGTGCTATGGGCTACATTTCTCTCAGATGCTATTGGTGGGAATTTGTTAGCATTGCGCAGCAGAAACCAACAGTTTCTCTTGCGTGTTCTTTCATTTGTTTCACTTGTAAACTTTGACACGAGTCTGCTCACACAGTAGTACTTGTTCGAGGAAGGTTATAAGGTAGGAATAACTCTTCAAATGTTATTCCATTAGCAGATTTCTCTAGAAAAAAAAAAAAATTAGTGTTACATTTTGATAGAAGTCACCAATAATGTTTGACACGTCATTCATCAATCATTGACACACAGCTCTAGAAACTTTCACAAGTGAAAATAAATGCTTTACATTTCTTTGGGAAATCATCAACAATGTGGTTTTGATCTAGGACTGCTTGCGCATCAGTCTTTTTTTGTTAGGAAAAAAAAAAAATAGAAAAGTTGATATGACTTCTTGTAGTGGATTTGAATGGAGTTTTCACGTTTTATGAATAATTAAGCTTGTGATAGATTATTTTTACGCACGCGCGCATACACACACGCGCATATTGATAAGATAACAGATTGCTTTTATAGTTTTGGAGTAAAATAATCTAACCATTGTTTTTAAATCTTAATTACATGAATCTCCCAGTCTAATTTAAAAGCGTATATTTAAGTCCATATCATTAAATCATTAACACTGCTAAAGAATGTTTTAAAAATATTTTAAAATATATATTTTAATTGGAAAATATATTAAAACAAATCTTACTGATTTACTTCTCATCATGCTAGATCTATAATTTATCTTTTGATAGTTTGTTTAATATTTACTAGTGAATTTACAAAAAAAAAATTAACTAATTTTTACTTAAAGAAAAGAATGACATGAACGAAATTGTGTAGCTTTTTGACAAATAAACATTTAATGAAATGTATTTAAAAATTTTAAATTACAAAATTGATATATTAATATTGGATTTGTATTCTTAATATATCTTTCCTTAATACATCTCTTCATATTCGATCTTATTTATTCATTTAATGATTTATTTAATTTAATGGTCATATATTTATTATTATTATTATTATTTAATGCTTTTAAAAATAAGATCATAGTATTTATTTATGATATTAAATGACTAGTATATTTAGTTTAATATTGCAATTAGCAATTTTACAACATGAAACTGAATAAATAATTAAATAGATGTATGAGCTAATTCAATTTCTTGAGCTAGTTGAATTGAGTACCTCTTGATATAGTTGGCAGCATTTAATATTAAATAATTATCACTAAAAGGAAAAACAACTCAACTCAAATAAAATTTAAAAAATACCCGTCATTTTCAAAAGAAAGCTCGCCTTATTTTTATTAAAGTAATCTATAGCATTTCAGAAAATCCATTATGTATACAATCTATTAAATTTTTCACTCACTAAAACCATGAAAAATAATTCTAAAAAGAAATATTTTTTAAATTAATAAAATGTTTATTATATAATATGAAAATTAATCAAAAATTGTCTTTCTGGTTTCACCAACACATTAGCACACTCCCAAGAATTTTATAAAAAAATTTAGTATTTTTATGGTACTGTTTATTAAGATTAAAAAAGGTAATTTTTACCTAGCTTAAAAAATTTATTGGAACATATTTATTTTATAAATATTTTAAAAAGCAGATATTATTTTATATTCAGTTACAAAAATAAAAAGTGATTATTATTTAATTATTTTTAAATATCTTTGTGGATCCCTGTTCATAAGAAAATACTTTATTATTTAATTATTTTAAAATGTTATAATATGTTTGATCGCTCTCGCAAGTGTATGAGATCACAGTAATAAATTACCCAGAGTATTCTAGGTGTCAAACCTACAGGGAAGTTACACTTTTACTAATTTAAATAATTAATAGTTTAAGGAAAATAGATAAAATGGATAAATTTAATAAAAATATAAGGAATAAAAATAAATCAAGAAAATAATGATGATAAAAACGCAATCATTTGAAGCGTTGGGTTTAGGATTCACTCTATAGGTTGCTAGTTTTTACCCTTGAGTTGACTCGAATTAATTATAGTGACAATTATTCTAAAGTGTCCTAATATTCTTTCGAATTATTAGTCCCTTTTTAATTAGTGTCGAATTCGTTCTTACAATACCCAAGCAACTAATTAAACCGTGAAGCTATAGTTTAAGTTACCATAAATTTTTAGAACTATCCCTAGCCTAGTCATTTATGTTTATTTCTCTAGATCTAAGTTCTTTTTCACCTCCCAGTCCATCAAGATTACCTATAAATTTAATTAAATAGTAGCCAGTTATTAAATCAATATAAAGAACAAGAGAAATAAATATAATTGGGACAAAAAAAAACTATTCATAAATATAAATTCAAGGAGTCAAAACAAAAGAAATAAAAAACTAACTCCTCAATTGCGTTGTATCCTTACCCCAACTGGGTAATTTAGAAACACATAATAAAATTAAATAAAATCACTCTAAAATTCTCAATCATAAAAAATGATCACAGAGAAAATTAAGGAGTAGAAAAGAAATAATTATAATTTATGAAACTCCTCAATGATCTCGCTTTCAACCTTCATAATACTTCTACGAGCTCTAAATATCTCAGAAAAATTCTTGAGGTACTCAGATAAGTGATTGGATGCCTTCTCTCTTGATGGAGGGAGTATATATAGTTAAAGTGGAGGTTGCTTTTTTTGTTTCTTGTCGATATGAGACTTTGATATATATATATATATATATATATTTTTTTTTCTCGTTTCCTTCTTTTCTTCTATTTGGTTTATTCTTTTTCTCTGCAAAATATAAAGATAAAAAGATATGAGTGTATTTTGTATTAAAATTTCTTTTTATCTTATAATTAAGTGATGAGGGAAAAATATATAAATATCAATTAAATAGATATAAAATCTTAATAAGTATAATCAAATTCAAACTAAAATCTATACCTCTTTAATTATAAAATATGCACTTATCAATGTTTTCATATTTGTATGGCATTCTCACTTATATATCACTTTCAAAAACTATTTAAAATAGCTTCTCAGAAATCTATTTTTTTATAATTGAATTATTTTCAAAATTTAAATAAATATAGTAAAATTTTACAAAATATATTTAAAAAAATGAATGATAACGACTATGCCTTTATATATCCGTACTCTAATTTTGAATGCGTTAGTTTGATTCAAGCTCGACTTGATCTTTGTCAAGCTCCAGTGTCCAAATCCTGATGCTACAATTCTTTTCCCAGACAAATATCAAACCACAAATTCATCCGACAATTTGATTCAAGCCTCTGCTCCTTCTTTAAATTGCTGAGATCAATTCATTGGCCACGTCAATACCAAACCAAATTTCATAAAGCAATTTTAGTTGATCCTTCTGTTCCTTCTTCAAGCAGCCAACATGGTTCTAGCACAGTTGGGAGGGAGCATATCGCGTGCTCTCCAGCAAATGAGCAATGCAACCATAATCGATGAGAAGGTCTTGAACGAATGCCTTAATGAGATCACTCGAGCTCTTCTTCAGGCTGATGTTCAATTCAAGCTCGTTCGAGACATGCAGACCAACATCAAGAAAATTGTCAGTCTCGACAATCTCGCTGCAGACCACAGCAAACGCAAAATCATCCAACAAGTATGATATTTGATAAATACTGGATACGGGTGTGAATATTTTTGTTTGATAACCGGATATTATGGTCAAGTAAAAGACGAAATTTTAAAAATTTTATGGGGTATTTCCTTCATTCCTTTTTATAATTTTTCCTGGACACTGCAAACATATCACATTGGTTTTCAAAAGTTCTGCGAGGGGGGAAATACTTGGTTATTTTGAATGTTGCATATGGTATCAATTCTGCTTTGAATTTTGGTTGTATTCATCGTGGAGCTGCTCTTTCTTTTTTCTTTTTTCTTTTTCACCTTTTTCTATGTTTATTTTCAATTGTTATCTTGCATTGCTGTGATATCTTGAAATATCAAGGTTGAGCGTGACATTTTAAAATATTTTTAATATCAACATATTATTATATCTTATCACTAGGTTCTATGTGATCGATAGTGAACTCCTTTGGTTCCAGGCCGTGTTTGATGAACTTTGTAAAATGCTGGATCCTGGGAAGCCCTCTTTCACTCCAAAAAGGGCGAAACAAGGGTTGTTATGTTTCTTGGTTTACAAGGCTTGTTGCTTGTTCGTCGATAAGTTTACCCAGTGTGGATTATATGAAGTTTTTGGTTTCCAGTTGATTCAAATGATTAGGGGTGCAAATCAACCACTTTGATGTTGAATTTTAGATATTATCTAATCGTTGTCCTGAGTCCTAAGGCTTTTCCTGGGTTTTGCTTGGTCCTCCTTTATTATAAAACAGAATACCTTTTTACACTTATTTTAAGTAAGCTTATTTATTTCCAAAACGGGTTCAGGATCTGGAAAAACTACAACTTGTACAAAATATGCATTTTATTATCAGAAGAAAGGCTGGAAACCTGCACTAGTATGTGCTGATACATTCAGGCTTGGTTGTCACGATCTGTGATTTTTCATGAGGTTAAAGTGATCCAGAACGCTCTAGAATCTTTCAGAAGGCTCCCGGTTAACCTTAAGAGAGCTAGAGTGTATAAGAATATTCTAAAAAAATTTACACAACTCTAGCCTCAATATTTTAATATTGTCTCTAGATATTTCCATATAAATATTTAGATATTTGTTGTAAATATCTAGAAGAGAATTCTAGACAATCGATTATAGCTATAGGATCAATTCAATCTCCACCGTTCATTAAAGAGGTGGGAATTTTCTAGATTCAAGGGAAGGCCTATAAATACCATCTCCCTCCTCATTGGTAACTGTCTTTGAGTTCTCAAGAAATATAACTTTTACATTCTCTAAACTCTCTTAACTATCCTTTGCTTTCAAGTTTTCTTTTTTTCTCAACTTAACCAAGCATCCTCATTCTTGACAAATCAGGTTTACTTAGCATCTTTTAGTGAAGAGTGTTTAAGTGCTGTACGGGTTGAAAGACTAGCCCGGTAACATGGTGCTTTTGATCAATTGAAGCAAAATGCAACGAAAGCTAAGATCCCTTTTTATGGAAGGTACTTGTTGGCATGATTATTTATGGAATGTGAGTGTAGAATCTAGTACTGTTGCTTCACCAATACAAATGCAATTGTAGAGAGAGAGAGAGAAAGAGTCATATCATACTGAAGATTAATGCTACATGACTAAGTGTGCTGCATACATATCATTTGAGGACATCGTCAAATTTATTCATACTTAAGAACATTCTCAATTATATTTCTATATAAATTGTTTCTTCGCTGTTTATCCCTCTCTCTCTCTCTCTCTCTCTCAATTGAGGAAATTGTGTTGACCTAATTTCCAAGAGGTCTTGCTGATTCTTTCTGGAGTGCAATATCATCAGCATTAAGGAAACTTAAAACCAAAAAGAACAGCATGTTCGTTGCTGTCAAGTTCTGTATCAACTACAATTCATTGCCAATGATCCGAATGTCGTAGTAATTAAGGGCTGCCATACCTCCATTTCTTTACATCTATACAGAGTCAGATCCTGTAAAAATTGCTATAGAAGGTGTGGAAAGATTCAAGAAAGAAAACTGCGATCTTATAATTGTTGACACCGGTGGACGACACAAACAAGAAGCTGCTCTTTTTGAAGATATGAGCCAAGTTTCAGTAACAACGGTATATTTTGTTATGGTATATGAATTTATATAGTTTTAAAAAGTTATGTCAAAAATATATATTCTTGCATTTTCCAGGAACCAGATCTTGTTATATTTGTTATGGATAACAATATTGGTCAGGCTGCATTTGATCAGGCCCAAGCATTTAAACAAAATGTTGCAGTTGGAGCCGTAATTGTGACCAAAATGGATGGCCATGCGAAGGCTGGTGGAGCTCTTAGTGCGTCAGTGCTTCTGGTTAATTGTCTTCCATTTCAATTTTCACGACTATGGATGAGTCAATATAGTCATCTGATTGTAGTCTAGGCAATTTTCCTTTTAATTGATTCTACTTTGGTTTTAATGGCTAGTTTGCGGCCTTAGTGAAGAGCATTTTCCTTTTCCTTTTTACTTTTTTCTGGTCAAAAGCCTTGGTGAAGAGCATAAATGATCTGAAATGTTTTCAGGGACGAATGGTTTGTCGAAAAGTAATCCAATATTATTCCTCCCCTTTTCTGTTCACTAAAAGTCATAGCAATGGCACATTAGTCATTTTCTCATTGTTTGCATCTACATTTTAATTTGAACATTGCTAAGCATTCCAATAAAAATATTTTTGGACGTTTCATCTGATTGCATCTTCTTCCCAGAAGTGTTTAAATGTTTAAAATTTGAGACAGAATATGCTTTTTTTTAATATATATATATATATATATATATATGGAGAATGCACAAGATGCTTTAAATCTTAGAATTGGCCAATCATTTAATTGGTTCAAAGAACAAGTTCTGCTGGTGGAAGTTGCAGTATCATGAAGTTCCTTCCTGTTTCATTTCTCCATGACAAGGAAATTTGTGTTCACTTAATTGAAGTATTTTTAATATTAATGTTGTGTGTGTGTCTCTAAAATTATTGTATGTTTATCATGTTTTAATTACTTAATCCTTCTTACTAATTTGTTTATGCAATGTAGCAGCAACAAAGAGTCCTGTCACATTCATTGGAACTGAAGACCATAAGGATGAGTTTGAAGGTTTTGATGTTAAACCATTGTCCGTCGTCCTTTAGGTGAATACCTTTTGTTTTTGTCCAGACAATTGAAGCTAAGTCGTGCTCCGTGTGCTACAAATTTTCAAACCCCACCACAAAAAATGCTTCATTTTTTAAAGAAATAGGTAATAGATGTTTAATATTATGCAAATATTGTATCTTTGATCATGTCAAATGTTGTCTCAATCAGGAATGGGTGACTTGTCTGGCCTTACGGACAAAATTCAAGAATCTGTTCCTAGGGATCAACAACCTGAACTGCTTCAAAAGCTATCAGAAGGGAATTTCACCTTGAGGATCATGTATGATCAGTTTCGGAATATACTTAAAATGGTTCCTATTAGCCAGGTTGTTGCTTCCAAATTTATTTGATTGAACTATTTTCCTTTTTTTCTTAAATTTTCTGTGAGCAGTCGTGTGTATGTGTGTGTGTGAAATGAATGTTTGGTTCCTTTGGAATTTGGGACTGCGCTTTTATTTTAACTGACTGGTGGTTTTTCGTGTAGGTTTTCTCTTTGCTTCCGGGATTTGGTGCACAATTAATGCCGAAAGGCCAAGAGAAGGAAAGACAGGCTAAAATCAAGCCTTTTATGACCATGATGGACTCGATGACAAATGAAGGCAAGCATTAGGAACTAGGAATAAAGCTTTGCAAAGATTAATGTGAATTCTATTTGTTGTAGCTTATCTGTTAACATCTGTTTGCTATTGTTGCAGGAGTTGGATAGTTCAAACCCAAAGTTTATAAATGAGTCACGCATGATGCGAATAGCTCGAGGTTCTGGTCGTCAGGTAAGTGAGGTGATGGCAATGTTAGAGGAGTACAAACGTCTTGCAAAGATATGGAACCCAATGAAAGCGCTGAAAATTGGAGGCTCAAGTGGATTACAAAACTTGATGAAACAGGCGGGATCTTCTAAAGACATGATGGGAATGTTTGGTGGCGGTGACTGATAGATTAACCAAAGATTTGGAGCTCAAAGTTTGTTGCAATGTGATGCAGGAGCTGGAATCATCAATGTGACATCTTTGAATTGATATTTGTCTTGAATATGCTGTGTACCATTCTGCACCAATTATTTCAATGTTCCCTCGGCATTTTTTTTTTCCATTTTAAATTGATGCTTCACTTCTGTATATATTGTGCTCTGTTTTTGTATCTGTATAATTTACTTTAGTCCATCCGTATTATTGAAATATAGAAATTTCAGCAATTGTATCCCGAGCCAGAATTTTCAATGGGTTACGGGGAAAAAACGATCTGTATGCTAGTTTATGCTGTAAGATTAACTAACACTCAATTATCAACAAAGTTTAGTCTAATCATTAAGAATTTGACTCATAACGCACAAGGTCATAATATTAAATCCTATTATCAACATGAGGATCTTGTTTTTAGATTTAATTTGCTTTTTCCTCAAAAAAAAAAAAAAGACTAATTCCTCAAGAAATTTAAACATTGTTTAAGAGGTTCTCCTCTGTTAAGAGATGCTTTTTCATGCACACCTCCATGAATTAAATCTTGGAATGATGTTTAAGGGACACAAACTACTATTATCTATGCTACACCCACTTGATATTATGCCTATAATTCTAACATAGTTTGCATTTAAGTTTTTTTTCCTCAGATATGATTTTGGGAAAAAAAAATAATGATTCTTACAAGATTGTTCTATTTTTTTAATTTCCAAAACATAATTCTACAAATCTGTTTTAAGAACATATAAATACAGAACAAATTCAAACAAGTTCTCCACCCAAGCATCAATTTAAAAGCAAGGACACTGATTTTTTTCCCCTCAAGTAACCTATCATTCTCTTGATTGTTCTTTATTGTGTTGTTGTTGGAGGTGATATAATTGTTATTTCTCACCTGCTCATGCTCACAAGAAAAGCGTGGCTAACTGTTAAATGTGCAGTTGATATTTCATTAAACTTGTGAATTAACTCACCTGACTGTACACTGTGTCCTTCAGTTCTCAGACCTATTCCTGACCCTCCTTTTAATATCAGTTTGTATCTCTAATCAATTACAAGTTTTTAAAGGTGTTTTAATTTTATTAATGAAATATGACTACACTATAAATCTCCAGAAAATAAAAAAGATATCATAAGTTTATTGAATGACCAAATAGTTAATATAGATAAGTTTGGCATATGATTGTACCAAGAACTATCAATCATAATTTAAAAAGTGTTGGCACTAGACTGCAAGGTTGGTATAGGCCATTAGTAATGTGAATACAGAAAACGCCTTTCAAAATATTATTTTCAATTGAGTTTGATCATGTATTTAAATGTGACTTACTTCCTCTATTAAAAAATATAAAATATTTTTAATCAAATTTTATCCCTCAATAAAATAACTATTTGTCTTTAAATTAACTATATCTCTTATATTTACCCTTATTTAATATAGTGTTTTACTATAAAGTAAATATAAAGTAATTTATTTAATAAGAATATTTATATAAAAAGACAATGATTATATCTTAAAAATTAAAAATATATTATATTTTTAACCATTCAACTCATCATAAAATACCTTACATTTTTTAGTTGTGAGGGTAGTAATATATGTAAAAAAAAAAAATTATATCCATTATATTAAAATAACTTAAGTTACTTGAGGTAGTATTTACTATGTGCCTTTGTATCCCCTCATCCTTTTCTATTAATTTAAGATATGGGACTTTTTTATTATACTTTAACAAATATCTTATAAATTTCACTTGATTTTGTGTGGGTGGAGAGTGTGTGTACATATATATACACATACACACATACTTGTACTGGTCAGCATTCATACAGAACAGCTCCCAAGTCCTGTCATGCTTTTCCACAGCTTTCTTGAACTTTTCATGCTTAATCTCTCTCGCCCTTTCTCATCACGCTCTCATTTGGGCATATAGCAGTTCAAGAAAATTGTGGAAAAAAATGCCAAACTCAGGA
Source organism: Prosopis cineraria (assembly GCF_029017545.1). Lineage (NCBI taxonomy): Eukaryota > Viridiplantae > Streptophyta > Magnoliopsida > Fabales > Fabaceae > Prosopis > Prosopis cineraria. The sequence goes on from NW_026555344.1 coordinate 8,858,456, forward strand.
CTTGATTCCAAAAAGATCCCTAATTCCCTGTTTCTATTCTTTTTTATTTTGTTTTGTTTGTGAGTGTCAATGTCATCGTCTGTCTCATTTGTTTTTTTTTTTTCCTTTTCTGTAACTTTTTAATTGAGTCCTTTATTACTTTGATTATTGGCGATAACGACATCTGCTATTACTAGTTACTAGAATGATGGCTTGTAATTTCATAACCACTTTGAATTGAGTCATATGAATAACTTTATTTGTATGAATATCAATTAATAACTAATCCTTGCCGCCCCCTACTAATTCTATGATGCTAATAATTTTCTAATCAGGTCATATTCAAGAAATTAGGACTAGAACAAAAGCCAATTCAATTATTTTATTTTATCTGGTACTTTCATTTATAATCCAAATTTGTGTTTGTCATTAAACATGTTTATTCATATGTTACGTAAAATTTAAAAAAAATTATGTCACGCTTTAAATATTATGATTGATTATTGCAGTTTGCAAGAAATGAGTCTGATATGGTGTTGTTATTTTTTTTTTTTAATTTTATAAATTTCAAGGCTGGTTAAACTTTAAAGAATCATTTTCAATTTACTTTTCAAACCCTTAACTGGCTTCTGTTCGGACTACTTTCGCTAGCGATCTTCTTCGTCTTCTATACTCCAAATTCTTCGGCGGATCCTAAACCATAAACCTCTTCTTTCACCACTCTCTCGGCTGCTGACGCCGTCGCATGCCCTGGCGGTAACATGTGGTCCTAGAACTCCGGCGTCTTCAAGGTTTTTCCCCCCTCCCTTCCCGGCCCTCCTTCCCAGTTAATTATGAAATCCGTTCGCTCATATCCCTATTTCTTCCTGTGTTATTGTAACGGTTACGAAATTGATTTTGACTTGAAGGTTGTACATGATTTGTCGTCATTTATGTGAGTTTTTTGTTTTTTGGGTGAATTATGGATTGGTTCTGGTCTTTGTAAATTCAAGAAATAGTGGCTATTAGTATTTCGAACGTTCCATGTTTTTTTTTATCAAAACTTATCTTATTACTGGTTATGATTGATAAATAACCATCTTGATCTTTTAAAAGAATTAGGCTTTGTGCGACATTAGTTACAACACTATATACCTATGAAGGAGGAGGATGTAGAATGATCGTTGCATCCCATTAATGATTCTGGGGTAGTGGTTATTCCTGCGTTTGATGCGGTATTGAAGCTGGAATATTTGTTCCAACTATGGGGCATAAACTTGAGCACGTGTAAAAATTCATGTATGAAGGACAATGGGTGGCGTGCATAAACACGTGTTTGTTTGTGTGTATAGACACAGACAAATATAAATGTAAAATGTGCAAATGAGTCATTTACTCTTATAACAGGCTCAGTGTGTTAAAAGATGTTACCGGGAAATAAGCCTCTAGAGCTTCTGTCCAAATCTCAACCTACCCTACTGCCTCAGCTCGCTGTAGGTTTTACATTATGTGCTATATTTTATTCTTTGAGGTGTCACGAGTTCTGTGACAAGTGTCAAATATAGATACAGCTCCATGAAGGAGCCGGACTCTTGTTACCCTTTCGGTTGAACTGGCCATATCAGTAGACGGAAAAATCTCATCAAGTAAAATTTTATCAAAGGGAAAAAAAAATAAAAATCCAACAATAAAATGTTGATATATGACCCATGGGCCAGGCCTAAGGTACTTGATGGTAGTCCTTTGATTGTGGCCCTGATGTTTTTTTTTTTTTTAGGTTTGGTTTTTCTCCCATTTTTAAGGCCATTTGGAACTTGAAGAAACAATTGTAGTTTTATATATAAGCAATTTTTGGAGTTTACCTTTCTTTGGTAGCATGAATGATGAAGTGCTGATGGATTGAGGACTGAAACTGTTGGGAAGCACTGAAGGTGTTACAAGTTGGGAATGGATGGTGAGGAAGACCAAAGGGAAGGAAGATTTTCAACATAAAGATGTATGCATAAGTATTTTATCTTGTTGATATGAATAATTTGAGAACCATTTTTTATTCATAATATAATTTTTCTATTATTAACCATGGTACCAGTGCCCAACTTTATGAAATGATATGATTGATATTTTCATGTTTCGTGAAGAAGCAATATAGAAGGAAGGTGGAAACTAGTTATTCCATTGTACTTTTGATACCATAAGATATTGATGAAGACATAAGCACGGGGAACTCATTTTTAAAAATTGTCTGTTAAGGGCTTTCATAGAATTCGATCTATCTTTGGTACTAATTGGTGGAGAACTAAGCAAGCATGAGGATCCATTCTTAGAAATGAGCTTGGAAGGGGAAAGAACCACGTTTCTTAAGTGCCACGAGAATTAGTTGTGGCTATCCAATGTAAGACTCCATTGGATACGGCGAGTGTCCACAGATATTGTTTGATTTCGTGCCATGTTCATGGATAGAAATATTCCTTTTAATGGTTTAAATTCAAGAAAAGGAAACGGAATCTCATCTAAGTGACTAAGATGATTTACAGATTATAGGGCTTCAGCAAGGATGCAAACATTAATGAGGTTTAATTTGTGTTACTTTGTCATAGAACTACTAAACAATATAAGTGACTAAGATGATATTGTCTGATTTGTGCCATATTTATGATGTTGTTTTAGTTTTTGTTCCACATTCATGGATAGAAAGATTCCTTTTAATGGTTTAAAGTCAAGAAAAGGAAACAGAATCTCATCTAAGTGACTAAGATGATTTGATAGATTATAGGGCTTCAACAAGGATGCAAACGTTAATGAGGATTAAGTTGTATTACCTTGTCATAGAACTGCTAAACAATATGCAAGATTGCAAGCAACCAATTAATGGCTATCCATATTTTTTCCTTCCAGATTCCTCGCCCCTGTTTTTTCTTACCTCTCATGAAAGGTAGTCTGTATCAATTTGTTGGGCTAAAACAAGAATGAGGGACTTTCCTCCTGTAAGATCTTTTTTCTGTGATCTTCTAGTTCTTGTTTATACAGCCGTTATTAATGTGAGTTGTTGTAATTCTATTGCCTACTAATATTCCCTTAAGATCTGAATATGGTTTGAATGTTTATGTATGTAATTGAAATGTTTCCAAGTTCATTTTTGTATGCACAATATTTTATTATGCATCTAATAAGTATGTATTTCTTAACTATCAATATGATGCCTTGATACAATTTTAAATGGCCTGTTAGACTTTTAATATTTAGCAAAAGTTGAATAATCATTGCATGGCGTGCAGAAATCTAATGACAATTAATAGTTGCTGGGATCTGCAAGTTTGTAAATTATTGACCTAGATACTGAATTGTGGAGAGTTAATGATTGATGAAACAATTTAAGTGTTGAACTTTGCCTAAAGATTACCAGTTAGGTTATCTCTACAACTGGAGGCAAGAAATATCTCTAATCATGGGTAGCAAGATCATCGTGTTTTGGAATGTAATTTGCTTCAATTAGAAATTGAACTGTCTAAAGGTTTTCTGTCAGGTCATCTCTGCTAATTGCTGTAAGAAATATCTCTCACCTTGAATAACTAAACCTTTTATGTTTTAGGATGTGATTCGCTTTCATAAGAAATGATAATAAATTTTTGTTGTCTGATTTTGAATTCCTTTAGGACATTTATAATTGATTTCTTCAATTAGCCTGCTTGGCTAAGCTACCTATTGATTGTTTTTATTTTTTTATTTTTAACATTCCTTTCCCTTTTGTAGGAAGATACCTGCTCTCATGGAGATTGGCACTGTTCTAACCCCAGTTGATGATAATGAGCAACCTGATCCAGAAACACAAGCAGGTAAGTGTCGGAGGAAGAAATCTATGGTATGGGAACACTTCACTGTGGAAACCGTTGGAGCTGGATGTACTAGAGCTTACTGTAAACAGTGCAAAAAATCATTTGCTTACATAACTGGGTCTAAAGTAGCTGGCACGAGCCATTTAAAGCGGCATATTGCCTTGGGAATTTGTCCAGTAAGTCGCCAGAACAATCAGCGAAGCCTATATCCCAAGACTAGTGGTTCTGGAGATATAATTGATCCACCAAGAAAACGTGCTAGAGCAACACCAGGGTTTGCTGGAACATCATTTGATCAGGACCGAAGCAACCATGATATTACTAAGATGATAATCTTGCATGATTATCCTCTTCATATTGTGGAACACCAGGGTTTCATTGACTTTGTACATAGTCTTCAACCTCAGTTCAATGTACCAAGCTTAAATGCTCTTCAAGAAGATTGTGTTGGCATCTACCTGAGAGAGAAGAATAATCTTTTAAATCTTATTGATGGGATTCCTGGACGAGTCAACCTGACCATAGACTTGTGGACTTCAAACCAGACAGTTGGTTACATTTTTCTTCGAGGCCACTTCATTGATGCTGATTGGAATTTACATCGACCAATTCTGAGTGTTATTATGGTACCATTTCCTGATTCTGATGATTCCATAGGTCATTCTATTTTGACTTGCCTAACTGATTGGCACTTAGAAGGACGGCTATTTACCCTTGCTCTTGATCAATCCTTCTCAAATGAGACTGCAATGGGAAGTCTTAGAGGCCTCCTTTCTGTGAAGAACCCTGTGATCCTCAATGGTCAGTTATTAAGCTGTAATTGTTATGCTCGTGTTCTTAGTCGCCTTGCACTACATGCACTATGGGCCATGAGAGAAACCATTGGTAAAGTTCGTGAGTGTGTGAAATATGTAAAAACGTCAGAGTCTCATGAAGAGAAGTTTCTTGAACTCAAACAACAGCTTCAAGTCCCCAGTAGGAAGGATCTTTTAATTGATGATAAAACGAAATGGGACACAACTTACCATATGCTCGTTTCTGCCTGTGAATTAAAGGAAGTCTTTGCTTGCTTTGATACTTCTGATCCTGATTTCAGAATGACTCTGTCAATGGGTGAATGGAAGCAAATAGAAACTCTATGCACAAATTTGAAGTATTTGTTTGATGCAGCCAATATTTTAACTACCCTACCATTTCCAACTGCTAACTTATTCTTCCATGAAGTGTCAAAACTTCAGTTGGAGTTGACTCATGCTGCCATTAGCCAGGATCCGTTCCTCAGTAATTTGATTAAGCCTCTGCAAGAGAAGTTTGATCAGTATTGGAGAGAAAGCTGCCTTGTCTTGGCAGTTGCTGTAGCCATGGACCCAAGGTATAAACTGAAGCTAGTGGAATTTACCTTTGCTAAAATCTTTGGCGAGAATTCTGAGCCATGGATTAGAATCGTTGAGGATGGTCTTCGGGAGCTCTTTCTTGAATATGTTGTGCAAGTGCTTCCTTTTACAACATCAAATGGGGATGAAGGAAATGAAGGTATGATCAGGACTGATTCATGTCAAGACCAGTCTTTTGATGGATCTCTTCTTGATGCGGAAGATGGGCTGTCAGATTTTGACATTTATATCTCTGATTTTTCATGTAATCAACAAATGAAGTCAGAATTGGAACAGTATTTGGAAGATCCCCTGCTGCCCAATACAGAAGAATTTGACATACTGAGCTGGTGGAGACTAAACAGATTGAAGTATCCAACTTTGTCAAGAATGGCATCTGATATTTTGTCTATACCTATCTCCACACTCTCCGCAGATTCTGTTTTTGACACACAACTTAGAAAAGTGAATTGCTTCCGGAGCTCATTAGGCTCTATGACGCTTGAGGCCCTTATTTGTGCCCGGGATTGGTTCCAGTATGAATCACTACCTATGGATGTTTCGAATGCACTTGTGAAAATGGAATTTTAGATTCAGGTTTTTTAAGGGTTAGGTAGACCCTCAAGTAGCTTTTAGCTATTGATAATGTGGTTCATGACAATTGTTGATGTTAAATATCTGATTTTGTATTACTTGTTTATAGTATAGAATTAATCCTATTTTAACTTCGTTTTGACCAATAACTTATTTTTGTACACAGGAAGTCTATTGTATTCATGGTTTCAATAAAACACCTGAAAGATTTTTACGCGTCATGTAAAGCCATGGATCTAATATATTCTCCTGATCTTTATTGGTTTATGGATTTATTCAAGAGAACAATGATCCCTCAGGTTGATTAATTGCTCATACGCGCAGCCAACCTCTTTGCATTCAGTTTTTTACATGTCGGTCTCTCTCGCCTCTTACAGATATAATACAGGCGAGTTAAGTTGCCCTTTAACTCTAATGAGCTGGGAAGGGGAGAGATCCTTCTTTTTGTTGTAGCAATTAAACATGTTGTCATATGTATTGTATGGGATTAGATAATCGACTTATAGTGATTTTTCATAGATTTTATATAGTAATAGGAATAGAATGCAGATCTTATCAAAAAGAAAGAGACAAAATGCAGACAGAATCAAATGTTTAGAATTACTTGATTTTTTTTTTTTTAACCATAAGGAATAGACTCTGTTAATAGTAAAAGTCTTTCAAAGTATTGAGACCAAAAAATAGACATTTGCCAACTAAATTATTAAAAATATAAGAGTTGAGATTTGAACTTTCAATCACTTGTTTAGATAAAGATAACTCTCACCATTTATGTCAATTTTAATTAGTACCTGAAAGCTTTTCACCCTTATTAAATTGACAATTTTTTTGGGCCCATTCTTGTTAGCACATGCTAAAACTACTGCGTTTGCAACATTAAAAAATAATGATTTATAGCCAAGCAGGATAGCATCAGGAGATTTCACTGATCAATGACAGAAGAATGTAATCAGATAAGATACAAATACAAGGGTCAAAACAATCTCTTAATATATACACTTATGGACATTCTACAAATAATCTAAATAGCGCTCGGCAAAAAGCAGGCACAGAAATATACAGAAGTACCGGGCATAAACATGATTCATTTATCTATCTAGTATGTTACAGTTACACATTGAAGTTTACTCGTGTCTCTGTTCTACATCATGTATCCTATTCAAAGAATCCTGAAAAGCATGCAAGGCTACATTATAGTGGTCTAGAGAAATTGCCCCTTCTTCCACAACTTGCAAGGAGCTTCTAAATAACTGACTAAACCATTGAATACGATCGGTCTCATCGACAATACCAGAGCTATGATCAGGAACATGTAGGCGCTTGTAATCTTTTTTCCATCTGGAAAGAATGTATCTGGAAGGTATCTCCTCCACCCCATTAAAATTGAGCACGCACAGTGCATGCCTACATAAATACCCGTTGAAGTTAAAGCAGCTACAGATGCAGCGAACTTCACCGGCAGTCCTGTTGTACAAGACTTCAAAATCCTTGATCTCCCTTCTATTTCCTTCACTTAAAACACGATCCTTGACTAAGAAAATTATAATTGCGCCATCCACGTGTAACTGTGTGGTACTGAAACAAGAATACATTTCTTCAACTTCATATTGGAACTTCATGAATATTTCTCGTGTGAACATTCTAGATAACTGAAATTCAAAAGAACATCTTGTTTTCAGCAAGGGAGTAGAGCCTCTCGAGTCCATGTCGGCAGCGGATTCTTCCTTGTGCTTCTTATGAAGAGCTAATTCATACTTGTCAAGAAACTCCTTCAAAGGAGTCTGTTTGTGCACATATTTCTCAAAAAAAGGACTCAAGGTCTCACCAGGACTTGCTGCAGACATTCCAGCAAAAAATTTGTCCTTCAAGAATACTGGAGCCCAATGAACTCTGTCTTCATAGATAGAACGAAGCCACTCATGATCACAAACTCCAAATCGCTGGATCATAAATCCCCACGCTGCTTCAAACTCAATTACTTTCAACGTCTCATAAACAGCTTTACTCAGTGCTTTCCTAATTGCATCATAATTACGTAACCCTCCAAGCTTCTCTGGTACTCTTTTCATGATTAGTGACAAGCCAAAACAATGACAAGTTCTTGGAAAAACTTCTGCAATCGCATTCTGCAAGGCCTTGCACCTATCAGTGATAATAGTTTGGGGAGGAGATCCTGACATGCATGTCACCCATGTTCTGAATAACCATATATATGATTCTAATGTTTCACCAGCGAGTAGACCACAGCCCAATAACACTGATTGACCATGGTGATTAATTCCAACAAATGCCACAAGAGGGATTTCATATTTGTTTGACAAATATGAGTTGTCCAAATAAATAACATCACCAAAATAGCCACACGCAGCCCTAGACCTTGCATCAGCCCAAAATACATTTCTCAACAGTCCTTCATCATTAAAATCCATCAAGTAAAAGAAATTTGGATTGGTCAGTTGCATGCGACAAAAGTAGTTATAAATGGCCTGTGTGTCACCTTTTTTAAGGTTCAACTTACTGGAAGATTCTGAAGAAGTCCTGAATTCTATAGTACTGGAGTTTGCATTAACATCACCTGCTGCATCTATCACAAGTGCCCGGTATAACTTGATTGTTCGAACTTCGTCATCAGAACCAGGTAGTTGCTTCTGTTTGGCTCCAACTCCCATCTTCTTAATTGATCTGTATAACTTAGCACCTAAAAGGTGGTTATGTTCAAGTGTAACCTCAAGTACCCTCCATCTCTGAGAGTCCACTAACCTCATCCTTATCATTGCAGGGCAACCAGTTCTTGTTTCCTTTCTTAAATGGTTAACATCTTTCATTCTTTTAAAACCCTGACTGCTACAGCACAGCACTGCACCATACTTTTCTCTGCTATTTCGCTTGAACCATGAATTCTTCACCCTTACACGAAATCCCACCTCCTTGGCATAGCAGATATAATAATTGTACGCATCATCGTAGGACTCAAACTCCATCCCAACAGCAGGTGCAACAAATTCCTTTCTTCCTTCAGAAAACCCATTTTGACCATCTAATTCAGTTATTGCACCACCTTCTTTCTGATTCTCAATGCAATCACCATCTGGCACTTGTTCATGGCAAATGGAGGCATCTTCCATCTGGAGTATTATCCAACAATATCAATATGGCACATATAATTAAATAGAAGATAATATGGCTAAACTTATCAACATATAATTCCATGACATAAAGAACTGCTTATCTAGTGTGATATAGTATTTGAGATGCTTAACCTCTTGAATACACACAACAATCTATCATCATGCATATTACATCTTTTTGTTATATATTCAAAAGTTTTCCCGACCAAAAAACAAAAAAAAAACCATTTGGACAATTTTATGCAAGGTTAACCTTAAATGTTACAAAATTTCTCCACAGTTGCTTGTATATTGTAACCCAAATTGCATTTAACAAGACAACCTAAGAAGACAGCTTTACGGGCATTTTTAGGAGTTATTTCTTCTCACATTCAAGGCCAACAATGATAAGACCTTCACTTCAAGCACACGCATGAAAATCCTACCCATTACCCCCGGGTCACATAAGGAAAGAGAGAGAAATTATTTCTGCAACCTCTTCCACTGCAAAGCTTTTTCAGCTTTACATTTGTAGTTGAGTAGTCATGGTAACGGATAGCATAAATTTCAACTTTTGTGCCACAACGGGTTGTCTTTAACATATGCAAGGAGACGTATTTGATCACATGTAATCTGCAAAAACAGTCAACATTGCTATTATAACAAACAGAACTTGCTGAAAGGAATAATCCCTTTGTTACAAGATTTTCTAGCCATGTTACAGAAGTTACAGGTAGTCACACAAAATTGTTCTCTTGACAATATACATCACATTTCCAACAAATATTTGAGACATAAAGAGCTCACTTGCTGTAATTAACAAGATAAAAGGAGAAACTCCACTGGCGTGGGTGCTCAGAGGCTCAGGGCAAGGTGGACAGAGACTTGTGGTGCGAATATCATTAACATTCGCCAATGACAGGTCGAAAGATCACAACTTGACTTGGTTACGCTCAAATCCTGATCCCAACTCCTTTAATTTGTCATAAAATGATCCTAGCCAAAAGAAATTATGTAACCACGGCCAGAAACTAGGGAAACAATTGGTGGCTGCTTCCTTGAAAATTAGTGCCCGAAAGGAACAGTGGACGTCAATGGGAATCAAATGCGATATGAACGCGTTCTTCGGAGGAAAACGCAGGGAAATTGAAATTAACTAAAATCATTGTTTCGTCAGGGTGTTGGGAATTGGGATTAATTTAGCCAAAAGAAAAGGAAAACAGTATTATTGACTTCGTAGCTCCATTCCAAGATTTTCACAAGACAGATACATATTCAAATAACAAGATTCTTGATTTCGAAAACAAACCCTAAGCAAAAAAAAAAAAAAACACACACACACACACAGTTAAGTTTGAAAACCAAGAAGACACCAAAAGACTAATAAGGCAGGTCGATTCCATAGAGCACTCACGATCATGCGACGAAGAATTGAAATGGGATAATCCCAGACAGCGACCCAAGATTTCAGGGGGAATCCGATAGGCGACTGAGTTGGTCGGGTTCGTGTAATAGTTTTCTACCAGAACTGTAATACTTTATCGCGGTGGAGGGCCTCGTTCGTTGTTTCAGAATTGTTGCTTCCGTATACCAATCAATTCGGGGATGGTCAATTTATATACAATATTACAAAGCATGTGGATCGAAATTTGATTAGGCGTAGCTTCCCCGTGGGGCTTGAAGCGTACTTTTTTGAACCGATGATCGAACCGTAAAAAGGATTGAGAGTTGTAAGCTAAGTGGTCCAATCGATACGTTTCTGGTGGGACCGTTTGGTATGGTTCCGATCTATAAACAAGTTTAAACAACCCAACACCATTGCTGTCACTTCAATATTTCTTGTCCTCTTAAAAGGAAGAACAGAGATACTAGTCCCAGCCCGCTATTTTTCATGATAAAACTACGCCAAATTTGACCTCAAAATTCATTCCAAAAAAAAAAGACATTAAAATAAAAAAAACTCAGGAAACAAACAAAGGAAATATTTTATTTATAGGACAGTCAAACTCGGAGTCATAAGTGAATGTGATAGCATTAAGACTACAGCAAATACATGTAGAGGATCAGCTGCTTTATTCTAGAATGAGTCTATGAAATACCCACATTGAATTTGATCTATTTAATTTGGTCTACTTAAGTATATAGTTTAATTTGGTTTTAATTTCTTAAAATTTAGCTTAATTCGATTTGCAAATTTTAAAACCAAATAACCCAAGCTGGCCAAATTATATTGTTTTTAGCCCATGCATTTATATGGTTTTTAGTTTATATACAGTTTATTCACTTTAATTTTTGTCCAATTTGGTCAATTAATTTAGTTTAATTCAATTCAAATAATTAATATTGTTCGATCGATTGGTCTTATACATTTTGACACTAAACCGCATGAATCATTTAAAGGATCTTTCTTCTGTTAACTACTTGCCTCATATTACTTAACCTTTTTTTAAAGCTTGATATTACTTGCTTTGTTTGCACCCTACAATGTACCCTAAACTTCCGTACATATCAACACACAAAAGCCAATATAACTTTATATTAGTCGTTCACCCCACTCTCACTATCATTTGCCAAACCCAACAATGAAACCTTGCAATGCCCTCCACTCTCTCATTAGAACATCAAAGGAATAATACCATACCCTTCTAGTCCACTCACACAGCAGCAACGGGCAATACTAATTTTTATTTTTGTAGCTTTTTCAAAAGTTCTTTTTTTTTTTTTAATTGTGGTAGGAAGCTTTTGAAAGAGTTGCCTTCCTCTTCTACAAGGGTGTGTAGCCAAGAAAGAGTGTTTACATCCAAATGCTTTACCTTTAAATAAATTCATTTCATTAAAAAATTTAATTACAACCAAGAAATAAATTGATTTCATTAAAAAATTTAATTACAACCAAGACCTTTGAACCTGCAAAATAATATCAAATTCTATTGAACCCTCTTTGGGAATACCTTGGTTATGGGAGCCTTTATTGCAATTCTTCCAAATTATTGCTGACAAAAATAAACTATAATTGAATATCTAAAAGTTTCATTTCTTTATTAGAAAACTTAGTAATCACATCTTAATATTTTTTTTTTCTAGGTCTAATCCAACTCAAATATCAACTCATAAAACATGAAGATAGCATCACTGCTAAAATTGGAACTTTTCAAGCAAACACACAGGATTAACAAAGAACTAACATTTACATCAATATAAGTTACAAAAACTGAAGGCATCACCACCTTCCATTCATGAAATAACATTAGGCCAAAACAGCAGCATAAACATGATAAACAGAAGCACTGTCAGTCTACTGATCATATAAAGACAGAATGAGACAGTAAGATACAGAAACAGCATAAGCCATCATCTCCTTCCATTGTTCCACAGTATCTTTGTGGCAGATGGAAAAACAACTAAACATGCCAAAAGCATGCTACTACTTAACCTTCCTTTTTGCATTCTTACTATTTTGACTAGCATGAGCTCTTTTGTTTGATTTCTTCTCGCCCTTGGCCTGTTTACTTTTTGTCACCTGGTTTGGTTTCTTCTCTTCAGTTTGATCATTATCATCATCAGCAGCAGCAGCACCAATCTCATCATTATCATCATTGCTGTCCTCGTCGTCATCACTTTCCTCCAATTTATTCTTCTTGGATTGCTTCCTGCCTTTGCCTCCAGCCTTTGTTCCTTTTTTTGATTTCAGACTTCCCAGATTCTTCTCTTCTTTTGCTGGTTCCTCAGTGTCACCGCCATCCTCGTCATCTTCATTTTTTTCTTCAAAGTTCTCCTTTTAGGTTTGCCAGCTTCTTTTACATTCTGTGACCCACTTAGCTTTTGCAACTCTGGGACATAAGCAGTCGTCTAAAAGAAATGGCACAAGAAGATCAACGACACAAACACATGTAAAAGATGTAAGAAGCAATTAAAAGCAATCGTCAGAATGGCATACCCTGCCTCCTGCTGTGGTAAACTCAATTTTTTTCCCTGCCATTACATAAAATTTCACAACTTTTGTCACATTAGGAAATATGAACAGTAGCAGTATCAATGATACAGTATAGAGAGCAATCAACAGAAGGAGGAAAAAAAAATCTCCCAATATCGACAAGAAAAGGTCAAAAAGAATGGATACAAATGTATTTTTTTCTCTTAAATCAATTCTGCAGCTTAACCAGGTGTAAGAAAACCATCCAATAACTGGATGATAGAAATATACATTAAGAATCGTTCACACAAAGGACGGAAGCAAACCATCAACAAAAGCCTCGCCCGGCTTCTTTTCACGTGAATGAAATATCCAACCAGCAGGATACTGGCTACTATCAGCTCCAACTTCAACTGCTTTCTCAATGACCTGTAAAATGAAATTTTTTGTAACTAATAAACATAAGAGAAGTATTCCTCACCATTTATTTCTCCAGGCTTTTTGCCCCAGCGAAAATGAAATAACCATTCAAGAGGAAAACGGCAAGAATCAGCATCAAGTTCAACCGCATATTGAATAACCTACAGATTTTAGTCCTCTATATTTTTTACTTCAAGTTCCATTTAAATTTAAAAGAGAATGATAAATTAAAACAATTTCTCAATAAACAAGAATTTCCTACCTCTTTAATGCACTTGCACAGAGTTGAGCAGTTTTCTTTGGACAGGCTAGAAGCCGTCTGCCTTGGATGAATTCTTGCCTGGAAATATAGGAAATTTGAAACTCATTAACTCATTAAGATCCATGATGAAAAAAAAAATTATGATCATTGCCCAAAAAAACTGATTAAAATGATCTGCAAGTAAAACGAAGAAGCATGGCCATATTAACATAAATATGATTAAAGGAATCAACAAGAGATGAACAGCAGCAAGTAAAAACATGATCAACTGATATGGCTGTAGGATAACGTACAATAAATGGCAAGTGAATATTCCTTAACCCATCAAGTAGTCATTAATCAAACTAAGTTCAGATGAATATAGAACAATAAAACTTAATAAACCATATAAAGTCTCCAGCCAAAAATGAAATATCATAACTTCAATTTAGCACATATGTAAAAAGCAAAGAGAAATTGAAAGGAGGGGGGGGGAATGAAAGCCATACTGACTTGGTACAGAACTTCATCTGCAACCCAATTTCCAATACCCGAAATAAAACTCTGCAAAGATAGGGAAGTCAATATATTAAGAAATGTATACCATACTACCATACAATACTAAGAAATATATGACTTTAAGTTATAATCTACAAGATTTTTCTAAACACTACAAACCAAAAGAAAAATTACATCCAGCAGGCATAAAGGGACTGCAAATCAGAAAGGCCATGCTTGGCTAATTAGCATTATCCAATAAGCAATCCACCTTGTAACATTTGTATATGTGCATGAATAGTGCAGATACTGAAGTTCACTTATTTCTACATTGCCGAGTGACTGCTTTCTCATGGAATAAGCAAGCCCAGAAGACACTGAGAACTGAGAAAATCCGCAGGATTTGAAGCAGTTTTTATGTGGTTCAAACGGGATAAAAAGAAAAAGAAAACAGGTACAGCTTTGTGGCAATATGCATTTTATACAGTTGTTTGGAATATTTGGCTGGACCTCAATGCCCATATTTCAGGGGTATTTCCTTGTGATATTATCTGATACTTCTTTGAGGTGTTTGACTAAGGGCTTGACCATGGGAGTGTCTCTTTCACGTAATTTGGGAGCATTGCTACATGTTTGTTGTTTAACTTTCATTTTCTTCCTTTACTTTCATTATTTTTTGTATCTTCCACCATTTTCATGTGTATGATTCTTCTTTCTTAATATAAGTTCTTCTTTTATATACATGTGCTCAATATAATTTCTTCTTTCATATACATGTGCCCCTTAAAGAAAACCATGTTTTTCAGCACGCACCTTGTTTCTCATTAGTCTCTCCACCATAATCCTATCTACACAAGCTCCAGTTTGAATACTAATTCATCCAAAATATATATTGTATAAATGGAACATCATATTGAGTTCAGACAACAAATACAGAAAAATGAACCGCAATGACACAAATATACTTCATATCATAAAAATAATTTAAGAAATTATAGATAGATAAATTATAATCTCAGAATCAGGGAGGGATAAGGATAAGAATTTAATACTTGATCAAGTAATAAAGCCTTGATTTCAGTTTTTTTCTTTCGCAAAGACTCAGTCAATCCTTCAAGTGTCATAGGTTCCAAAAGTGCATCAGGACCGAGCTCCGATATGGGGGGCACTGATGTTGGCTATATCAAGAAAAAAAGATTGACAGAGTTAATGATGAGATTTAACCAAAAAAAAATAACAAATATTTATGCCCATAGGAAAATGGCAGGTAGGGTTGCACATCATTGAGAAGGCGAACTCTAGCAAACCGCCTTTTGTCAGTGAAGGACAACTCCAAGCCATCATCCAGCTGCAACAAGGGGATTTTATCTGATTAATACTGACCAATCAGAATTTCAAAATTATAATACTTCTCAAGGCGATACAATCATGCCCTTTATTCCAAGGTCAATGGATACAAGTATGTAGAAAGGAAATTGAATGTATCACCTACCATCATGAAAGCACATTATAATGATTATACATAACATGGTAGAACCAATGGATAGGAAAACCAGCATGAAACTCAAAGTGCAGATCAAGACAGGAAAACTAAGCCTTTCAGTACAAAATATAATTATTTGCATACACAAAAGTGAGAGTTAACATTGTTGCAACAACAGATGAAATTTTTAAGTACGTAGCATATGACACCTTTCCTTCCCCAAGTTATAACCAGAGTTTACAGAATTGTTTCACCTTATCAACTTGAAGAAACTGAATGGCATAAAAACTCCCAGATTTTAGCTCTATAACAACAAAAAATAAAATACACAGAAACCATAGATTTCTTGCAATATAACTATTCATCCAAAAAAATTCCATCTCTGCCAACATAAACCCTGTTCATCTATTAAACCTTCAGTGGTCTGCATTTGTTTTGTGACAATCATTATGAAAATGCTAGCCTATTAATTTAAGTCTCATCTATTCATTATTCACAAAAACATAAATAAGGAAACTTATATCATAGATGCTACACATACTTACAACTTATCTCTTGACAAGATTGCATGGTGGTGTGGTGCGGTAATAAAAAGCCACTTGATTGACAAGAAAACAACTTTCCTATCACGCTATGAAGTTAAGTTTCAGTGAAGTAGCCAAGTTAATCCATGAAAGATAATATAGTAGCCAAAACTATAACCTCTTCCGACTTCCAATTGTAAAAATTGAATCTTTTTTCACATCTTCCGAATACAGATCTTATTTCTAAAATCACAAAACATAGTCCATTTCCAAATAATGGCTTAAAACAGGTATTTTAGTCTTACTGGCAACCAAAATTAAGTTAAATATAATGCCAGAGCTATGAGAGCATTTAATGTGAAGTGTTTATACATCTAAATGACAAAATAAATTAAAAAATAGAAAAACCAATAAAACACTCCAAATTTCAACGGCTCATAGAAGCAGTAGCTCTTACCTCAATGAAAAACTTTGAATATTTGGAAGGCCACTCATCCGCATCATTTACAGCAGATCTAAAGGAATATTTGTAATGATCAGTAAAAAATTGACAGCATCAAATAATTGCAATGAAGTAAAATTCAACTCCAAAGCAGTTCTATGACCGTGCAATATAAAGAGAAACGAACCATTCATTGTATCTATTTCAAATTCTAAATCTAAACCTTTATTATCTTCTAATAAGCAATGATTATAAATCATCGAATGTTGGTGGCTGATATGTATATATATATATATTTGAAAACTTATCGTAACTCATCAGGACATATGACTGTCTCACCTTTTATACTTAGTAACTGCAACACCCTTAATGTATATAGCACCAGCCATTCCTGCGTGAAGTAAAAGCGCACAAGTGGCAGGTAAGAACAGTAGTTGCACAAATATTACAGAGGAGATGTCCAAATACGTTACGTGTGAGAGTGGGCATTCAACAAACAGGTCAAATAAGTCTGAGATTCCAGTATTATCATATTTTTGTAAGCTGTGCTCACTCAGATGACAAACTATAAGGAGACAGAAACAGAAAATTGAAATTTCAGCACTTCATCAGCCCTGTGAATCAGCTTACCTTTATCTCAAACATGGGAAAAATTTTCAAAGTACAAAACTATCACTCTATCAGCACCATAAGTTTTCTCTCATCTCCTGATTAAAAAAAAAGTTCTTTCATCTTCACTGCAAATCGATTGAAATTCCAGTTACCCAAACAAAAAGTTAAAAACTTTATTATACCCCGAATTGGAAAGCAGTCACACAGACCGCCAGTGAAGCCTATTTTCCTCAGGGAAAAACTAAAAGAGAAGAAATTACCATAAACGTAAGGACAATGAGACATACATAGCTAGGGTTCTAAACAGGAATTTACCGAATTGGAACGAAGGAAATGGTGGGGAATCAAGCTCGAGCCACATGTTCTTGCCCTTACGACGAGCTGCGACGATAGTTTTTCCCGAGAGGGAAGCCTCGAACTCCGAGCGAGAGACTCCATCGATGACTTTGGAATCGTCGGCAATAATCACCTTCTTTATCTTCTTGCCGATACAGTTATCCTCCACTGCTCTTCTAGCCGCCTCTACCTCCGGCAGTTCCGGCATTGGAACTCCCGAGCTTCAGGTGTCAGCAAGTGGGTTTTCCCGCGTTCTCGGGGTCAGGATGGTTCCAGTCAAACAGTGTCTGGGACTCCGCGTAAGCAAGCAGCAACCTTGTGCTCTCGCTTCTTCGTTTTTGGGTCTTCCGGCTTATAAAAGGTGGGGCAAAAAAAAAAAAAAAAACAAGTTACCAACAAAACGTTTGGGTTTATATTTTGAAGTTTGACTGTTTCTTCATAGTTGGGCTTCGCAAAATCGAAAACATTGAGTCTGCATACAACTTTGATTGTTCCTACATTTTTGGGTTTGGGTTTTGTCCGAAGAAATAACCACTCTTCAGCCCTAATTAAAAAACAAAACAACCGTTAAAAATTTAACTCATAATTTAAAGATTTTAAGATCAAATTTCACTATTAATGTGGGAACTTTATTAATAAACAATGTATAAGTGTTACTTGAGTTTAGAGGCACACTCTATATTATATAATAAATACATAAATAATATTAGTTAAAAATGTTAACAAGTAGTCAGGATAGTTACTTAAGGGTATTAGGTATGGACTATAAAAAGGCATCAAAGGGACCATTGTAATCAGTTTTTGAAAATAATAGGCTTGAGTCCCCCATTTCTACCTTCATCTCTCCCTCTTCTGTACCCTTCTCTCTCTGTTTCCTCTATTTTTTCTCTATTTCCTTCTCTTCTCTCTAATTATCATGCATCACTCTAACTCTAGTGAACCCTAAGACCAAACTCATCATTCTTCTTTGATTTTAGGAAGTTAATTTAAGTAGTTTAGTTTAACATAAGCTATTTCACAAAGTGTTTTAGTTTGTAAGTCATTCAATAACATCTCTTCTTGAAGTTTCATAAAATATTAAGGTTAACTCACACATGGTTAACCTTCGTGAAATATTAAGACACATCACATGAATAGAAGCATTCATGCATACATGTATTTTTTTTCCCCGTTAGAGTATCCTTGCAGTTAGTAGTCACAAAACTAATTTCTCAAAGATCTAAACTACTACCATCCGTCTCACTCTCATTTGATATGTATATATGCTTTTAATTTCTTAACAACACGCTATTATAGTCATTAATTTTAGTTAGAGGTAAAATTTTAAAAAATCACATTTTTTTTATGATATTAAGGATATCAATTATCATTCCTTAGAATTCCATGAAATTAGTTAAATTTATTCTACAATTAAGATTGGAGGAAGTATAAAGCTAGCTTTAGTGATAAAGATGGATACGCATGTGAGGAAAGATGTGATATTCAAACGTTTCTAGTGTAACTTAATTAGGAAAAAAATAAAATACTAGTATGTGTTTAGCTTTTAGTATGGCTGTGCATTATGCCCAAATGCTCAGCCAATCCAACCGTTCCTAAGGCATTCGGGCACAGGGCAGGGCCCTAGACTGGCACAAACATGTGTCAATTTTTATTTTATTTTTTTTGTGAACAATATTTATCTTATAGTATTATTTTTTTATTGAAAGTTATCATAAATTGCATCATTTTTATGATCTTTTAGACATTTTTTATCATTATAACTTTTAAAATCTCTTTCAAAATTTAAAATTTATTTTTAACTTATTGTTATTTAAGAATAATTAGCAGTTGTTATTCATTTAAACTTTTAAAAAATTATTTTTAATTCTAACATTAGTTTTATAAAGAATACATTTTAAATGATAATGATAATATGTTTTTAAAGAAAACTTTTTTTTATATTTTAAAAAAATACTTATAAACATATTTTCATGTCAATAATGCCAAACTCGACTTGAACAATCTAGTGGGCTTGCTTGAATTGCACATTGGGCAAGGCACCAAGCAAGAGTGATGTCTAACCTGACCCTACTCATATGCAACCCTAATTTTCAAATCATGAAAAGTTAGTTCATCAAAGTTCATTTAGCCAAAGTTACTTTTGGTAAAAGCTAGCTACAACCACAAAATTTATGATTAAATATATTTGTTAAAAAATTTAATTTGACAAATTAAAATTTATTCATGAAAAAATTCAAACTAATTTTTACCATTAAAATTTAACTGAAAGTTGTTTAAGAGTTAAAAGTAATTTCTGAAGCAACTCACATCAAGTTTTAGCAAATCAATTTTTGAAAACATTGTAAATTGACTTTTTAAAATAAAAACAAATAATTATACAAATAATTTTTGGCTTCTGAAAGTTCCCGGCCAAACAACTTTTGATTTCCTAAAATTGTAATCAGGCATGCGACATTAAAGTGCACATCTGTCTTTTCATCGTGTACAGCAAATTTTCAATTGATTGATATGTTTTTTAAAAAAAAGAACAGTTTAAAAATAAAAGGAAAGGCAAAATGTTGCATCATACACAGTAAATAACAATATAATAATATAATACTATATTTTTACGGGAAAAATGTCAATGAATGATCGCTCAAATAATTTAATACCAGACAAAGACTTAGAATAAGATAATTGTTAAAATTTGAACTTGTTAATTTTAATATTTACTTGTTAAAAATATTTGTATGATATTAAATCAATTTTGAGATCCTTCTTTACTATTATTTCATTTTTATATCATAATCCTTCAATCTTATTATAAGACATACTCCCTCCGTTTAAAAATATAAGATATTTTTTAAGGAGTTGAATGTTTAAAAATGTAAGATATTTTTAATCTTTCGATATATAATCATTACTTTTTTAAAAAAATACCCCTATTAATAGTGATTTTATATTTATTATAGGATGTTTAATAGGAGTAAATATTAAAAGATAAGATTAGTTTAAAAGTAGATAATCACTTTATTGATGAATGAGATTTGATTAAAAATGCATTACATTTTTGAATGAACGGAGTATTTAGCTATCTCATTAGAATGAATGAGAAGTAGTTAAGTCAATAACTTTTTTCTAAAAATAGAATATATTTTTTATTTTTTCCTTATTTAAATGAAACTTTTTTAAATTTACATTACATTTCCTCTTATAGTTAATAAATTTAAATAAGAGTAATATTGAAAAATATAATTAATATCCCATATTATACATTATATCAAAGAAAAAATATTTCTAGAATGTGTTGTATAGTAATAAGGATTGGATAGTATATTAATGAGAGAATGACAGAGAGGTCCAAAACGATCAATTAATTTAAATTAAATCTCAAGTGTCAAACTTTAAGAATTTACAACTCAATTTCTTAATTTTTTAATTTTATTGTGATAAATTTATAACTTATATTTTAAATTTTAACAAAAATAATTTTTTTCAACCATGTTAAAATTTAAAAAATAAGTTACAAATTCATTACAATACAATTACAAAATTAAAAGATTGAATTGTAAATTTTTAAAATTTAACACTTAAAACTCAACTTAAATTAATTAATTCTTTTAAATTTTTTTATCATTCTTTTTTTATGTTAATCTTCCATTCTAAATTTCTTTTATATAAAAAAACAATAACGCTACTTTCAACTTGAGTCGCTACTTCTGGATTAGACATGAGTTGAATAAAATATTAGGGGCACGATGATGAAGGTATTGAAGCAATTTGCCATAAATAAAGTTGACACACGTCACATCTGAGTGGGTTAGAACCACTGCACCTGCACATAGTATATAAATATAATTGGCTTGATGAAGCAATCATTATGATCACAATGGTGCATCGTTTCAGCTTGTGACTTTTGGATTGTAGATTCTTTGCTTTATATAGATTGGATCAAAAACAAATGAAGCTTGCCCAAGTTTTTGGAGTGATTAACATATTTATAATAATTTTATAATGTTGAGCATCTATGAAAGTGTTGTGCCCTTTTAATTTCTGTCACTTGTTTTGGAGATATGTGTACTTTATACTCCTCCCCATATTTTATTCATCATGCCCCACTTTTCATTTTAAATATTCATTAAGAATTAATTAAGAAGCTTACCAACAGCCACTGATTTTAATGAAAAATATTCTCATGCGTGAAATCTTAAATTTGATCCTCTAATTCGAGGTTTAATAATACTTAATTTACGCCAAATATTGTTTAGTGGTGTATTCTTTATCCCTATATTTAGGCGTTTAAGTTATTTTAATATAATAGATTATTATGTATATTTACAATCACTTATGCAAAAAGGGGAATGACAATAGAAGACTAGAAGATTGAACTAAACTTATATGAAGATTGAAGGATTTGAAAACTTAAAATAAGGCAAATTTTTTTCGATGGCAAAACACTGCAAACCCTTAAGTCAAAAATCAAAAACTCAGTAATACAATTTAGAGAATTCGAAAACAAAATAATGCCTTGTACTTGCTTGAGAGCTTCCTTGGCAAGTATGTTTTGCAACCACATTTGCATCTTTATTGCACCAAACAATATTTACATTCCAATCTTTGTTTAGCATGCTTCTAATCTCACTGATGAGGACACGATTAGGATGATGGTCCAACTCTTCATCATTAATCAACTCAACAATGGCCTCCACACAATCTGTTTCAACTTCAACCTTCCTCCAATCCAAATTCCAAGCTCTCATAAGCACCCAAAGCATTTCCCAAAGTTTTGTGTGCAGACTGCCTCCCTACCCAATATAATAAAGAAAAACCAACGTGCTTCCCATGTGGTCAATAAAATAAGGCTGATTAAAAATGCTTTAGTGAGATGGTTTGAAAATTTGTTATTGTCATTTTATGATTTATAACCACCAAAACAAGAATTTGCAAATAATATTTGCTAATTTGTAAAGAAAAAACTTGTCAAATATATAACTACTTCTAATGAATTGTTATTCTCATATCCTTATTTGCAACCATAAAAAAAACATGAATTTGCAATATTCGTTGATTTGTAAAGAAAAAATTATGTTTAATAATAATATGTTTGTGGTCAATTTTTTCTTTTACAAATTAGCGAATCTCACTTGTAAATTTTTATTGTGAAGGTTACGGTGCAAATCATGAAATGAGAATAACAAATTTTGATGTCAATTCACTAAAGAATCTTTGGTCCTTATTTTAAATTTTTAACTTTTTCAATCCTTATTTAAGTTTAATTCAATCATTGTTCCTTTAATCTCACTCTTACGTACAAAACTCAAACAGTCAAACAAATTAAAGCATCAAAGTCGAGTGGCAAATCTATGGAAGAAGAATTAGCCTAACAGCCACATGATAGGAAAACCTCACTTGAAATTGGGCCATCCACAATTATGTTACATACGGATTTGGATTTTAGATCACGTTTGAAATTCATATATTTAAAATTTTTTGTTTGAATAGTTTAAAAAATTTTAAATGAAAAAGAGAGATAAATTGAGATTTAATATGAAAATAAAAAATTAAAAATGATGAACTTATTTCTATTTTATAATTGATAAGAGATGAGAAAAAATATAAGAGTCATAAAGGCATCAATAATAAAAACATGAAGAGAATAAAAAGTTTAAAGTAATTAAAATTTTAAATGACTAGGGTATAGAATAAATTTGAAATTATAAAGGAATTATAATTGAAAATAGATTTGAACTTGAAGCAAATTCAAATTCATAAAATTTTATGTACACAAGTGAGGAATTTAGTTTAAATTTAAATTCAAATTCTCATTAATTTAAATACACTATTAAATTAAATTAAAATATACGCACCCTGAGAAAATTGAAATTATAAAGAATATAATCTTGAGAATTAAAGTTGCTTAGGAGAATAAGGAAACTTGTTAAGAAAGTAGTGTATTATTGCTCCAAGCTGGTTGATTGAGTGCATGCATCTTTGTGGGATAATAATATGCGACTGATTGATTTGATTTGAACAATAGTAGGATCCTTATTAAATTTTGAAGTTTTAACCCGCAAAAATCAATGGTTCAAGGATTGTTTTCTGTGTCGATGTTGTTTGACACTCGATCACTATCCGACTCATTCACAGCACACACAAAAAATGGATCTCTTCAAATGTATATATTATATGCTAATCCCTTTTCCTTTCATTACGTCCAAATCATCTTATCAAGTAGCAAGCATCGTCAGATAGATCACTTTCTTTGATTTCTGCAGATTTAGTTTCCATTCAACCACACCCATCAATAGATGCAGATAACCTAAAGTGTGTGTGTGGTTGTGTGTTGAGACTTGACGAGAGGATTAATTAAGGGAAGCAAATACGTCTTTTTCAAGTGAAAATCTTTGAGCTTTCTGCTTTTTTTCCCTTTGCCTTGTTTATCAATTAACCAATCAAGCAAAGTTAACATTTCTACTACCAGATAGCTTAATTGACGATAGGGGAATATATATATATATATATATATATTGTGGAATCAACTTTTATTTTTCCAGGCATTTTGGTTGTAAGGGTTTTTCCATACGTTTAAATATTTTAAATTTGGCCACCTTGTAGCCTAGCTAGTGGCACAAGCTTTTCTTAATTAATAACTTTCCTTCTAATTCAAAAAATGTTTTAAATTTGAATTTCAATTATAATTCTGGGGTGTGTTTAGTTTAAAATGATTGGTGAAAGTATACATGATCCTCCAACTTTATATAATATTTTAATTTTGTTTTTTAAAATCTTTTTAATTTTTTAACTCTAACACTATTAGTTGATGGTATAGACAATCTAATATCATTAGTCTCAAATGATAATTTTTTATATAAATTATTGTTATTTAAAAAATAAATAACATTTGAAAATGTTTTGTAAATATTTAAAAGTTTAATGTTGATATTTTTTATGAATGAAATTAATGGAATTAGAGTTAGAGAATGGAAAAATATTGTATACAATTAAGGGACTAAAATAAAATATTGTGTGAAATTAAATGGTCAAATGTACATTTTTACCAAAATAATTAAATTATAAAATAAGCATACATAATTAATAAAGAATTTCTTAGAAAAAATTCTTTAAAATGCTTTAAGAAAATCTATTGTTTTTGTAAAAGAAAAAAATCTATTTTTTCTTTTCTTTTAATAATTAATAAACAATCCAAATTGATCAAAAAGTGCTATTGCGAGAAATCTTTTCATCTTCCTTATGTTAAAGTTTATCTATTATACAACGTTTATTTATTGCTTATGAATTTATATATATTGTGTGTGTTTAATGACATTCTTCAAATTCACCATTTGTTTTCTAACAGCAAATGTCCCCTTAGATATCAAGTTGAGGAATTGATCTCTTACCTTTTTTTTGGATGCCCTTTCTCAAGGGCTTTTTAGTTTGGTTCTTTGTCACTTAACACAGACTTCTTGAATCATTCAAGTTACTTGCAACCTCTTATGAACTTTATCAAGAGGCAAATTTTGGATAAGAAAATAGATCTACTTGAAAAAGTTAGAATTTTAATATAGAGCATTAGGAAGACTTGCAATTATGTCATCCATAATGGTCACATGCTTAATCTGAATAGAGCCATACAATAATTTCATCACTCGTATAATTTCCTAAGGCATATTTGCACTTGGGATGAAAGGGATATGCATGCATATGATTGTAGTGTTCCTTGCACCCTTTCTAGCAAGCATTTTCTACCTAGCTCCCTTAATAAAAAGAGAGCTTCTTCACTTTGTGGATTAAAATGGTATTTCATTTGCACTGGAATAAAGAGTTGTGTTTTTACAACAATTGACATTCTTGTTCTTCATTAAGGGCAGAAGGTTGTCAAGTTTACTTGGTCAAAACACAAATCTTTTAATCGGAGCAACTTTGAAATTCTTTGTTTTCTATGTACCATGCTTTGGGTTATATCTATCACTCCTGATTTTAAAAAACTTTGCTTGTGAGACCCCTACCTACTTTATTGGCCAAATTGTTTCTTCAATAATCTCTCAGTTGGATAAGCTTAATTTTGGTGATAGCAAAGGACATTCATTTTCTACTTGCCAACTTCATTGTGGTTTATATAGAAAACTTAAAATCAATCCCCATAGAAGTAGATGCGTGTCCTTTGTCTTTTTACTTTTTTTTTTGTTTTCTATTTCTATTTTCTTTTTTCTTCTTTAATTGTATTTGAACTTAGAGTCAGGAATTCGGGTGAGTCGGGCTTATTTTGATTGAACTCAATTTGGATTGAGCTTAAAATATCATATATTTTAAAAAAGCTCATATAGTCAAGCATGTCACTAACTTTTTTTTAGGAAGATTCAGGTTTAGCCTAAATTACAGGCTCTATATATCTATAGAGCTGATAATTTCAGCAATTGGTTCAATTTAGGTTGGGCTTATTCAAATTGAACCTAAAGTATCTTTCCTTTTTTAAAAAAACCTATATAGTCAAGTTTCATCTTAACTTTTTTCAAGTGAGTTCGAGTTAGCCCATTAGGTTTAGCCCGAGTTATTGACTCTACTTGAATTATTTGTATTTTTATCATAAAAATGAAATGTGATTAAAGTATGTTTATAGAACAAGTGAAATTAAATGTTGAAGAAGCCAAATCATCGATCAATGGGAAGTATTTCATCTCTTTTACTATTTCAAACTTTGGAGCATCTTGCTTGTCTTCTCGCTCAATACTAATGGTGATGCTTTTGAAAAATTCAAATTCAAATTTAAAATTTTATAATGGGTGGGTGATGCTCAGGTTAAAAAAAAAAAAAAGGTAAGTACTTGCTTTGTCTTCAATTTATTGCACTTTAATTTCATTGCAGAGTACAGTGCAATAAATTTTAGTTTTACGTTCACCACACTGAGAGAACACAATTCATTAATTTACTTTCACCGCCATATTTGGATTTCTTTTAATTTTTCTCGTTAAATTTGGCAAATTTCGTCAAGTAAAAGTTTTACTCGACAAATTAGAAAGAAATTAAACGATCGCAGATTTGCCTTTAATATGAAAAATTGATAACACCAAGCAAGGTTATTATCCGCTAAGAATAGTGATGTTGCTATTTTGGTTGAATAAATAATGCTATTATGGTCTCGCAACATAAATAATACTATTATATGGTTCAACGGTCATTCATGTAAATCACCTTTTAGAAGGGTTTTCTTGTCTAAAATGTAAGTCATTTTACAAAAGTTTATAATTGTGAGACATTAATTGTTTTATTAAAAAAAATTATCCTTCTTAATAATATCGAATGATAATGATACTCCCTCTTATCCTAATTTAATATAAATCATTTTTAATTATGTGAGACATGAACTGCAAGACAAAGTAAAATTGTTCATGAGACATGAAAAGTGTGAATTTCGTACATGCAAGATGGACTGTTTAATCAAAATTAATGAATTAGTAATATATTTTTGGTAAAAAAAAAGAATTAGTAATATATAGCAATTATTGTCCCATTAAATGAGATTCTATTGATACACATATATATTAACCAATAAATCTTGTCATGTTACTTTCTCCATTAAAAAATATAAAATATTTTTTAAGAGTTAAATATTAAAAAATATAAGATATTTTAATCTATATTAAAAAATATAAGACATTTTTAATCTTTTAAGGTGTAATCATTATCTTTTTTTTAAAAGTGTCTGTATTGAATGAATTACTTTATATTATTATAAGATGTTTAATACGAGTAAGTATGGAAAGATATGATAGTTTGAAAATAAGTAATTATTTTATTAGGGGATGAGATTCGATTAAAAATACCTTATATTTTTAAATAGAGAGAGTAATTTTAATTTTAAAATGCCTTTTTTAGTCTCCTTTTACCTCAGGTTACATTATGTGTTTAACTTTCCTCTTCACATAACTTCTTTGCAGATAAATATAATATAGAGAGAGAAAGAGTAAGATATTTTATTTATAAATTATGAATAGGAAAAAAAGATATAACACGAGAGAATCTAGAAAGTCAAAATCAATAATTATATTAATGGAAAAGTATGAATTTTTTTAACAAATTGTGCTATTTATAATTTATGAAAAATATAAATTCATTTGAATCGATGTAATATATTTGATTAGTTAATAATAATAATAATAATAATAATAATAATAATAATTTTTAGGGAAGGTGATGTGAAAACAAAGGTCTGCATATTTTGAATTAATTTCTCAATTAGAGAACAGATTAGAAAGGTAGTGTAGCAATGATTGTGAAATTGACACAAGCAATGATTGTGTAGTCTAACTAAACAAGAGACCCTGTACCTTGTTTTGATAAAATTAGTTTAGTGTAGCATTATTTTATTATAAGCGAAAATGAAATGACAATAACATTATCAACTATTCTCTCAATTAAAAAAATTATAAAAAATTTTTAATTAAATTTTATTATAATAAAACAATTGATTGTCTTTAAATTAATACTATATTTTATATTTATTTTTATTTAATAAAATATTTATTTTAAAATAAATATAAAATGATTTATTTTATTATATATTTTTTAAAAAAAATATAATGATTATATCTTAAAATATTAAAAATATTTTATATATTTTAATGTCTTTATTTTAAAGTGAAAAAAATTATATGACTTTAATGAATTCAATGATTAGAACTGGAACGAATGGATGAAATTACGATAATCAAACATAATCTTTCCCCCAAACAAAACATGATACTGTGTTTGATAGAAAATGTGGTACTTTCAGTAATGAAAATAATGAATGAAATTAAACTTACATAAACTTGTTTGTCCAGGAGAAAAAATAAATAAAAGTGTAAATATTTGTTATTCGTCTTTTAAATATTATTTTCTACTCTTTATGTTTTTATTCAAAATGTAATAACATATATTAAATAAATTTATCTTAAATTTTATCACTTTCATTTTATAGTATTTGTTTTTACAATGTTCTCAAAGGTTGCT
Organism: Prosopis cineraria; assembly: GCF_029017545.1. NCBI lineage: Eukaryota > Viridiplantae > Streptophyta > Magnoliopsida > Fabales > Fabaceae > Prosopis > Prosopis cineraria. The sequence goes on from NW_026555344.1 coordinate 8,886,761, forward strand.
TGCAGATCAAATTTGTGCAATTAAACTATAATTTTAATTTCATAAATATAGGTATTATAGCATTGTTTAAGATGACACCATAATTTTTTTTTTTGGGGTAAAAGACACCATAATTTTAATTCTAGATGCATTTATTTTCTCATTTTATTTATTAAAATCAAGATAAATTTAATTTATATAACAATATTTATATATTAATCACTACCACAATTATTCAATAACATATATTTATTAATTTTCTTCAAGTAACGGGAATTCGTTTTTAACTTTTTAGCACTTCCTCTTTTCTTTCCATTTTTATTTAAACATTACGTGCAATAAACTTAATTAGTCATAAACTACTAATTAAAAGTCAACTAAAAATTAGACACTCCTCTTTCACTCCCTATCTTAATAATACCAAAAGAAAAACAAAATGATTAGTCTGATGTCATAATATCGATCAAAAAAGTCTCATGTCATAATAATATATGACTACAGTATATACGACAATACGAAGTTCCAAACATTCTCCCAACAACATTGACAAATCTCAGCCGTAGAATGGCAGAGTTATCCGACGGTCATAACGTTCGGGGAAAAATAGTAATACGTGAAGAGAGAGGATAAAAAGAGCGCAAGGAACAAAGCTAGTAATTGAATAATATTAAATTGGTAATTAAAAAAATTACATAATGTAATGACACGCTTGGCTCAGAAGCTAAGACTTGGCTTCGTTTTCTCTCGGAGAATGCAATGGAAACAGAGGCAATAGCTCAGGAGGCTCAGAGCCTCGTGGCGTGTTCAGTGGACTCGTGGTTGCAAAGTAAAAGCCTTTCTCGGCGATCGCTTTCTCTTCTTCTTCTTCGGCGTGCGTGGGCTCCCACGCGCCATCAGCTCGAACGCCGACACCGGCGAACTCATCATCACTCCTCTGTTCCCACCATTGAAGAAGATGGGGAGCCTTTCCGCCACACCGACTTTCAGTTCCAGCTTCTTGGCCGTGTGCCGTCGCTCGTGCAGTTTAAAGGCGGGCCGTTTGGCCCTATCTCAGCGGCGCCGGCGATCGCTGGCTTGTGGCCTTGCGCTGTAAGTCGCGAAGGAAGAGTGAGCGGGAGCTTCGGGGCTGATGGGTCCTCGGGCGCTCCAGTTAGCTTCTGAACGACGGCGCGGAAGTTTGACGGGTCGGCTGGACGAAGGTGGTGTTGGGGGTAGTCGGGTCGGATCCGTAAGGCAGTGTTTGGATGGTGGTGTTGGAAGCCATGAAAAGCGCAGAGAGAGAGAGAGAGAGGGAGAGAGAGCTAATGGGTCTTGGAGACGAAGCGTGGAAAAAGAAAGAGGCAGAGGTGTGGTTTTATAGAAAAAAGTGGGGAGAGATTTTTGTTTTTTTTGGAAGTATATAATTAATTGAAAAAGAAAATATATTTTTGGGGGAATAAGATTACTGTGCTTGCTTTTTATGGAGTGGTGTGTGTGGTGGGAAGTGTCATACATACGGATGGGAAAAAGGAGGGAAAGGGAGACTCGGAAGTCAGAAGGGGAAATCTTTATAACTACTACTTATCAAACAAGAGCATAATTACTACTTCAATCATATTTTTTGACTTTGCAAAGCAGGAAACTTGTTTCTTTTTTAGCTATTTTCGAGACGATTTTTTTTTTTTTTACTATCACGACGAACACGTTGAATCCTAACTTGTGTTCGGAAATAAGTTTCTCAGTCAAACCATGTTTTGATCATAACATATAAAACTAAACAAATCCACGTCCTTCTCTTTTTTTAAACAATGTTAGGTGGTTTGAGAGAATTTTTGCTATTTCAATTTCAATAGTGCTATATAGTAATTAAAGAATCTTGATCATTTTTATCTCTAACTTTATTTAAAAGTTTACTGGACATCCTAAATTTAATTATAAATTAATTTATTTTTTAATATTAAAAATTCCCTCTATCATCACCCTAGAGTTCATTTATTATTACTTCATCGTTAAATAATTCTATATTATATTTTTTTAATATTTTTATTATCAAAATATTTAAATCAAGATACTCATAGTTCTTGAAAATAAGGTTGATAGGTTAAAAATGATGATTAACCCATATTTTATAAATAAAAAAAAATACTAAAAAATATGCAATATGGGACTCGCTGATGATAAAATAATGATAGGATGATGATGGAAGAAATTTTTAACATTATGGGACAAAAATTGATCATAGTTGAATTATGATGTTTAGTGACCCTTCAAGTAAATTTGAGGAATAAAATAAATGTTAACTCTTAATTAAAATAAGGGCAAAAGGAGTAAATACCTCTGTGGATGCTTATTTGAACATAACAAACTCACTAAACTTGTCATCACAAAGAATTTTTTTTTTTTTTGTTTAGGAAAAAAGGCAAATGATCAGAGACAAGTATGTGGAAAGGACAGAACTTTACACACACTTACATTTACATGTGTGACAGTGTGAAGAGTAAAGAAGAAAGGTGAGGTAGACACAGAAATACAAGAGTGATAAGCGATAACAGATACAGAGGTAGCTTTATATATAAAGCTCTTGTAACTTGTTGACAGCTTTTGAAAAAGGAAAAAGTGATAAATTAAGATCTTTTATTTGATAGCAGTAAGTAGATGATAGAGCAGTAGTAGCAGATGCAGAATGATGAAGAAGAGCAACAAAAGCTTTGCTCTGAGCATTACACTTTACGCAAGTTTAGTTGCTGCAACAAGATAGTGAAGAGATTGGGTTGAGATGGAAAGTTTTGTCACCTAGTAATGGAAAAGAGAGCAAAATTTCTGGGAAGGAAAAAGGAAAGGAAAAAAAAGGCAGTAAATTGCAGGGAAGAGGACCCCATGTTCATGATGAAGAAAGAACGATGAAGCAACAATAATGGAAAATAGAAATAAGGTTTCGAATTCAACTCAACTCAACACGTACACACAAATCTCACTTGATGCTCCTTCCATCTTAATTAAGCTAAAAGATTTTCAAAATTAGTCCTATTATAAAATAAATTGTGACATGCTTTGTTGTCTTTATAACCAAAATTATAAAATTTAACAAATATTTATCAGATTTTTTTTTCAAATTGTCCCTTATAAAATCACACTTAATTTTCATGAGATAAATTGGACACTTGCACATGCTAAAGATTAATTATAAAAGAATTTATAATCTAATTTTTTAAATTTAAGACATACTTATTTAGGACCACAATACAGGAGGATGATAATTACTTTACAGTTCCTAAAAAAATGTAAGGTAAAATTTTAATTTCTTATAAAGTTGTACATTCTTTTACTTATATCTTCATTAAATATCTTATATAAGTGATTTAATTATAATGGTAATTAAAATTTTCAAGTATCATTTAAAAAAATTAATAAAATGTGGGGCTATAATAAAAAAAATAACTTTAAAAACTATTCAAATGCTATGTATTTTAGACTGAAGTTTAAAATAAGCGTGTTGTATTATATTTTGTATCTCTTTAATATTATAGATAAAATTTTTATTTTTATTGAGTGTTTTATATTTTAAATTAATTAAATATACTTAAAATGTTTTACAAATTGAGACGGGAGCAGTAATTATTAAGATGGGTGGAGGGTAATGAAAATGGGGGAGAAGGGTGAAAGTGAAAAAGAAGAGAGTTTGAATTTTGAAAAAGGAACAATGGATGAATGAGTGAATGAATGAATAAGGGAAATAGTGAGAGAGCTGAGCTGGCATGAATGATGAGCAGCGTGTCTGTCATCACTGTCACCTTCTTCCTTCTCCTTGGAACCACAAATACTGTTATTCCCCCCCCCCCCCAACTCCCCATTCCTCTCTCTCTCTCTCTCTCCTCTCTCTCTCTCCTTCTTCTGTTTTCTGGCCCAAAATTATTATTATTTAGATTTTTAGAATGTTTTTTTTTTTTTATATCTGCTGCATGTCCGTCCCGTGACTGTGCCTATGTACGGAACGACACTGAGACCCAGAATATTCACATCAAAATAAAAAAAAACCGATTTTTGGTGTTCTGTTTTGCTATAACGAATTTTTCTTATATTATGTGATATACTCTATGATAGTATTACAAAATAATTTACATTAAAGCATGTCCATTGTAAAAAAAAAATTGGAATTGGAAGCGCCTATTTCAACTAATTAAAAGAGTCAAATTAACTTATTTTCTTCAAATCTTAAAATATACACGTAGTTGCGTTAAAAAAAAATTATTACAAGCATTTTTATAATGGTCATAAAATCATTGTTAATAATAATGGCCTCATATAGTGAGGTCGGTATTAGTTTGGGCAAGTAGTAGTAACACTACATATTTCACAAGGTAGAATAAAATAAATACATTCTAGTATGTACTCATCAATTTGAGCTTTCATTCTCTTAGCATAAAGTTTTTAATATAACTAAATTACTTTGGATATCATTTGTTAGGCGTATAGAGAGAGATCTAACACTATCCAATGTAACGTAAAGAGCTGCTTCTCTCATCAAGATAAGTTAAATTCTAAACATTCACAACTGTACTTCACTAGGAGTGTGGATGCCATATACTTTATATTTTACACTGATGTTGAGATTAATAATAATATATTCAAATGGCCCATCCCATCATTCTACTACCAACTTTAATTGTTAAGTGTCAAATTCTTTAACACGGGGGATGAAGACATGAGCTGATTTGAAAAGAACAATTATAAACAGTTCATGCAACAACTAATTTTAAATTAAAAAGTTATTGACACACGAACATGCATATTCTTTATAATTTAATTTGTAAATAAATACATACATGACATATAATTGAGAAGAGATTGACAAAAATATGTAAGAAATTAAAATATTATAACTCCACACACACGTTAATATACAGTGTATGATAATGCTACAAATAAAATACAGTATATTCTCTGAGTTGCGCAAGAGCAAGTGCCTGGTTGGTCCCAGAAGGGGAAAAAAAACCAGAGAGAGAGTAAGGAGATAATGCTTATATATATATGGTTGTAAGCCATGGCGTGCAGTAATTGAGAAGAATATATTCACGAGAGGAAAGATAAATTGTGCGATTAATCATGTATTTACATTTTAAAAAAATATCATATATTTATTAATTAAACAAAATGAAATTTTTTTAATACAATGCCATGGTTAATACTGTGCAAAAGAAATAAAAACCAAGATTTGTTGACAAGATATCTCGAAACTCAAGTAAGTCATTCAGAATGCTAACACAACCGATAAGAATTAGTTTAGTTAATAAGTATTTAATTTATATTTACAAAGTCGTATATTCAAATCTCATTGTTAATATAAAGATTTTATTATCAAGCGATATGTAAATACTTTTATGGCACTTAAATTTGAAGATGTGTTTTGATTTTGATGAATTCCTGACATCTACTATTTAAATTTTTTATTTAGAAAAAAAAACAAACACCCATATTGCTTGATATTAATCTTTTTTTAAAAAAGGAATAAAAATTAAAATATTATATATTTATGCTCATCCACGCGTGGTTGGGTGTTTCTGTGTGTTTTCGTATCTCTAGTTTGCGTGAGGAAGACCACTTTGACATTAAACAAAAGCCGAGTAACCGGCTGCTTCCTTCTAGTTTCCATATTCTTTCGAGTTGGCCTTTTTTTCCTTTCTACAAAAGGGGAAGCTACAGATTTAAACTATTAAATTAAATTTGATAATTTAAATTTGACATTTTTTTAAAAGTATATATTTAATTTGAGCAATTTAAATTTATAGTAAAGAATAGTTAAGACAAGAGAAAAAGTAATGGGGAGAAATCTTTTTATTATCAAGCGATATGTAAATACTTTTATGGCACTTAAAATTTGAAGATGTGTTTTGATTTTGATGAATTCCTGACATCTAACTTATTTAAATTTTTTTATTTATGAAAAAAAAAACAACACCCATATTGCTTGATATTAATCTTTTTTAAAAAACGGAATAAAAATAAAATATTATATATTTATGCTCATCCACGCGTGGTTGGGGTGTTTCTGTGTGTTTTCCTATCTCTAGTTTGCGTGAGGAAGACCACTTTGACATTAAACAAAAGCCGAGTAAACCGGCTGCTTCCTTCTAGTTTCCATATTCTTTCGGAGTTGGCTTTTTTTCTTTCTACAAAAGGGGAAGCTACAGATTTAAACTATTAAATAAATTGATAATTTAAATTTGACATTTTTTTAAAAGTATATTTAATTTGAGCAATTTAAATTTATAGTAAAGAAATAGTTAAGACAAGAGAAAAAAGTAATGGGGAGAAATCTACCCTTGCTTTTACATGGTTTGGTTTGTCTGGAGAAGATGCTTTTCTTTCTTAATTTTTATAACAAAAATTGGTTGGTGGGTGAGATGGGTGACTGCGACTTAATTTTTGCTTTAAATAATATTAAAGTCAAGCATTGTGAATGACAACACACACACACATTGAAAAAGCTCTTGTCAATATTGGACCTAATAAGAGAATTTTGAATAAATCCTATAAATTATTTAAAATAGTATCACTTGCTTTATTAATTATTCATATTTACACACATTTTTAGGATTTGAATTTAGTAACTGTATTTAATATATATATTAAATGCTTGTATTCATTTAAATTGTTAAAATTTATATCAATAGTTCAGATAAACTTGCATACTCATTAATTTTAAAAATAGAGTATGAATTTAGAATCAATGTTATGAATTTTAATGATTTAAATGATATAAATATTCAGTATTTATATTAAGTATAGTCATTATTAATTTAAATTCTTATCTTTACTTGTATATTTTCGTGCACAAATTAAATCATGATTCTAAGAACCGATAACAAATAGTAATAGTTCCCATTTTTATTATTTCAATGATAAGCGATTTATTGGAAACATGCAAACATTCTAGTTTGGATTTTTTTTTCGACATTTATGCATGAATGTATTCTATACGAAAATGACAACTAAGGACAAAGAAAAAAGATTGAGTGATTTAATTATTTTTTTTTTCAAAAAAGGCGCAGTCTTTTTGTATTGGTGATATTTGATGATGGAAAAAATGATGACTCTTCTCCTTGAAAATTATAAACCACAAGTTGAAGAGAGATTTACGGCGATAAGGGCCCAACACGATTTAGTTACCCCATCTGATTAAGTCTATCTACCTCTCCACATTTATCTCCAACCTAATTTTATCCAACGTCCCAAAATTTATATTATTAAAAGGAGAGTGCAAAATATATTTACAAATATTTACAATTTTATTTAATTTTAAATTAGATCTCTGCAGGTTATTTTATTTTAATTAAACTTTTATAGTTGGTAAATTAAATTTTTTTAATCACTAAAAGTTAAAATCCTCAAAATTTTTATTTTAAAAAACAAAATTAAGAACTTTTATATTTTATAAATGATTACAAGAATTTAGAATTAATTATATATTTTTATAACTCAAATTTTATATAATTAGGCTACCTTCTAAATATTTTTCATACATGTAGAATTTTCATAAAAAATAAAAAATGTAACAAGTGTATTAAATAAATTTTTTATGTTGGTTAACAATACTAAATTAAATTTTTTGTAAACTCCAATAATTTTTTTGTTAAATTTAATAATTCATGATTAATTTTAACTTTCAGGATTCTCATATATATAGATCAAATTATAAGGGTTTGATTAAAATAAAATAAAATGTAAAAGATATATTTACAGGTCCTTATTATAATTCTCTCAATGGAGGAACAAAATTTTTTGCTTGTCAACTGCTTGTGACTTTTGTTTCCATGATGGTGAGGATGTTATGCATGTGTTATATGATTGAAAGATTGCTGTGAGGTGTGGAGAAGATTAGTCCTCAATAAAGATAGATCTCTATTTTGGTAGTCCAATAAAAGGGATTGGTTTTACTGGAATCTCAATCATAAAGTATCCTATGATTGTTATTTGTGGGATGTTTTTGTTGTTATTGTTTGGACTTTGTAGAAACACACGTAATGACCATATATTCAATAATGTTTTTTTTTTTTTCAATCCTCTTGAACTGGCTAGGAGGATTGCTAGCTATGCAAGCTTAGTTCGTAAAAGCTTGATGGAGAATGATTCTATTGGAATTCCTTTAGCTCAAGTAGAGGTTAGGTGGGAGTGTCTGCCTCATGGTTGGATGAAGCTCAATGTAAATGGATCTGTACAAGGCCGTCTTAGACATTTGAGATGTGGAGGGTTGTTCATGATTAAGAGGGATATGGGCAGTTGGTTATATGTTCAATTTGGAATGTTGTTCTCCATTGGAGGTTGAATTATTTATGGAGCATTTATCACAAGTTTGGGTTGCAAAAGATATGAATCTCAAGATCTTATTGTGAAGAGTGACTCAAAAACTTGTCAACTTCTTCAATCCTTACTTGACTCAAGACAAACAGATTTCTGGCAGCTCAAGCATGGTGCCAAGTTTCTTAACCTTGATGTTGAAGTTGTAGTTAAGCATAAGTTTTCAGAGAAGATAATATATGTGCAAATTGGCTTACAAAGAAGAGTGTGGACTAACTTGATAATTGCCAAGGGAGCTTGTTTCTTTGTTGTATTGAGATTCTATGAGGATTTTGGTCCCTCATTTTATTCTTAGTTTTCTTGTTGTGTGGGCTTTGCTTCGTTTTCCTACAAAAAAAAAAGGGAGTTATTTGTAGTACTCAAAAATTACCTAATAATGGGATTCTAAAACTAGCACCTATTCAAATCAACACTTATATTTTCTTTATTTTAAATTATAAGACACTTTTAGAGAAGATTTGGTAGTATAAAAATATAAAATACTTTAAGAAGATTAAGGTTCATTGAATAGACTTATTTTAATATTATCCTTTCTCTCTATAATTAATTTTCATCCCGTCTCTTTTTTAATATATTAAACAATGGGCATTTTTAAAAGTTTATATTTTTATTTAAAAATATAAGGTTGTTAAGTGTATTATTTAAAAATTAATATGTGAGATTTTATCTAAAAGTGTTTTATAATTTAGGATGGAGGGAGTAAAATATATGAATAGAATTATCATGAAATGGACCCAACTTTTGTTAATGGAAAGGTTGACGAAAAACTTGTAATGCATATCTTCCGATAATCTTCTAGTATAAAGGGAATGTTTGGGAAAGAAAGATGCAATTTTGTTGTTGAAAATCACATTTACAGGATCGTGATTCAAAGGATAAATGTGATGTCAAGAAATATTAAAAAAATATGTTTGGTTGGTTTAAAATATTTCATCATAGACCCGTTGAATAGATCATTTGTTTTTTTTATTTTTTAACACAACTTGATCAAATTTTATCATTGCATGCACTAATAAAATTCGAACTCTAATCAATACTCCAACTCATTTTCACCCTAATGCAAAGTGTCTAAATCCTTGATCATTTTTAAATAGTGCCATGATGGGTTTTTAATCCCAAAAGGTCATTTGTAGAGAACGATGGTCTCAAGGGAACATCCAATTATGAGAGCCCTCGTTGGAGGACACTATGATTGTAAATGATGATTAAAGAAGGAAAATTTGAGGAAGTTTCGCATTAACTAATGAGACGTCTTGAATTAATTAAGAAAAAACACAATAGTAGTTATTCATATATTTTTTGATTGTGTTTTGTTTTTAGTCTCTATAATTTTATTTTGTTGTTTTCAATTTTTTTAATTTGATCAATTGTTTTTGGTCTCTTTAATTTGATGAGATGGCAACAAAAAAAAAATCCCTTTAATTTGATCAATACGTAATATTAGTTTCTATAATATTAAAAATGTACATAAAGACCATAAGATGGCATTGGCGAAGGTAATTTTGTTGTAATTCTGTTAACTTTTTTGCTGACATGGTAAAAATATGTGATGATATGAATATAAATTGACTAGATATTATTAAAAATAAAAGGGAATGGAAAAAAGATTTCTTGTATATTTGGCTTAAGCAAAATGTGGAAGACAAAGGAGACTGGGTATAGGTAAACAAAGGAGTTAAGTGCAATAATATGTGTATTACTTTTTAAAATTAGAAAAAACTAGCATTAAAATCAAATCAAACTAGAGAGACAAATAACGATCTCAAATAGAAATTATATAGCAACCAAAAACAAAACGTCAAAGGATTTATTGTTGTATTTCATTAATTAGATACTAAAACTAATTGTTAATTATATATTAATCATCTAACTAATTTCATGGGCTATTTATTCACTAATCCATGTGTTTCTATATATATAATTATCTGAAAGTGGATGCTTTTGCTTTGGGGACAAGTATATTAATGATAGGTGGGGTTATAACAAATGAAAGATTGACCAAAGGATTTGGAGACAATAACACATGCTTTTGTTGCTTGGGATTATCATTAAGTTCATTATTTAAAAATCTTTCCTTGGAAAATTATTAGTTATAGGCACCTTTAATTTTTTTTCATTGTTACTATACATATTTCCGTACATATAATTGATTCTCGTGGTATAACCAAACAGGCACTCTCTCTTTACCAGTGTGAAGTGATTCTCTTTTGGTTAAAGGGACATTTTGAACTTGGTTGATTGACCCCATTGTGCTTCTTATCTTCTTGTTCATGAACGTGTGAATCGGTGATCATCTGGCGGTCGTTAAAAATATTTCTAGTTTTGCAGTCAATGGACATCCTTATCTAACTTGTTAATAGAAATGATGGGTTCTTAGCATTGCACACAGAATTTGACTAGCAAATTGCATTATTTATAACTTATAAACAGAGTAATCTGGTAGAAAATTTCATATAAATTTTCACAATATGTTTAAAACTCATGGTAAATGAGTATTGACAAGACTTCGTAAAATATGATTTTCTTATTGCCTTATGCTTGGGAGAGTTTATTTGGAAATATATATAGTAACAATGAAAAATAATTGAAGGTGCCTATAATTAATAAATTGGTAGCTGCACTAGTGTTCTAGCTATCATTGGAAAAAAAAAAAAAAATCCTTGGATAAAACATATATAGAACTGTTTATTGACTTTGTGAGGGTAATAGGGTGCTAAAGAAAAAGAAAAAGAAAATCAGCTTCAAGAAAGGGACTATATGGTTGGAATAAAATATAAAATCATCAATACAGATCAGCCAAATCAAAAGTTCTAGAAACTGCTTTATTACCAAGACTGCCTTCTTCTTCCTCAGTTCTTCATCTAATTTGGGCATGAAAATAGTAGAACTCTTCCGCTTCTCACCTGAAGAAAAAATCTCATCTTCTGTCCAAACACAACAGCTAACCCAGCAGCATACGCTGCACCTAGTGCTGTTGTCTCTATGTCAGCGGTCTAACCACTGCACTCCCCAACAAGTCTGCCTGTACACCATTGATGCAGTATTTACAAAAATATTAGGATGTTCGCTATTAAGCTCATTTTTTACACATCTGTAATTACTCCATGAAATGCTATTGCTTACTGAAACGGTCAAATAATTACATGGCAAATGCAAAAGCAGCCATCACATAGAAAAAACTTGTATACTTCAACATGTAAGATTCTGAGATATTAAACATCGCATTCGCATGCTCATGTGTGATGTATAATTGAAAGCTACTATAGAAAAGATGCGAGGGATAAAGTTAAGCTAACAAAGTTGAAAAGATGTTATGTGAAAGCTTTAGAATTTGTAGGGGGTATGAAATACAGTGCGCATAATGATATTATCTTGTAATAATTCATTGCCATCTTCATTGGTGTTCATCACCTTAAATTTTAGAATTATCTTGGATAAACCTAACCTCTAAAACGCTATAATTGACATAAAAGCGTATACCATTCCATTAAATGATAGGATTTCTCTCAAGAATTTATTTCCTTTTATTTATTTTGGTGCTAGACATCCACTAGTGGGGCATAGAGATAATTTGTCATGTGAAAGACAAAGTTTCCTGAAACTGGAAATAAATATGTCAACGGTAAAGAAGCATTAAAACCTGAATTATATAGCTTTTAAGGCCAAAGATAAATTAGATAAAAGGCCTATATCTGGAGATGTTTATTTAAAATCAGTTAAAAGAGAGAACTTTAGAACAGATGAAATGGAAACAGTCCAAACCTGAGTCTGCATCAAAAGATTGTAACAGCTGCCCCACATCGGCTCTGAGCAAAACCTCCTGTATTTTTTCCTCACTTGAATCCTGTCATTGAATCTAAGACATCTTTCACTTGGAAACACATGCTCTCAAGCACAGCTCGAGCAATGTGAGCCTTGGTTGTAAACCTCGTAATCCCAATACAAACCCCACGAGCATCATCACGCCACCACGGAGCAAACAGGCCATTAAAAGCTGGAACGAAATAAAGCCCCTGTGGAGTCAACCAACGATGCTAATTCCTCTATATCGTTAGCACTTTTAATCATTCCAAGACTGTTCTCTGAGCCATTGCACTGCAGCTCCAGCAATTGCTATTGATCCTTCTAGAGCATAATTTGTTGGAGCTTTAGGACCAAGCTTGAAGGCTAAGGTGGTAAGAAGACCATGCTTTGACCGAACTATATTTGGGCCAGTATTTTTGAGTATGAAAGCACCTGTGCCATAAGTACATTTAGCCTCACCAATACAGCAAGCTTGTCCAAGCATTGCAGCGTGTTGATCTCCTAGACATCCAGAAATCGGGATACCAGCGATTGGCCATCCGGTAGAGGACTTTTCCTATGATTTCAGAGTTACTAAACAATTTTGGGGAGGATTTCTGTTGGAATTGAAAGGGTTTTCAAAGTGGGCTCATCCCAGTCAAGGGTTTTGAGATTCATGAGCATCGTCCTTGAAGCATTTGAAACATCAGTGAGATGCAACCCACCCTTCACCCCACCTGTTAAGTTCCATATCAACCAAGTGTCTACTGTTCCACAAACAGAGCATCGCCTTTCTTATAGCCTCCTTGACCGCATCCACATTCTCCATTGAACCATAAGAGCTTAGTGGCACTGAAGTATGTACTTATGGGCAAACCGCAAGTCTCCACAAAGTGGATTCTACCACCAGGCAATTCCTGTTCCAATTTTCTATTCGAAAATAATAAGACCCAACCATTCTGAGAATGAAAATAATGAACTGCCACAAAAAATTCGAAATCAAGAAGAGGAAAGTTGCGTATTTATTTGAAATTTGACATCGTGAAACATGAAAAAAAGAAAAAAAGACAAGTCAGACTAAATAATTTATACAACAGACAGACAATCTACATCACCCACATTTGTATATAATATTCTTGCTATGTGTGTCATAGATGAATCCTAATATTTAAGCTTTCAATCAGCACAAGCCCAATATTGATATCCTGCAAGCAAAAACAAAAAATGGAAGAGAGAGAATCTGATACAGAAGCAACCATACTTAATTAACTACTTACCCTGCTTTTGGGTAAAACTGAGTGAACTCGACCTGGTGCGATCCGACAACATGAGCCGAGCGATCGTAGATCATGAACCTGGTGCTGGTATTTCCTGGTCAAGTGAAGCAATGAACACTTCCTTGTCTGCCATTTTTTGATTGCTTTTCTTTTCTTCGAGCTCTCTAAATGGTCATGCTGATATAACATTTCACATTTGCTAGCAGGAAAATTGGTATGGAAATTCAAGTCTATGCATTGATTAGTAGATAAAGAAGGTTTGGACGTAGCGTACAAAAAAGGATTTTTCTTTTCTTTTTTTTTTTTTGGTCACACGATGATATGATACATGTGAAAACGATTTTGGTGAAATTAGGCTGAAGCTGCAATTTGGGTAATCGGTAACCTTAGAATCTAATCCGTATAAACGAAGAGAGAAAAGTAGTAGAGGGCGGAGAGCACAAGAAGGAGATAAATTGAATTTTGATTGCTTTTCTTTTCTTCGAGCTCTCTAAATGGTCATGCTGATATATACATTTCACATTTGCTAGCAGGAAAATTTTGTTATGGAAATTCAAGTCTATGCATTGATTAGTAGATAAAGAAGGTTTGGACGTTACAAAATTGCATGGACGGGAGAAAGTCTAATGCAACGTTACTACATAAATGAGCTTTAATGATATTTGAAATTTTAATTTCATAATATTTATAAAATATATAAAATTTAATATTATCTTTAATTTTAAGTGATATTTTATTAATTAATAAAATATTACAAGAATTAGCAACAACGGTGGATTCTGAAAAGAAAAAACGCCACCTCTTTACTTACTATTCAAAAATAAATGAAATCGGGCAGGAAACATCACCTCTCTACTTACTTTTTAAAAAATAAAAAAAAAAAGAGAAGTGGCATTTTTTTATAGAAAACACTAAACACTACCTTTCTACTTAGTTTTTTAAAAAATAAAAGGAAATAAGTGGCGTTTCCTGCATAAGAAACGTCAGCTATCTTCTTTTATTTTTTTTAAAATTAAAAAAATACCACTTTTTAATAATATATATATATATATCAATTCATATATATATATATATATATATATCAATTCAATACATATTTTTTTAGTAAATACATAGTTAATTTATATAATAAATAAAAATAAATAATCAATTTCATATTATATAAAACTGCAATAAACTTAGCAAGGTCATAAAAAATTAAAGATAAAGAAAAAATATAAATTAAATATTAGTAAGAAATATAATAAGGTTTATCAGCAGCTTTTGTAATATAGTTGTAAAAAATAATATTTACAACAAAAATAAATAAAAATAAAATCAGAAAAAAATTATGACTAATGTTTAACAAGTTTCTTCCTCAATGATTAATAAAGATTATTATCATTATTTTTTTAAAAGCTTTAAAACTTGACAAAGTAAATCATTTATCATTGAAGCACAAAGATTAAGATCTCACTGTTTGTCCCCCAGATTTGAATAAAGATTTATATCTAGAGAATTATTTCATCAACAAATATAGCAAATTAAAAAACAAACCCTTCAATAATGAAAAGAAAAATTGTCAATTGAAGATAAACAACTAAAAAACTATAAAGATCCATGTATATATATATATATATATGATATATATGTATGTGTATGTATGTATGTATGTATGTATGTATGTATGTATATGGATAGGTAGATAAGAGGTAATAAAAATGAAAAAAGAAACTTGTTATTGATATACATACAAGCAATTTTTAGTTAGAGAAGACGACGAGAGCACCTTAGTAATTAGAGAATAGATAACTCGTAAATTATAAAAAAGAAAAGCGAGCGACTGGCGAAGAAAACAACTAAGATAAAAAAATTAGAATTTAAAAATTTAAATAAGAGTTAAAAACTATTCATAATTTTTAAAATAATTAAAGCTCACAGTAGTAGAAGAGACACTACCTCTTTAATTTTTTAAAAATTAAACTCATTGATAAAAAAATAATTTTGAAGAGAGAGGTGCATTTCCATCACATAGAAATGCCACCTCTCTCATTTAAATTTTTTTTAACATTTAAAATTAAATAAATAATATTTTATACTTATAAATATTGAAAATAAAATAATGAAAAAGAAAGAGAGGTGGTATTTTTAAGTTTGGAAGTGCCAACTCTCTTGAATTATTTTTTAAATATTATTATATATTAATTATAAATACTTAATAAATAAATTATAATGAAATAATTATTTAATATGATAAAAAAATTTAAAATCAGTAAGAGAATATCAAGAATGGCATTTTCAAGCATAACAAATGTAGCCCCTCTTATTTTATTTTATGAAATGATATGATATACTATTTAAAATTATTTATATTAACAAATTATAATAAATAATTATTTAATCTGATAGAATAAAATAATAAATTAATAACAAGGTAGAGATGTGGCATTTCCAAGCTAAAAAACGTCACCTCTCTACTTTTAAGTTATTAGATAATAATACATATTAATAATTAATATTAATTAAATAAATTATAATAAATAATATTTTATCTTACAATAAAATATTGAAAAAGGAAGAAAGGTGGCAATGTGGCATTTCCAAGTTTGAAAACACCACCTCTCTTCAATATTTTTTAAATATTTCATATATATAGTTATAAATACTTAATAAATAAATTATAATGTAATAATTTTTTAATATGATAAAAAATTTAAAATTAGTAAGAGGGTATAGAAAATGACATTTTTAAGCACAACAAACATGGTCTTTCTTATTTTATTTATTAATGATATGATATACTATTTAAAATTATTTATTTAACAAATTAAAATAAATAGTTATTTAATCTGATAGAATAAAATAATAAATCAATAACAAGAATAGAGAGGGCATTTTCAAGTTGAAGAAATACTTCTCTCTACTTTCTAATTATTAGATAATAATACATATTAGTAATTAATATAATTAAATAAATTTAAAAAATAATATTTTATCTTACAATAAAATAGTGAAAAAGGAAGAGAGGTGGCATTTTGGAAATGCCATCTCTCTTCAATTTTTTTTAAATATTTTTATATATTAGTTATAAATCCTTAATAAGTAAATTATAATGTAATGATTTTTAATATGATAAAATAATTTTTAAATCAGTAAGAGAGTATAGATAATGACATTTCAAGCACAGCAAACATAACCTCTCTTATTTTATTTATTAAATGATGTGATATTCTATTTAATTATTTCTTTAACAAATTATAATAAATAATTATTTAGTCTGATAAAATAAAATATTAAATTAATAACAAGGCAGAGAGATGGCATTTTCAAGTTGAAGAAATGCCACCTCTTTACTTTCTAATTATTAGATAATAATACATATTAATAATTAATATTAATTAAATAAATTATCATAAAATAATAATTTATCTTATAATAAAATGTTAAAAAAAGGAAGAGAGATGGCATTTTCAAGTTTGGAAACGTCACCTCTCTTTATTTCCTTATAAATAATAGATATACTAATTAAAATTACTAATTAAAATAAAATATAATAAAATAATTATTTAATATCATAAAATAAAATGTTAAAATCAATAATAGAGTAGAGAGGTGGTGTTTTCAATTAAAAACACCACCTTTCTGCTTTTGATTGTGACAAAGATATTAATTTATTGAAAAAAAAAGATAGGTGGTATTTGCCCCTCTTGAAATGCCACCTCTTATTATTTACTAAAATTGTAAGTAGAAAAATAATTTATAAGCGATGTCATTTAAAATAAAAAATACCATCTCTCTGCTTGGACTTTAATGTTAGTGACATTTCATTTTTTATTACTATAAAATGCATGCTACTAAATTTTATTTCTGTAGTAGTGCAACTTTTACTTGAAGAATTATTGTTTTGGGGGTCAAATTTAATTTTTATCATTTTAATTCTTAATATTTGTTTCAAGTTATTATGTTAATCTTTTAAATTTTGCAACTTATATTAGCTCTTGAAAAAGTTGATGTGTAAATTACATTGTTGACATGGAATATACACATAATTTAGTTAACACATATACTCTCTTCATCCTTATATATAAGAAGACTTTTAGAATTTTTTTATCCCTAAATATAAGAGGTTATTAGCATATTTTTAATGAATAGACTATTATAATCTTATTAAATTAGAAAGAGAAAAAGATAAGTACTGTCATTAATTTACTTTAAAAAAAGATTCATTTTTTATTTACAATAATTAGAGGTAAAACTGAAATGTTGCTGTATTTTTAATTATATAACCAAGTTTTATTAATTTGTATGATTCAATTAAAAATATTTTATATATAGAGATGGAGGGAGTAAGTCAAATCTCCTAATCTTAACTCTACTAGGACGTTGTTGACTTTATAATTTTATAATTGCTAATTTAATTTGTGGTTTTTTTCAACCTACATAGCCTTTTGGCTTTATCCAAGACACCAATTTTGCTTCCCTCATTTTCCAATCCATATCATCATCCTATTAGCAATGTCATGTAATTAACAACGTTAATTTCTATTATAAACTTAAGAACTAATTCCTCCAATCTTATTTATAAGACATCTTTTAATAATAGTTTTTAGTCTTAAACATAGGACACCTTACAATAATTAAATCATTTTTTTTAATTTTACCTCTTCTTAATTAGCATGAAGTTATTTAGTATAGTTGTATTATTATTTAAAATCAAGTGTAAAAATGAATGTACATTTCACTTTTTTATGATATAAAAAATTAATTTTTTTAAAATGTGTGAAACAGTTGAAAGTATTTTATAATAAAGATTGGAAGAAGTAAACTGTTAAGGATTGAAATGATGAAAAGTAAATTTGAGGCATCAAATCAATAATTTTCTCAAATGTAAGCTGCTAAAGTTGCATTATCTCATAAATAACAAAAAGAAATTATATTTTTTACATTATATATTGAATGTATTGCTCATGATTTCATTATATGCTTATATTTTTTGAAAAAATATCAATCAAGGACTGCTGAAAGAAATTATAAATCAAAGACTATTTATTATCAAAACTCGAATGGATATTTGTCGATTCGAGTTAGTCTTTTATCAACAATTATCAATTCAGGTTTTAACAACTTATTCTAAATTAACAACAATTTATTTGAGCTTTTTTCATTTAAATTTTAACAATAACTAATTTTTAATTGATATAAATTTCCTCCAGTAGTCCTTCCTTGCTATTTTCTTATATTTTTTTGGGGAAAATTAATGTCTTAATTCTTGTAGTTTCACCAAATTTTGAATCAGGTCCTTGTAATTTTTTTCTTCTTTTTATTAGGTCCTCATGATTTGCTCAGTTATTAGCGTTGGTCCTTCCATCTGTAAATCTTTCGCATGCCATTAGTTTAAGTTGATGGGGGATGGTGTGTTGCTGAATAAGATTTGACTAAGAACACATATGGACATACACTGCCACGTACATTAAGTAAACACATTGAGGTGTTGCCAAGCGTAGTCTGGCTGTATAGATCGAAAAAAGAAAGCTGCTTGGTGTAAGAGTTTGCGACAGAGAAGGGAGATCATCAAATTCTTCTGCGGAAGAGCAAGTAAACTGTAGATAGGGCAGAGATCGAGAGAGATCATTGAATTCTTCTTTGAACTATAAGTCTAGAACTTTTTTTTTTCCCCAATTTATTGTCATATTTCAATGGACTTTCTGATCTTGTGGAGGTGATTATGCACATTATATAGATCATTTTTCTAAGAATTGAATGCACATATCAAAGCATCGCAATATCAATGGACTCAAGGATGGCGAGATGTTTGGAAGAAGAAAGTGAGTAGAACTTTTTGAGGTCCTATATTAACAATGAGTAGATCCTTCAAGGTTTAGCTTTTGGTGAGGCTTCTTAGTTGCTCTATCAGCATGGGTTTCAATTTTGATCTAGCGTGTTGTGCCACTTGTTACAATGGTTATCTACATATAAAATTTTAACATCGTTTGTGCACGTCATGGTTCTTAAACTGTTTCTCATATTTCTAGGGATAAACGCCTCTAATAGTGTAAATTATGAGCAGTGTGTTTTAAAGAAAAAAACTGTAGGGATCAGGAGCAAAGCAGTGTAATACTACTATGCGGACCTGAGATATCCTTTTCCCTATTGTTTTACATGTGTACTTCATATTTAAATTCATAACCACCACCTTTTCTTACTTTTTTATTACTGTGTTTTAGGAAAAATATAATTGCTCTTCAAGACCTCAAATAATTGAAATGGACCTCTCTTTTAAGTAGGACACAAAGGATAGATATTTGATGAAAGTGTTATATACAGAGATTCTGGGGCATTTGATGGACACATATACAAAAGAAAGCCATGCTACCAAAGGCAAATAAAATATAGGACTTAGGCACGCAGGCTATCATATCAACATATAGGCAAGAAGATAAACTCACACTCTCACGATTGATAGCACAAGAATATCACACAGTTGCATAGTGTAATATGGGTGCAGATCCATTCAAACTCTGGCGACATGAAGTGCCCTCATTCCTCGTTGATAAAAATCCCAATGTATAGTTGGATAATCTTTGACCTTTTTGAACAACCTGGGCTGTTCTTCACTCACCAAACCTTCTTCTGGTCCGATCTCTCGGCTTAGTGCAGGTTGATAGAACATGGCAACTGATAACCTGTCCCTCTCTGAGTTGGTTAATACCCTATGAACTGGACTCTTGAACACCCCATTACTCATCATCTGCACCATTACATACAAACCACCTATAAATAAACGCATATATCACAGGATGACAAATATTTAATACTTAATTCCCAATAGAAATATGCAGCATTGCGTATGTTGGGTTTCATAAGAAATTCACCTTTGATAGATTAGTTTAAGCCGAAGCTCATTATGATGAGTTGGCCATTTCTTGCAAATAAATGCAAGTATGGGTTTCATAATACTATTTTTCCTTTTTGAGGGGAGAAAAGGAGGGAACGGTTACTCTTGCTCGGGAAAAAGAGTAGTGTACCAATAAGTGTTGGTTCTAGTAAAAGGGCTTATGACTTTTTAAGCATGAGGTTTTAAGTTGAAGTCTATGTAAATATAAAAAATGCTTTCAAGAGATTTATTCGCAATTAAGCCTGATAATACTTGAATCTGGTTCAGTCAAATAACTCTGTAAAAAAAAAAAAAAAGTAGTGTGGGAAGTCAATTTTGAGACACACTTGAAAAACGAAAAGAAGTTTAAGGAAGGCTCCTTGACACACACTCCCTCCCTCCCTCCCTCTCTCTCTCTCTCAACTCTTCAGCTGTTCAGCATAGCTATTTGCAAGTGATTACTCAACCATAAGAACTATATATCAAGTGAGTTATTGATAAGTCTTTGATTGAAGCCAATAATGATCACATGGCATTTCAAGATGAGACTATAATACCTCCATGAGATCACCCACGAGAACTAAAAGGGCGTTTTGGATTGTCGGAACAGTGAACCATTTGCCATCTTGGTGGATTTGGAGGCCTTCAACATCATCTTGCAGGATGATGGTAAAAGCAGTTGAATCTGCGTGAGGCTTAAGGCCAAGAACAAGATCTGGCCACTCACACCTAGAATAGTAATTGAACCTTGCTTGTAATGTTGCTTCCTCACCAATCTGATTCACAAAGCACTTCTCTTCCAAGTTCAGTGACCTTGCCATTCCTCTGGAAACCAGATCTGTCACCTCCATTATCTTTCTACCATATTCTTCCAAAACACCCCTGCGCAAGAGTGAATCAATCAGTCCTAGTCTCAGTCTCAAAACACAAATATTAATACTTGTGTCCATGATTAACAAGGAAAAAATGAAGTAATATACCTGAATGATGGTGGGTTTGTTGGCCAGAATGTGTACTTCCTTGTATCTTGTGGGTATAGATAAAGAAACAAGCGATCAGACCAGTCTAGAGACTGTCCTTCTTCAGGAACTGGGTCTGCGCCATACCCATCAAATTCTTCAACCCCTTTACAAACTTTGTTCTTTTCCTCCATCGGCTGCTGAAAAAAATCCCTCCCAACTTGGCGAACCTCATTCAAAAAGGAAACCGATATCCCATGATTCACTGCCTGAAATTCCATGAAAAAAAAAAAAGAAAAGTCAACAAGAAGTTAAATGGTGAAGAAGATATATTATCACTATTAAAACCAGAAACATGCTTGCTACAGAACTGGAACGACTGATCTGACTGTTAAATCTTACTGTATAGTCATGAAATGGAAATATAGAAGAGGTGGGTATGGAATATAAATAGAGAGGGAGAAACCTGAAAGCAGCCCCAAGAAGAGAGTGCTAATCGAAGCTTGTCCAATTCTTGTTTTTGTTGAGCAATATCTGGTGCTGGTGATGAGAGGAGGCCAAAGTCAATGATTGGTATTGAACATAAAGTTGAAGACACAACTTGTGTTGGACCATCGTCTCTACAAATATAAGGTGGTGGTGGTTCTTCACCGTTGAGGACCATTTCTTGGACACGCCTCGCTAGCAAGATATCTGCTGGAACTATAGAAGTTTGTGCCATATTAACAGCAATACCTTGGTCTCTGTACCGTGTCTAATACGCTGCCTTCTTCTTCTTCAGCTATATTGATTTTCTGTTATGTGTTATGTTGATGATGCTAATTAAGTTGTGAGCATGGCGAGAAGCTTTTCTTAAATCTGGACTTATCTCTGGTTTTAAGCTGTATGATTGAACAAATATCACAAGGAATCCTATTTCATGGACGTTTGTCCAAGAGAGAGTCACGTGCCTGGAAAGTTCAGCGAGTGGGTGTCATTTTCATTATCTTTTCACCAATGCCGTTATGATATTTTTATCTTAAGATTTCAAACAGCCTCCCCCAAATTATAAAAAAATTTTAAAAAAATTTTATGTCCCAAAATACCAAAATATAAGACTATTTTACAAAAATAAAATTTCATTAATAATATTTTTTAATATTGTTCTTTTCATATATATATTTTTTAATTTTTTTATAAATAAAATAATAAATGAAGAGCATTTCTAAAAATTTATATTTTTATTTTTAAAAAATAAAATTATAAAATATATTTAATAAAATTTATTAATACGTGTATTTTTTTAAAAAAATATATTATAAATTAAGATGAAGAGAGTATTAAGTAATGGCTAACTAGGTGCCACGGTGGCACCACATGACCTTACGAATGTCAAACTTGAAAATTTCACCCTTAGCAATGACACGGGAGTGAGAGTTTCTCGAGTTAGGATGTGCGCCAGATATTTGAAATTGTCCCTATAAAAAATAATTAGTGTCATCCTAATATCACATGAAATTTAAAAAGTCAATTGTATTATTTATGACTTTATAACCATGTGGCATATTTTTATATCATATATATATAGAAATATAATTTTTTTGACCCATAAAAAAAATTATTTAAAAGAATTATGTTTGTCCTATGATGTAAATTATATGTTTATTTATTTTGAGATTCATTTGATATTAGAAATGAAATAAAGTATAAAAATAAAAAATTTCTTTTGTAAATAGAAAATAATTGTTAATTTTTCATTTTCTAATCTAAATTTAAGATAGACGAAAACTGTCATTTTAAATAGTATGACCATCGAACATATTTCTACTTAATTTAAATGTTTAACTATAACTTATTATTTTTATAAATAGGAAGGGAGGTAGTAATAATTACTCTGCATGAACGAAATTATAAATTAGGACTAAAATGCCCTCCAACCTTCAGATGAAATACTTGAAAGGAAGGTAGTAATAAGATTTTTATCTCAATATTTTAATTATTAGATGATTGAATGTTTTGAAATGGTTAGCGTAAATCCCTTACATTATAGTAATGAAATTTGAAAAATAAATTAAACTGTTTATGGCTTCCAACGAATATGTTATGCTAGATTTTTTTAAAGAATAAATGTTCATTTTTGCTATTAATATTCTTTAAGGGACGTCCAGCATGCTGGACTATTTGATGGAGTAACTTTACTTTTAAAGTAATTAAAATGAAGTATTTTTATCGTTACTGTCAAATTTTCAATATTAATTGTTAGAAATATTAATTGGAACTCCAACATTAATCATTAAGAAATTTAAAAGAAAGAGTAAAAGTGCTATGCTTTAATTATTAATTAATTAGGGTATTTTGAAAAATGCTTTGAGAGTAAAAATCTACCTTTGACCTTTTTTTATAATATCACATATAGAAATATGAAATTACTTAAAATAAACACTTTTGTCTTCGGGTTAAAGTATAAATTTACCCTAAACTTTTTTAAGGAGGCGCAATTGGCATCTTTTTATTTTTAAAGATGCAATATTGCCCTAACGTTTTTTAAAACGGTATAATTTTACCCTATACAAATAGATTTAAGTTTTGACAGTCAAGTTGACTGTTATATGCCATATGTCATGTATTGTTGAATTAAAAAAATATAATACATGTCCTGTCATCCTTACATTCTCCTTTTAATATTTCATTTGATTTTTATTTTTTGAGTTAGATAAGGCAAGTGTAGAGGCTTAGGATAGTAAGATTAGTATTGACGTAAAGCTCAGATTCAAACAAAATTTTGGACCACATCTTTGTAAATCATCTTGTAGAAAGCGTTTGCATCCTTCAATTGTTGGTGCGAACAAAATTTCATGATTTCTTGAGTTCTTGACTTGCCTCATATTCGAACAACTTGCCCATGGCTTCTCAAGTTCTTGTCTTCCCTCAAGCTATCATCATCCCCTCAATCACTGGTGCGAGCTTTAATGGAGCTCAAAGGGTCATGGGTTTTGGAAGAGGCTCTCTCTCTCTCTTTCTCTCTCTCATGCATTGTCAATAGCGATAATGACCTTCGTGATTTCATGTTCAATCTTCCCTAGCCAAAGCTTGGAGAGTTTGCATCTTCCCCCTAGCCCATCATCGAGGTTCCCTTGCGGTTGTGTGTCCCTCTACAACTTCTTGTTCCACTCTTCTCGCAGCCCTTGCGTCTTCAATCTTCCCCTTACCTTCTCTATCTTCAATCTTAGTTTGTGGATAGCTATATTTTAGGGCTATAATTTTTCTTGTGAATGATGATGTTTGGCCATGAAATTATTGAAGAAATTAGTTCTGGTTAGTTTGTTGGTGTACTTATATGCAATTGTGTTATTGAAATGGAGTGTTAAAAACCAATTCTGGTTTGTTTAAGGGTATATTGTGTGTAATTCTAAAAAGAAAATTTTGATGGAGCTTTGGCATTCTTGTGACAAAATGCTTTCAATTTGTTAGAATGAAGTCATGGAATGGGAATAGAGGATTCATCTGGTTAATTAACTTTGATTTTTCTAAATTGTGGATTTGTTGAAGATGGAGGCAAAATGATGAAGAAGCGTGAGATTTTGGTTGATTTTCACTTGATTGAATAAAGGTGCATGAGATTTGGGATTGATGCAAAGTCTCCCGTCCTCAAAGAAGAATGATGAAGAAGGATAAGGGAGAGAAGAATGAAGATACCTATGATAATAAGGGGAAAAAAATTTCATAAGTGGCATCAATGCGGCACTCTAACAAGATAAATAAATATTCAAACAAGGTCAAAACATTTGGATTTGTTGGTTTAAGATAAAATTGTGTTGTATTTAAAAACATTATGGTGACATTGTGCTTTTTAAAATAAAAAAATACTAATTGCGCCTTTTGAAAAACATTTGGGATAGATTTATACATTAACCTTTTGTCTCATAACCTCAATTATATTTTTTATTTCTTTTAAGATTCATTTGATATATAAAAAATTTTAAAAATAAAAAAATAAAAATTTTTCTAAAAAAAATTAAGATTCATGTTTTCTCTAAAATCTAAAATTTAAAATAAAATGGGTAGATAAAAGTTAAAAACTGTTAAATAAGAGGAATAAAACATATTTTAATACTAAAATGCCCTTCAACCTTCCGATGAAAACCGTGTTCCCAAACCTCTTTGCTCTGTTCGAAATCGAAGGTCGTCTGTCATTTCTCTACTCGATCGAAGCTTCAACCAGCGATTTTTCCACCAGGTTTCGTCTATATTTTTACTTATCAGCAAGTTTTTAGTGTAATGTGAGAAGTTTCTGCTTCGATTTGCCCTCTCCATGTCAGCCCTATTTTCCCATCTTTCGCCTTCCATTTCCCTTCGCTCTTCGCCGGTTTAGAGTCCTTGCATGTGCAGGCTTCTTCTTGCTGGAGAAGCGTTGTCCTTTGCTCTGTGTCTCTCTGTCCATCCACTTCGATACTCGTAGGTATTTTTTGATCATGGTGGTTGTGGCACATGGAGTTTCGTACTTCGCTTCCTTTTTAAACGAGCTTTCATGTTCTGCGTTTCAGTTGTTTAGCTTTCCTGATAGGAACGCTTTAGGGCTATATGCACGAATTCATTCACATTCGTCAACTTGTTCATTCGATTGATGTCACTTTCCACTTGGTGCATGCAACACTTCCGTTGTCAAATTCTTTTCCTTATATAACGTTTGAACGCGATAGCGCACTAGCGAAAAATGAGTATTTTCTTTTTAAACAAATGAAATTCAAATAGTTGATTCATCATTTACCATATTAAACAAAAAATTCATGGAACACTAATATAGGTGAAGTGACTGGGTCAAGCATGGTTTCAAATCCTTTTTTCAGTGGTTGAAATTCCTACTTATGGCATGCGGACAGATTAACTTCCTTTAACATACAGTTTTGGTTAAATATTTCCGTATGATATCTATTCAGAGATTAACTTCCTTTAACATATAGTTTTGGTTAAATATTTCCGTGTGATATCTATTCTCATATTTTAGATCTCATACTATTATGTAATGAGTTTTTCTGTTTCCGTTTTTTTTTTTTTTGTGGGGTCTACCATCAGCATTTGAACTTGTGCCCAAATGGTTCACCTTCAAGCAATGAACCACAGAGACAAAAGTCAGCTGGTTTTCTGTTTCCATGATCATAGTCTTTTTACAAATTCTTATTGGCTTTTATCAGTTTTCTTCCTTCCCTGCTGTTTCTGATCAGGTTGAAAGCATTTTTAGATTTAATAATTAACTTCTGACATTGTCCTTTCTGCTGTCTAGTTCTCTAAATGATTCATAAATACAGGTGGTATGCATTGGGGTTTAAAAATTAAAATAATGTTATTTAGTTTTCCTTTTTTCTAATAGGAATTGAGAAAAATGACATTAGCTTTGGTCTTTCTTACGCTACAATTAGGAGCTCCCATGGAAGCTAGTGGAGGAGAAATTGCATGCAAATTAACTGCAATATTTTAAAGGGAAAATCACTAAGAGGCACCACATAAAAAATTTAATTTTTAAAAAGTCTCATGAAATGCAAAAATAACACTCAAATCCCACGAGTCTTAATTGTAAATAAGTTTCGGTGCGCTCCAAAACTTATTTACAATGGAAACCTATGAGACTTCACACTTAATTTTACATTTTATGGACTTTTTGGAAATTAAATTCCTTGAGATCTCTTAGTAATTTTCCCTATGGGTTATTTTGGTCATTGAATCATACTTTGCAGAACATAAATGAACTATCATGCCTAGTCAAGATTCTCTCTACTGCAATGGTCATGAAAACTATCATGTGCAATATTTTTACCAGAAAGATAAAAAATAAAGTGCAATGTATACTGAACTACTTTGAGAGAGGCAGTGCTTCAATTTCTGAATTAGTGGGACTCTCTTCGTGGCAATCTTGATATTTTGGAGTCTTGTTTTATCTGTGTGCAAAATAAAACCCCTTGCTGTCTTCTAGTTTAAGCTTGTATCAGCATCCTGTTATAGGGAATTCCTTATTTTAATGTTTTCTACATTCAAAACAGAACAACTAAGAGTTGCTCATGCAAGAAGCTACTATACAAAAATTCAATTCTGTTATATTTATTTTCATCATCTTTGTGTTATGCTTCGCAGGTCAGGAAAATGGCGAAACGTCAACGCAATAAGGTGAATAATAAAAGGAAACATGAGACTTTGATGAAGGAGAATGACAAGACATTAACGGACAGGGTCAGTCTGGAGAGGAAGAGTGACCGTGGCATGTCATATAATCCTACCACGTCCACTGCCCACACAAGTTCTTCACCTGAATTTCAACTTCCACCTCCAGCCACATTCCATGACCCTGTAAGTAAAAAAATGTACCACCTCCGTCCCAAAACAACTTTTGAAATATTTTATTGTCCCAAAATATATGGCAATTCAACAAAAATAAGATTTTATTAATGATACTTTTTTAATATTACCTTTTAAGAGGAGAGAAAACTAAAATGATTGTAGTCTAATGATTAAGTGTGTAGATTTAAAATAGGATAAAGAAATTTTTAGTCTCTCGAATTTGCTTCAGTTATTGATTTAATCTCTAAAACTCAATTTTCATCGTTTGGTCTGTTATGTTTTCTTGAATTATTGTGTTAGTTTCTTAAGTTTTTAAAACATAAATTTACTCTTAAATTAATCTAATATGTTTAAAATATTTTGATAATTTAGCATTGACTGTTGATAAATAAGAACAAACTAACTCTCAAATCAATTTAATTTTTATTAATCTAGTCTTTTATGATTCATTTTATTCTTTTGTTTTTAAAATTTTTTTATTATGTTTTTTCTATATAAACAATTATACTTCTTTTTATTAATTTACATGGCTACCATTAATTATTTTGTCATCCATGTTCGCAGAAATCTACTTTTTTTTTTTTTAAAATTCTGATTATTTTTAACATTTTAAAAAATAATTATAAAATCTCACAAAATAAATTTTTTCAAAAATAAGTAATTTTTTTATGAAAAAAATGTTAAAACAAACAGGTCTGCCAGATAATTAAAATAGATTGAGTGGTTTTGCTCTCGATCCATCAAATTAAAAGTAGATGGTGTAGTTTTGATTTGGTTTATTCTTATATTTTTTATTTTAATCAATGCAAAATCTAAAATAAAATATATTCTTATTAAAAAATTCTAAATATTGATATTATCATATTTTAAAGTTCTAAATTTAAATTTAGATATTCAAATGGTCCAATAACAATTTATTTTAATTTTAAGATAAAAGATTCTCGATCAAAATCCGTGTCGAAATCAAATATTTGTGTGCCTATGGCTATAAATAATCTCTCAACGGAGATATAATATTCTTCAACAAGAGCTATATCAATTTTCTCCAACTTCTTATCGCTACTCATTCATCATTCAAAAATCAAAATGGGCGTAGAGTTTCTACAAACAGAGCAAATATTGTTGCAGGTATGTCCTATTTTTTTTTTAATGAGCAAATTTGTCACGATCAAAGATTTTTAGGATGAAGATCATAATTAAAGTATTGAACATGTTCTTGATTTTTTTCCAGGAATTCTGTAGGACCGATGAGTTTTTTATTTACCTTTTTTTTCAAATTTAAAATTAACCAATTTTGCGTTGATTTTCAAGTCGTTTACATTTTGCGTTGGTTTGTTCTCCTTTCTATATAGTCTTTCCGGGGGCCAAATTATAGAACAAATTAACCAATTTTGTGGTTCTTTAGTAATTATAGTTAACATACTTAAACAGACTTGTAAGAAAATGTTCGATTTTTGAACTTTTGATCTTCATTAAAATTGATAATCATAATAAAGTGTAACTGGAAATTACAACAACTTGGCAATACAAGGCAGGTGGAAGAGTTGGAATAACGAATTGTCCCTTCTCTAAAGGGAGAAGATGTTTATGGCTAAATTCTTTAAAGAATTTAAAGAGAGTGCTCACCTCTGTGAGAAGATTTGAAGGTCTTGCATATTGTTTAAGACCATGATCATCATCATTATCCTTCTTCTTAGAAAGAGATCTAGGTTGCTTAGGCTTTTTAGTTCTTTTTCTGAAACTAAAATCATCATTAATTCACACAATTAAGGAGGAATAATATTGAAAAAAGTTTATCTACTCATATAATAATTCTTTTAAAACATATTGTAAAATAATTCTTTTATTTATGAAATTGTAATTATGTGTAGGGTTGGGAGCCTAGAGGCTATGTATGTACCCTGCATTTGATACCCTAGTAAACGAATATTAGGCTAGAGGTTATTCCTTTCATTTCATCTCCCGTAGAAAATTATGTAATTTTTCTTTGTGAAAATTGCTAAAATTATTCTGGTGACCCATATTTCACCTTATTTAAAATTTTGCCCCGCCTTTGTCACTCTGGGTCTGTCTCTGATTTCAGTCTCTTATAGTTCACATTTTCACAACAGCTATTATGTTGTTGTCTTATATTTAAACGCTTAAAAGTTGGTACTAATAATATTGATGATATTTTTATTCGCTAGGATCACACCAACCACATTGAGAAGGAGATGGAGGCACCAACCAAAATCAATACTAACTTTGAAGATCTTCCGCAAGATCTTATCCACTCTATCATGAATTATCTCCCTTGCAAGGATGCATTTAGACTTGGCGTTTCATCCAAAGCCTTCTATTCTTTGTGGCTTTCCAATCCTGTTCTTCACTTTGACAACAGATCCTTCGTACGAGATGAAGAAGAAGAAGAAGACGAAGACGAAAGTGAAGACGACGACGACGAAGATGAAAGTGAAGACGAAGAGACGAGGACGAGGACGAAATGAAGAAGATGAAGACGAAGGGGAAGACGATGGAGACGAAGACGAAGACGAAGACGAAGACGATTACAACTTCTTCTCTTTCATACGCAAAACCCTCCAGCTTCGCAGACCTCACATCAACAAGTCTCTAAAAAATTTATGTCTTCATTATTACAGGAAGAAGGCCACGTCGGATCATGATAACTTTTATTTTACCAAACTGTGCTTGATTCGTTGTTGGACTTTGCAGTAGAGAATCATTGTCGAGAGATTGTTCTTCTTCATATACTCCTCACCATGCCTGGCCTTACCTTGTCTGCAGAAAATAATTACTTGATCGATGTGAGTCATGACTCAATTCTTCCTCTATTTTCATCAGAGTTCTGACCTATCTAAGTCTTTCTGGTTTAAGAATTCCGATTGCTGATCCTATTATCCTATGCCCTAAATTGGAAAGTCTTGAAATCTTCCATTGCCAAGGATTAAAAACTTTAACTATTTCATCCCAGTCATTGGAAAAAGTTGAAATATGCGGTTGTATAGGGTTGGAAGGAGTTGAACTGAAGGGAAAGAAAATATCAACTTTCATTTTTCAAGGCATTAAAGTCAATGAACTTGAGCCATATGATGAGATATCAATTAACCTTTCAGCTTGTGAATCCGTGAAAATGTGATTCTACTTAACACCAAGTTGTCAGAGAATTTCTTGACGGAACTAGCCACAGAGTATTTGTTCATTACGTTCTGTGACTTGCCTGAGAACCTGAGAATCGAAAACCCCAACATTAGACAGCTGTCGATAAGTGTGATAGTGATGATAAATTGGAGAATTATTCCTCTCTGCTATCAATCTTGAGCATTTTATTTATGAGTCTCAACAAAGACCAAACTGTACACTGAATATCTCAGCATGTGTGGCTCTAACACACTTGACATTGAAAGGAGCAACCATAACAGATGAATGGTTGAGAGAGTACAATATCAAACTTGGATTGTCTGAAGAGTGGACGATTAGTGAATGCAATTCCTTAGAGAAGATTGGGTTTGAAAATAACAGGCTTGCGTGCTTGTGTTTGGCCAAGTGTTTCAATTTAAAAGAGGTAATTGTTGATGTTCCAAACCTGCTCAAATTTGCCTATCAAGGAAACCTTCAAGTTTATCCAATCCAAATCTTATCATCAACCAAATTCAGAACTGAGATTACATTAATGCCAGAAGGCAACATAGATCCACTCTCATGGTTTGGCAACATGAAGCAATTTCTCTTGCTTTCAACACATCAAAGACCTCTCTATCAATCGCTGCAAAGCACAGGTATGCCCTTATTTTCTCTTTTCACATATGGAAACTATATATAATCATCATAAGATGATCTCTTAGGATAATTCTGTTGTGTTTTTAAGAATTAATAGAAAAATCCAAATTCATGTTTTAGTAATGATTATAATTTCTTTATAATTTCAAATTTTCTTTAGATTTTAGTTATTAGAAATTACACCTAACACTCTTTTCTTTACAATTTCATTATTAGTGCCTCTATTAGTTTTTCCACTCATCTCATTTTTATGTTTTTAGCTCTCACCCATTGAAAAATAAAGATAAACCCATCACTTTCAAACATTTTTACTTTGAATCTCAGTTCATCTCTTTTTTACTTTTTTAAATTTTTATACTATCCAAACAAAAGATTCTAAACATGTAGATTTTAAACTTAAATTTAAATTCAAATCCATCCATACAAACATTGGCTTAAAAAAATGTGGTTTTCAGTCTTTGAAATAAAGAACACACAAGTTTGTCTTAATTATTTGTTTGACATTTGTTTGTTTAGAAGTTGATTTTATATACTCTTTTGAGAGGGAAAAAAAATCTCCTTAATTCATATGCTTTTCATTATTAGTATGTGAAATCTTATGTCACTTTTTTTTGTGGGGTTTTATTTTTAGGATATGATCTTTCCAAAGAAGTTTTTGCTGGAAAATAATCCATGTCCACTACACAATCTAAAATATATGAAATTACAAATGATGAATAATCCAAAGGTCAAACAGCAGTGAAATTGGTGGAGAGTTTGCTTTGGTTGGCGCCTAAACCCTTGCAATTGACGCTCACTGATTACATGGACAGAATTAAAACCTTGAAGGTACGTTTTATTGAACTTTCATTTATCAAAAGTAACAATTGATGTCTGCAATAGGAACAAGGTTTTCTATTTTGAATTTAATTGCATTTTTGTCCCTTACTAATTTGTTCAAGAGCGTTTGGTTTGCTAAACTTAAATGTTATAATTTTCTTCTTCAACATTGTACTAGGCACTCTATCATATAAAAAACATAATTTTGACTATTAATTGACCTAAAAGTTATAGAAAATGACTAATAAAATTACAAATAAGTATCATATAAGAAAGTTAAAATCAATTGAAGGAGACTTGATGATACTACATGTTCATATCGCGTACTTATATGTAATTTTGTGGGTTTTTTCTATAATTTTTTGAGTTCTTTTTTTCAATTTTTGAGTCAACTACATTTGAAAATTAATTTTTTTAATAGCAAGGTGTCAATGTACTATTTTCTAAATTTGAAGGTAGAAATTAAACCACATAAGTTCAGAAAATCAAAATAAAATTACAAATAAGTATCATATAAGAAAGTTAAAATCAATTGAAGGAGACTTGATTGATACTAATGTTCATATAGGGTACTTATATGTAATTTTGTGGGTTTTTTCTATAATTTTTTTAGTTCTGGGTTTTTTCTATAATTTTTTAGTTCTTTTTTTCAATTTTTGAGTCAACTACATTTGAAAATTAATTTTTTTAATAGCAAGGTGTCAATGTACTATTTTCTAAAGTTGAAGGTAGAAATTAAATCACATATAAGTTCAGAAAATCAAACATTTCTAAGCAAATAGTTGAAAAACAAATATTCTTTAACTCTTATCATTTTATAGCCATATAAAAAAGCATATATTGAAACGAATTTGAAAATATTGCAGTTTGAATATGGTGAGAAATTGGAGAGGACGAGGGCAAGATGTTGTTTGGAAGTTCCCATCAAGTGTTGGCGACACTATGAGCTCAAAGTAGACATTCAAGGCTTCAATCATTGTGGGACAAGACGCTTGAGAAAATTCTTTGCTACTCCTTAATTATATGCACATTCCATATTGGACTCAAAAGATTAGATACCCCATTGATCTCTTTGATGTTTGTAATTATGTTCTCTAAAATTGCTTCATAACTTTTTAGTTGGAAATGACAAATTCTCCTATTCTATGCATCCGCATGTATCTATCTAGTTTCTTAATCATATGTGCTATTAATTATATTTGGTAACAAGCAATGTAGCATTAATTATAATTGATTAATTAATATCTTGTCATATGATGACTTCATTATTTGATCAGATAATTTGGTTGTTATTTTATCAAAAAGGTTAAATTATACACTATTTCCTTAAACTTTAGACCATATACGTATATATCTTTTTAACATTTAAAACTTTATAATGAACTCCTTCGTCTATTATATTTATTCAGATAACCTTGTATAATTAATTTTATACATTAATTATCTATATATAATTTAAAATTTAGAAGAGTTATCCTTATATCAATCAAAGTTTGATGGACTTAGATGCACACAAAAATCAAGTAGTTTAAGGCGGTATATCATGGCTAGGGGTTGTTACTCTCAACTTCTCTCATCTTTTTTGTTTTTTTGGAAATTACAAGGTAACCAAAGCTTGAAACTAAAATTAAATGCTAACTAGTAAGACAAACCTAAGACTTGTTCAAAATAATCTTGCTCCAATTTTGAAGCAGAAAATTAAGATAGGAGGGAGTACTTTTCAAAATTCAATTAGCATTAATAATTATGTAACAAAACAGACAATACAATCAATGTGCATATACTTGCAAAAAAAAATATTTACCTTATAAAGGATTTTTTTTAAATATTACCTTTTATTAAGGATTGAAGGGAGTAAAATAGAGGACTTAGGCACATAGACCATCAACATATAGGGGATCAGTTTCCCTGCTCATCACATGGTGCTCATCCTGTGATGCAATTTAGACCATCTAGATTTTAATTTGCATGGTCTGAATTTTAATTTAAATGGTCCAAATTAAAAGTATTCTTATATTTTTTTTATATTTATTAAAATAAAAATTTATAAAAATTATAAAATAATTTTAATATTTTTTATTTTTAATTTGATCTAGATCTAATTTGGAGGGTTCAATTCAATATTAAATTTTTTATAATTATTATATATTGACTATTCAAATGTACTCTATACAGTCTAAATTTAATCAAGTGTTAATTTGGACTATGCAAAGTACACTTGAATAATCAATATACATTAATTATAAAATTTTTAATATTAAATTGAACCTTCTAAATTAAATTTAGACCATATTAAAAATAAAAAATTATTAAAATTATTTATAATTTTTATTTTAATAAATATAATATGTAATAATACTATAAATCTAGACCATTCAGATCAACAAGGATGAACAACAAGGAAACCAATTCCCAACATATAAACAAGAAGATAAATTCACACCATGACACTTGTACTTTACTTCATAACAAGCAGTGGTGAAGAGAAGGGGACCAGCAAGGGCTGCGGCCCCCCCAATTTTAAAAAACTTTCTTTATATTATATAGGTGTTACATACTTTTGACCCTCCTAAAATTTATAAAAACTTTATAGTATATATATTTTTTTTAATTTTGACTCCTCTTATACTTAAATCCTGGCTCCGCCCCTGATATAGCAGCAAATTTTACACTCCATTGGCCACATGAAATGCCCTCATTCCTAGTTGAAAATAATTCCAATGTAGAGTGTGGGATAATCTTTGACCTTTCTTGAACAATTTAGGTTGTTCTTGCTTCTAATTGAAGCCTAGTGTAATGTGTAATATGTAAGACTTGTGTGTGTCAAATCATTTGAAACCTATAAATTAGGCTAGTCTAAGTTGCAATGGCAGTTATGTTAGTGTTTGGACCATTTTTTGACATGAAAAATTTGTAGACTCACAATTGAAAGAGAGAGATTGTTGGGTTGTTAATTGTGAGTGTACTTATGTCAATAAGAAAAGTCTTATATCGGAAAAAATTAAGCTTAATTATTAACTCAAAATCTCATACTCAAGTTTATGAGTCCTATCAATCTTCATTCATTTGTCCTCTCATTCAATTTCTAAACGATTGCTTTTTATTCTCAACAAGTGGTAGAAATGACTTGCTAAATTTTTTTTAATTTTTTTAAAAATAATCTTAAATCATATATTTAATATTAGTTTTAAGAGTGCATTTAGGGGTTTATGATTGAATGAAAAGAAATGATTATTAATAGAATGGAGTGG
The DNA here is from genome assembly GCF_029017545.1 of Prosopis cineraria. Lineage (NCBI taxonomy): Eukaryota > Viridiplantae > Streptophyta > Magnoliopsida > Fabales > Fabaceae > Prosopis > Prosopis cineraria. Next base: position 8,922,102 of record NW_026555344.1, read on the forward strand.
AATAGAATAAAATTTTTCATTGTTTAGGAGTTTTATGATAAAAAGAAACAGTTTTACATGACTATTATTTGGGAGTTATTATAAAATCAATGGAATAGAATGTATTAAAACTTTGTTCTTTTAATATTACTCATGTGACTAATTTTTTTAAAAAAATAATTTCCATTTAAATAATTATAATATTTGTTCAACAAAAAAAATAATAACTAAAATTAATGGTCAAATAAGGTATGCAAAAATTAATAATAAAAAGAAAAAGCAAGTAGCAAAGCTATTCAAGCAAACACACTTGTTGGACAAGAGGAAAACACATCAAAATCGTAGTGTTGAGAGGGGCGGAGAGAGAGATGGTGGGAGGCAAGACAAGTGGCTAAAGAATGAAAATAATAAATAAATTTTTTTTATTAGGGTAAGAGGCTTAAGGCAATTTTGTAAATGAAATAATTATATTATATCACTTTATATGGGGGAATAAAAGAATTAGAGCTATATGTCATAAGGTCATTACTCTATCTTTAAAAAGAATGTGCAGCGCACCTGCTTATATAATAAAAATCCTCCCTGAATCTCTTTGATGTGGGAAGTAACAACTCTCCCGGCTAATCAAGGAAGCTTCCTGTTATAGGCGGCCCATCGAATGGATAAACTTGACTTTGGTTTTGATACCACTTTATCATAGAGTCATTATTCTTTTCTCAAAAAGTTAACCTAATGACAGTACACCCATTTATATAGTCAAGACTCTCTTCAAGTCCCTCTGATGTGGGACTTAACACGTGAATCAAAGCCTTTCTTGCCATTTATCTCTTTTTTAAAAAAAAAAAACTCACAAACAATGGCCTAAGCTTTTTAACCATCTCATGTCATTCTATTTCCCCCTAAAAAAAAAAATATCTCCCAAACATAGTGTAAATAATTAAAGATGGACTAACCTTGTATATTAATGGAATCCTCTATTCTAATAAGCTTTAAAAAAGCAAACGCTAGAAAAATTCACTACAGATGGGAGAAAATAATAATAGTTGGATCACAAGTAAAATCAGGAATTGAAAGTAGATGAAACAGCACCAAATTCACTCCATCAAACAACACCACAAAATACAAATCACTCACTCACGAGCACACATTAAGCAAAGGAAAGATGACTTTCTTCACCTCAATATACTGGACTTTTCAGAGGCCAGGCTACTCACCACTCTCAATATTTTAAAATACTCCACCCCCACTCTCTGCAAACGTGGATGATTCAAATATAAAAATCTAATAAAACTGCTCGCACCCTCTCTGACCCAGACCTACACTCTTTTGCCACGTTTCTCTTTCTTTTTCCATGTGGCCAGGACCCAAAGAATAATCCCTTGACCCAGCAGTTTTGGTTTTGCCCCTATCTGTCCGTTTCTCCTTAATTTTCTCCCAGAGGTCTTAGCAACCTAGCAGCTCTATCACATACCCAAAAAAAAAACCGAAAGGGATGGACTGAAGCCCAAAGGCTCTAAGACAGATTGAAGTATACAGAATGATTCAAACAGGGTCAGTGTTTGAAATCTAGGCCCAGTGTTGAAATTACCAACAAAAATGGACATAGTTTCTTCATCCTAGTCCACAATTGAAGGCTCAGTATGACTCTAACAAAATAAAACTCAAAATGAAAGCCCATATTTTTTATATCCTTCGATGAGATCTAACGGTTCTCATTCTGCCACGTCTCCTATACCTCTTTCACTTACTGTGTCGCTTTGTCTCATGGTTGAGTATCTCCGCCCCGAACTCCGATCTCCTTCTTCTTCAAACCAACTCTTACTTGTCGAAAATGCTTGCGCGCCTCGCGGCGAAGCGTTTCAATGAGATCCGTCAAGCTTTCCGCCAGGTTTGCTTCATTTTTTTTTAATTCTCGTGAATTCACTTTCGTTTCCCTTTTTCTCCCAACCACTCGCTGACATCGTTTCGTGTTTTCGTTGCTTTTCTTTTCTTGCAGCCATCAAGGGCCTTCTCCACGGCTCTGAACTATGTAAGGTCTCTTTATTACAGTTTAAATTTCAAAGTTTTCACCATTTTCTTTCATTATTTATTGCGTTAGCTTGTTTCATACAATGGTTATTGACTGAGTGGATCTCTACGACTTGGGCAGCACATTGACTCCCCAGATAACAATCCAGACCTTCCATGGGAATTCACGGATGCCAACAAAGAGAAGGTAATTTTCCAATGCTCTGGGGTTAAAGAATTCTAATGTTGCTTGTTGCCAGCATTGGTTATTTATCGTTATGTTACTATAGAGCTCAAAATGCATGCGAAAGTCCTATGCTACTATTGATTATTCGTTTAGGAGAAAGGAAGTCTGATATGTGATGATATATCAATATAGTTCAGCATACAGTGTAAAAAAAAGGAAAAAACGAAAGTGGGGAAGCAACCGCTGAAGTTCTGTGTTCCAATTGTCCTTTTATGATATAGCCCTCCGATCCTATTTATAAAATGTTTTCTAAAAGTAATTTTTAATCCAAAATATAGGACACCTTACAATAATAAAACACTTTTTTCAATGTTACCCCTTCTTGATCAACATGAAGAAATTTAATGTAGTTGTATTATTATTTAGAGTCAAGAGTAAAAATGAATGTACATCTTATTTTTTGTAATAGCAAGAAAAAAATTAACTTTTTTAAGACACGTGAAATGGTAAAAGTATTTTATAATAAGACTGAGGGTAGTATTTAGTTAAATCTGTAATGCCTGATTTTTTTTTTTTTTTGCTTTTTATCTGGATTCTGTCGATAGGAGTGGATGCTTAAGGTTACCATATCAGTTGGCTAAGAGCGTAATAAGAGATGTTCTGGGGTCTAGAGCTTGATGGTTAGTGAGCATTAGTGTGACATCCTTGTTTAGTTGGAAGAAAGTGAATATATGCCTTGGGTTTTATGGTCTTTTGCTATTGTAAATCCTGAATGTAGTTTAATTACACCTGTACATCTTTTGTGCTTGATATGGCACTGAGGCAAAGTCTATTACAATGTAATTTAATGAAAAAGAAGAAAAATGTGAAATGTTAGATGCCCTGCATTGCTGGATAAAACATTGTGCTTTACTTCTTCCTATTCTATTGTGTCAGGGAAATATTCAGGCTTGATTTTGAGCCTTCAATAGGTAATCAAGAAATGTGGGGCTCAGTATGTTAAGTTGTTCAAATGTCACGTTTGTCATATGGATTAAGCGAGTTCTAGTGTCATCTATTCCAATCCCTGTCTTTGAACAAGTTATCCAAAGAATAATTTGTGCTTTTACTAAGATGCATTAAAGTCAGTAACATACATTATGTCAGGATAATGTGAGTGATGATCAATACATGCGTCGTGCTGCTTGGCAAATCAGTATATTGACCTTAATAAGCCCCCCCAAAAAAAAAACCTTTTTTTTAAGATAATTTTGTTTAATTACACTGGCATATGCTGCTTATTCATTAATTTATACGGTTCTTACAATTGCTTCCTGGTTTTCAGTGAATATAGTCCTACATTACTTTATTGCTTAGCCATACACAAGTATGTAGGTCAGTTTGTTACTTCAGCAAATGTGGCTTTTGACTAGTGAAATTTTGTGGTGTGCATTTTGCTGCTATATCACACGTTTACCTGTACAAACTAGATGTTTTTCTACTTTATTGACCCAGTTTAACTCAGACATGTAAAAACAGGTTGCTGAATCAGACAAGTTAATTAAATGTCGAGTTCATGGATTAATGCTTTATCAATTGATTCCGTTACAAATTTACAATGTGTCAAAGAGATAGGATAAATCTACATTTCAGTAGATGTACATTGTACATTGTGATGTGTCCTTGTGGGTGCATCCCACTTATTACCGATTATGATATTATTGAGTTTTGAACACAGGTTAAGGAGATTATATCTCACTATCCATCCAACTATAAGCAATCTGCAGTTATCCCTCTGTTGGATCTTGCACAGCAGCAGCACGGAGGCTGGCTCCCAGTTTCAGCAATGAATGCAGTATGTTTGGTTTCATGCTCAAATGATTCTTTTTAGTAGTCTGGAAAGTATCAAAGTAACATGTCTCATACTCTTAGGAAGTTTTATACATAAAAGGGTGTTACGCAGAAATTTTCCAATGAAAAAATGGATTTGTTTTGCTTGATAAGAATTTCTGTTATCTACTTACTGGAAAAATGTTGTTGGATTCAATATAAATATGGCCCTGTCTGGGGAAATGGTGATTGTGTGCCCATTCTTTTGTTACAAACGATTACTCACCTGCTAGTTGTGCTGAATTGAAATTGTTTATTAATCATAGTATGCATGGACTAGTTTCACGTTTCGGTAATGTTTCCACTCCCATGAAAGCCCTAACCTATTCTTGATCATGATCTTGGTGATTGAATTCGATTAATGAGCTGCAAAGATGACACTATGCAATTTTTTTCTATGATAGTTAAAATGAAGCTTTATATGTTTGATTTTTTGTGGGGTATACCTCATTTTGCTGAAGCATCATTTTGTTGGTTGCCTAGTTTGTACACTTGAAGTTTCTTTATGCAACAAGGTTGAATATAGATGTTACACACAAAAACATACATATCACATGTGTGAAGAAACCGCCCTGTCATTGTTTGGTTTAGTTAACTTATATCTTCCAATTACCATGGATTTACAATTGAACTATGAAATGGCCAAACTGATGTTTGAAATATTAAGATATAGTGAATACATACATTTATTTGTATGCGCACGTAATAGCCAGAAGTTAGTTAAATATTCTATTAAGTAATTGTATTATGAATTGCTTAGGTGGCAAAGATTATTGAGGTTGCTCCAATTCGAGTATATGAGGTCGCCACATTTTACTCAATGTTTAACCGGACCAAGGTAAAATGCATATTATGATTTAATACTTCTATATTTACGTGTCCTCAATAAGACAATTTTAAGCATATCTGCATAAATTGGTGTGATTTCTTAGGTTGGGAAGTACCATCTATTGGTTTGTGGAACGACACCTTGTATGATACGGGGTTCACGGGAAATTGAAGAAGCTTTATTGAAGCACTTGGGGGTGAAACGCAATGGTCAGTTATCAATCTTGTATTGCTCCCATTTCATTCAGTAACCAGATTTTATTCTTGACACTTGGAAACAATGATGTTTTTTTGAGAATTAATTTCTTTGGATATCTCATTTGCAGAAGTAACAAAGGATGGTTTGTTTTCTGTTGGAGAAATGGAATGCATGGTAAGTTTTTACGCAATATTTTCATATCGCTGTGATGACGATTGTTATGGTGTAATAGATGTGACTGTTTATTTATACGGTAAACCTGTGCAGCTTCAATATTTTTGAAGAATTCTCTTGGGTTGTTTTTGAATTACTTCAATTCATTGAGAAAATTTTAAAGAAACATCAAGAACGAACTTCACTGTACATTAATTAATATCTAACTGAATAAAAATGAAGTTCCTACAAATAAGTTACCACATATCCAAGAGCAATGTGATCCAAAAAAAAATTTGCTGCCTGCAGGTTATTGGGTTTTGCCAGAGATCGGATCATTATGATTGAATGAATCTTTTGTTGTTATGCAGGGATGCTGTGTGAATGCTCCTATGATTACAGTGGCTGATTACTCAAACGGATCCGAAGGGTATACCTATAACTACTATGTACGTACTGTTGTATTGATCATAGTAATGATTCTTTTGTTTCCTTCTGAAATATCTTGGAGCTTAACATGACTTGCCTGTGATTCATTCCAGGAAGATGTAACCCCAACGAGAGTAGTTGAGATAGTAGAGCAGCTGAGGAGGGGTGAGAAGCTGCCGGTAAGGATATCAACGAGGAATATCTTCATTGATCTGTTCATGTTTAAGATTCTCATTCTTTCATGCCCTGAATTTGAATCTCTCTTTGTATTATATAGCCTGGCACCCAAAATCCTAAGCGGATCAAGGCTGGACCAGAAGGAGGAAATACTACTCTATTAAGCGAGCCAAAGCCGCCTCCATGCCGTGACCTGGATGCCTGCTGAAGTATGATGCTTTTGCTTTCAATAATGTAAGGCTCACAGACAATGGACCTTGCTTTATTCGTTGTATTGATGAATTTTCGGACACACCCAATTTTTTGTATCTGCCTTCCAGGATGGTGTCTCTCCTAAAATGGTCCATAAAATGCCATTAATCTCTTGTGTTTCCTACTGCATCAGTGTTATCTATACATTAATGGTAAAGATGATGAAATCCGAGCTTACCCTGATTTCAAATAAGTTGAATACCCATATCTGGTAGTAATAAACCAATTGCTACGACAGTTCAAGTATATGATCATTTTTTTCATTTGGTTAAGTAGAATGTGCGAATAATAAGGTTATTGTAATGTCTTGAATCATTTTCAATCTTGTAAGAGAAAGTTAATACCAAACCTCTGCCAGGTTACCGGTAAATGAAGTCTCAGGAACATTATTGTTTTTATTATCAGAGGAAGCTGGCATGGCAAACATGAATTTTTTTTTTTATTTTTTATTTTTTGGGATAAAAAGGATAAATAGTTCCAGATACACTAGGAAATAAAAAGAAAAAGAAAATTAAAAACAGTAAAAAAAAAAAAACTGGAAGCTAAGACAAGGGGGGCACACGTCTGCAAGCATAGGTTTCAAACGCTAACTCCCAACAAAGGCCGCATTGAAGTCATTGAGAAAAGAGCAAATATTATATGCAATTTATTGAACTAGAGCCTCTAACTAAAAGTTTACCGAAAAAAGAAGTTCGGCAGGTAAAGAAGATTGAGTACTTGAGATTGAAGATCCCCAAAAGCAGGAGTTATAGTTAAGGTCGAAAGTAAGGTTGAATGCAAGCATAGAAATTCAAAGTCGCTCAAATTTGAAGATCGGCGCTTAGTCTAAGAGAACATGATAATCTGTTGTTTGTCCTGAAGAACCAAGATTTGAATTATAGTTAATAACCTCTGCTTTTCCTTGATACATATGAAGCTCCATCCATCTCATTAGAAATATGGAAGACTTCGTCTAGTAACAGTCACAACCCGGTTCCTTAATCCTGATGGAATATTGGTCACACTGATTCTAGATGCATGTAGATTAATTTCATGCCAGGTACATATATGTTTTAGAAACAAGTACAAATGGTGATAATTTTGAATAGCTTTGTAAAGATCTAGCGTGTGACTATCATGAATGATAGAGTTCCTAATATTTCAAATACTGTGGATTAAAATAATGAATTTCTCTAAAAAATCAATTTTCTCATCTAGAATAAGATGATTAATGAATTCCTTCAAAGATTTCGGATAGTTTGAACAATCCAAAAAATAAATTTTAGGGACAAAACACTAAACTAAAGAGCCTTAAAAAAGGACATTCGAAAAGAAAAAAAGTGTGAGGAATTGTTTCTTCAACCTCGCATCCAAAGGAACATGTGTTATTAGAATGCAAGTGATGCCTTTAAAAAATATCCTTACTGGGAATTACTCCATGAAGAAGCTTCCAAAAAAAAAAAAAAAGACAAGATGTTTTGAGGGAAAATTAAGCTTCCAAAAAGAAGACCAAGGGGATTTATCAGAATGAGTACTAGCCAAATTGGAAGTAAGAGATTTGTAGCCTAATCTTGAACTGTAAGAGCCAAAGAGACACCCTTTTCATACCAACTTTTCCTGTTGCCTCAAGAGAGAAATGGGGATAGAAGAATGGTTTTGACAGATTAAATTTGTTGTAGGACATTAGCATTCTGTCGAAATGGAAGCCAGGGGGAGTTGGTACAAGAAATAAGATCAGATACATAGAGATGCTTAAAATTTGAATTAGATGGAAGGGACCCTTCCCAAAATCTATTAGTAAGCTTAATATTCCTCCTATTACCCTTGATTAGAGCAAGTAGGAGAATCATCAAGTGATTGAATCAGCCTCTAGATCTTAAACTATATGAATAGGTTTGAGTCCCGTACCTCCCAAGTGCTTGGGTAGGAAGAAGAGATCTTTGTTTGCTAGAGGCATCCTTTTCTTATCATTTTGAATGCCCAAAAAAAAAAAAAATCAATACATTTAACATCAATCTTGTTACAAATTGACAAGGGTAATTTAACACGAGAGCTGATAAATGATAGCAGCAGATAAACATAAAAGTCTATTTAAATGAATGTACTGCTTGTTTGGATAAAGGCCAAAATTGATTTTTTGGATCAAGTTATCCAAACAGCAATATTTGATATAATTGATTATTTTGCTTGAAATTGCGTTTTGCCTTAAGTTGATATTCTCAGTTTTTCAATTTCAATTATGCACATTGAAACATTTATTGTTTGTCAAAATTTTTGAACTGCCAAATATACCCTTGACATTTCATGACTTATGATTTATGGCATTATGTGGATGGAGATATCTTCTTTGCACCAAATATATCTCCAGACGAACATTTAACTTGGCATTCATTTTGTGAAAAGTTATAAGCATTTATTATATACATGTATTAAATAATTTTTATAAATATTAAATATATCACAATTATATTTTTGTCAAATAAATCAAGATTAATTTGATAATATAAAAAAATAATCTTTTGATCTCTATAATTTTAACATAGTTATATATCAATCTTTAAATTTTAATTCATTATCACTCAATCTTTATAGTTTTGACTTTTTTAATTTTATTTTTTAAAATACAGGACTAATGTTTTAAAAAAAGTTGAAAAAACTTATAATACAATCAATTATAATTAAAATTAATTATATTAATTAATTATTTTATACTTAATAATAAATTTAAATAGACTGGTAATATGCTACTGATACGAGTTTATTTATTTATTTGGTGTTAAAACCAAGAAGTTCTTTGTGTTTCTTCGATTACTTTACTAAGCTACATGCAATCGTCCGTGGCATTGTACTGGTCCCCCAGCACACTGACTCCAGTCTCAATCTAGAAAGCCATTTGTTGCCAGACAAATTATTTGAAACTTGTCGAAAATAATTTTAGATATGATACATTATATCAAACTTCTCTTACTTTTTCTTTCTCTGGGTTAAAGTTACTTCTTTTTTTTTCTGGCTTAACATAAATATTTTATCCACAAAATTTGATATTTAAGGAAAACTGAGTCTTTTTCTACTTGTTAGTACTATTAACCCCTTTTTTTTTATCATATATTAAGAAATACTCCTCATCTTTTTTGTAACTTATTTATATCAATCTTATCAATATTAATATAAAAAAATATAAAGACTAAAAGTATGTAAAATTTTAAATATACCTCTATATAGTAAATTAAAAAAGTAATATTATATTATTTTTTTTCTTTCATGAAAAGTAATTTTAAAAATACATTTAAATATTACTTAAAAATTCATGCCGTAACTTATAAATGGAACCAAACGGATCTTCTAGTATGTGATTTATAAATAGGATCGAAGGGAGTAAAAATAAATAAATAAATCAGTTGACTTTTGGAGCCATTAAATGGCTAATATATGCTCTAATAAAAATTTAGGAGAATGATATTTGAGTTTAAAGACAGGAAATTAATGACAATAATATTTTTGACAAAATTTTTTTAAAAATGATTTATGAATATTAATTTAAATAATTAGAAGTTTAAAAGTTTCAATTAAAAATAGAACATATAAATTCTAAATGAAACCTTAATTTGCCATTAGAATTTTGGTTTGCAATTATCTAAGTCAATATTTATAACTTGTTTAAAAAAAAATACTTGTCAAAAACTTAACTATTATTATTATTATTTTAAAATTTTACTGTCATTCTCCTTGAAACTTTTGGTTTCAACTAAGGAACCCAGCATCTACTCTTGTAATTGTGATACACACACACACATATATATGTATATAAAATTATGATCGTAATTGATAAGTTTGTTTTAATTTTTCTTAAATTAAATTCCTAGCCTCTTTAGGCTCATGAACACAAGCCCACACGGTCATCGTCATCAACGAGAATGTTTTGTTGTTTGTTGTACTTCACCACGAGCGGGTTACTCGAGTCTGGGCTCAAAATCATCAAGAGGTCCATCGTCTATTGTTCTACGAGATAAATAATCAAATAGCTGCGTTTTTAAGGAATCGATGATGACTGAGCAACCCACGTGTATGTTTCCCAACTGAAAGAAAGCAAGCATCATCTTCACCTCCAAGATTCGATTCGATTTCAGCCCTTCAGCTTGAGGTCTCTTCCATTTTCCCTCTCCCATACTCTCTTGCTCTCTGTTTCGGTTCCCAGAAAATTCTGATATGCCCATTCGCCTTTTAATTGTATTCATGTGATCATGTGATAGTCGAAATCGATTATGGATCTTCCACCAATAAATTCTTTTCAAAAAAGTACTGTAGCATTTATATTATTTACTGGGTCGATGTTGATTGTTACTTATCACGTATGAGATTAATCCTGTTGTTGTTCTTCAACAGTTTGAAGCCGAGAAGATATGGGGAGTGCGTCGTCCTTGTTGACTCAATATGATATCGAGGAAGTTCAAGAATACTGCAATAATTTATGTAGGTCTCTGGGTTTAACATTTTTGTCTCCAAATTTTGCTGCCTTTGTTTAAGTCATGTCCACTTTGGTGTGAAAATCAGTTTCCCAGCAAGAAATAGTGGCCTTGTACGAAAGATTTTGTCAACTTGATCGTAGTGCGAAAGGATTTATTTCAGCAGATGAGTTCTTGTCTGTTCCTGAGTTTGCTTTGAATCCACTTTCTCAGGTAAAGAGTTGTTTCATGTTGAGATTCTGAGTTATTGTGGGATTTCTTCATTTCTTAATGATCCTATACTATATGATGGATGATTTGGTCATTTGCAGCGGCTGCTCAAGATGGTGGATGGTTTGAATTTTAAAGACTTCGTAGCCTTCTTGTCTGCATTTAGTGCCAAAGCAAGTGCACAGCAAAAAATAGAACGTTTGTGTTTATGGCAGCGTTATATGTTTTCTTCATCCTTTTGTACCTGTTTTAAGAAATTCTTAGGTGGATTTGGTCACGAATAAACATGTGAATATTTCAGAAGGTTTAGTTCTCTGCGATAGACTTGTCTAACTAAAAATCTCGTTAGTTTATTGCTTTTAGAAGAGCTTGAGCAATCAGAAAATGTAATTCTCCATTAGACACTGATTATAATGTGGCAGTTACAAATGCTGAATTTTCTGAACCGCGTGGCGTTAGACCTTAGACTTGTTAATTGATTGATTAAGTAGGCATAGTGGGTGGAGACGGACTGAAGTCGATGTTGATGTAAGCATGTAAAACTTTTGAGATAGGATTCGGTTATGGTACTATTTACAACCAGGAAATGTCCATTGTTTGATATCTCTCCACCAGATTCACCAATTGCTGAAGTTATAATAGCTTCCACCTAATATAAGTTAGGACTGCAAAATTCACATCATGCTTTTGTCAACAATGAATTGTATACGGTTTTTTCTTATTGGCGTTGGCGTTGGCGTTTAACTATTTATTGTTACTCGTATTTCTCTGTTGTAGTTATCTTCAAAGTATACGATTCAGACCGTAATGGAAAGGTGTCTTTCAAAGATATGTTGGAAGTCCTAAAGGATCTGTCTGGTCCATTCATGTCTGATGAACAGAGAGAGGTATCACCAAAGATCTACAAAGTTCACTCTATTGCTTAATTACTAATAAGCGCTTTTATTACTTGTTTGATATGTCTTTAAATCTTGGAGTACTAAAATGTAATTTCAATGAAATGGTGGATGAACTTTTTGTCTACTGGACTTAATTCTTGTGGTGAGTAATGGGTTGTGCTTGTTACAATGGCACTAATGATTTTTTTTTAAAAAAATATTTCTTAAGAATCCATTTTGTTTCTGCCTTTTTGAATTACCTGTTGACAAATTGCATTTCCATTTGATAAAAAAAATCTCATTTCTTTCAATTCCTCCTGAGCTGTTTCATCATGCAAAACAATTAATTCTACATGCCTCTTTGACTATTCTGATAGCTTGCGGCTTGAAATGGACCTTCACAAATTTTTTCTCTATTCTTTGGTCCTCAGCAAGTCCTGAACCAAGTTCTCAAAGAAGCAGGATACTCAAAAGATTCCTACTTGACATTGCATGACTTCATTAAGGTTTGTACATTTGAATACATAATTCTTGTGGCAAATTTTAATACACATTATGAGAGGAAGAACACTTTGAATGGATAAATTTGAGCCTTTTTTCTCTCTTCTAAAATCTGGTCCTCTAGAATATATGGGCCTATTTAACCTGTGAACCGTAATATGGAACATACTTGAGTTTCTTAATTTTTTTTTTTAATAATTTTCTTGGCCACAAGGGGAGTTCCTTATGAGATACTGTACCTGTTAGTGGATAGGGCTGCAGAAATAAAGTGGGAAAAACAAATAAATAACTGTTGATGCTTGGCATTAATGGATAATTTTATGGTGAAGGTACTTCAAACAGCTTGTCTAGTGCATTTTCAGTCATGCAATTAAGCCTCTTCATCAACCAATATATATAGTAAAATATAAAACAAGTTATACTATTTATGAGCCATAAATGCTAAATATTTCAACATACTTTAACTCCTAAGAAGCAGGGGACCCACAATTGAGTTGAAATTATAACAAGTTCATGTTACTGGGCATTTGAATTGGCTTTTCTTAGCATTTTTTAAGAATTTGGGTTGCTTACTCGGACATCACAGTTTATAATCGTGTGCGGTATCCATGCTTGGTGAAAAAGTCACTTAACAGGTCAAGAGTTAAGTGGGGAAAAAGGCGCATATTTCCAATATAGCTGTACATGTAGATTTGACATGGGTTACTTGGAGTTCATTCCTGTTTGTGGGGATATGTTTCTCTTCGATATATTTTCTAATGTTTTTATTTTATTTATCACAGGTTCTTGGTGGTTCTGACCTAAAAATGGATGTTGAAGTTCCTGTTGATTAGGATAGCCTGCAATTTTCTCAGCTTTCTTGAGAAACAAAATTAATCCTTGTAACATAGTTTATATTGAAATGAAAGTATACAAATACCAATGTTCCTTTTCATCTTGGGAATCAGGTCTTATTAGCCACAAACAGTACAAGATTTGAGGGTTAAAAAAGGAAGGAGAAATAGAAGTATGCAATTCTAATAGAATGCGGCAGCATTTCATTCTTCCACTAATTCCCAAAACAAACTTGAGCTTGTTATTTTTCTATGCACATGAAATTCCTGTTTAATTGCTGAATTTTTTGAGGACTTGTTTATATAAGCACGTCATAATTGGCCAAAAATGAATTAAATTATGTGATTAATTTAAGGTTGTTGGTCTTTGCCCAACCCAGTATACTATTTGATTTGTTCTTATCCAAGATGAAAAGAATCCGCTAAAACAAATATTTTTTATTTTAAATGTTCGTCTTTCATAGCTTCGTGCAAATCGTTTGTGATGAAAGTTATGGATCTTACCAACCACTGGGTACGAAATTGAGGTTATAATATTATTAATCATCAACTCTGAAAAGTACTAAACTAGATTGATGAAGTCAAATACCTTGCTGAATATAATAAAAGCTTCCTAATAAATAGAGTATTCAACAAGAAGCCAGCTTTGTGACTAGGGGGGAGTGAAGCTCAAATCTGCAGGAAACAGGGTCTGCTCAACTCTTGTACTCTCTTTCAAGGAAAGAAAAGTTAACATGATATAGGAGGGGTAGCATCCATAGAATGATCCAAGAAATTTAGATTTACTTTAGTGTGTGGTAAGAAACAATCATTCACTTCTGTTATATTTCCTTCCACCCAAGCTTCCACAATGTCTATTACTTGGTAAGAAATCAAAAAAAACCTTCTTCAATCACCTTGTGACACTCATGCATGATGCAGAGAGGCAGAAATTTCATATAATATCCCCCTAGTTTTCTGAACATCCTTGTGGCCAAAAGTTGACACACAATGGAGAGCCAGGTTCGTCATGGATTTGTTGCTGAGTATTTATATTCCTTGCAAAAATGTGAAGAAATGTTAGTCTTGTGGGATAAGGAAATGGCAGAACTTGAGTGCCATTTCAACTTAAGGGAGAAGCATTCAAAGTCTAAGAAGCTTAAGGTTGCAAGTAGCAGCAGCAAGACCAGAATGGTGATTGGAACTTCAGAGGCTTTTATGAATGCTTCTGAGTGTGTCCCTTGTATTGCTGATACTAAAAGCAGGCCAAGAGAAATGTACAGAATTAAGGATTGCAGAAGCAAAAATATGCTAAAAAGGGTTTTCCCAGTTGGTGAATTAGAACAACTTAATCAACGTCTGAAGATGCTTGAAGAAGATATGGAGAATATGAAGCAAGCTATACTTAGGCAAGTGAAGGAGAAGAGAAGGTTGGTGAACAGAATTTACCATTACTTTCAGTGTATGCAATATATGCTTTGGCATAGAAGTGAAGTAAAAGGAGAACAACTTTACCAAAAGAGATCGATTATCAAGACTCCAAAGGTATTGTCTTTTGTTCCAAATCATCCTACTACATGTTTGCTGCATTTGTGTAGATCATTCATAACAATTATCATTTTTTTTTTCAAGTTTATTACACAGGGAGAGATGTAGATTGCTTGCTTGGTCTTCTAGGAGATAGCAAGTGGTTGAATTAAGGGGAAATAAACTTCTAAAGGCGTTCATGTAGGTGCTCATTTGAGAAACTTCTTGCTTTTGGCACTAGCTTTAATCATGAAACAGATAAGCGGCAGCTGAATGTATGCATTCACATTTTCTATGGTTTAACCATAGCATTTGACAATCTTGCAGATATAAACACGTGTGTGTGTGTGTGTGTTTCCCTTTTGGCATGGAATTCTCCCCTTAAAAAGAAAATTTTCATGGTTTAGAGTAGTTTTCTTTTTCCCTTATAAATTTGGTAACATAACGTCCAAGGTCGAACTCTTAACTTTTCTGTGATCACCATGTTTCAGCAGGATTGTCAGGAAATTGAAACTTGTTCAAGAATCTAATGAAACATTGATAGATATTCACTTTCTCTTAAATTTGAGCATAAAGTTAAATGAGATGTACCTGTTGGATTAACACCATGGAAACTGAAGTGCATACTGATTTAGATCTTCATCATTTCCATTCATGGTTCTCTTATTGATTGTTTCACAATCCTTTCATGTTACAGGTTCTCACTGGCCTGCCAGAGGTTCTTTGTCATAATTTTAATCCATCGTTGATCACCAAAGGATTTCAAGCTACTACTTATTTTTCCAGGAAACTTCAAACTGATCCCACATGTTTATGATTCTTCCATCCACGACATCAATAAAGTGTTGTAACACTCGCGTAGTGTCCTTCCCCACCTCGAAAAGTTGCAGTCTTCTAAATTTTTTAGTGCATGCCTAGTACATGAAATATATATATATATATATATATATATCTTTTTAACAAAGAAATGGATGATGCATTAAAAAATGAGATAGGTACATTTGTCATTTCCTTTGTGAAAAACATTTTCT
Organism: Prosopis cineraria; assembly: GCF_029017545.1. NCBI lineage: Eukaryota > Viridiplantae > Streptophyta > Magnoliopsida > Fabales > Fabaceae > Prosopis > Prosopis cineraria. Next base: position 8,937,583 of record NW_026555344.1, read on the forward strand.
ACCAATCAAACATTGTATTAAAGTCTGTTCATAGATCTTCCAGGCATACTTCGTGAACAAGACAATTGTGTCCTGCTGAAATGACCACTTCTATGCCATTCGCACGTACCCTCTTGCAAAAATGATGATGATGAATGCAAAGAGAAAAAAATATTAGCCGCTGATTCAATGACCGATTCCAGTAAATTATATTCAAATGAAAGATTTTACCCTTATTGCTGCATGCAAAGTGAGACCAATAACTTGGGTAGGAAAAATTATAATTGCGGCTACAATTCACCCAGTGAAAAGGATTATTGCCCCAATATAGCATTAATAGGCGAAAATCAATCCAAATGGAAGATGCACAGAGTGGATATCTATGATATGCAGTTCTTTATATTTCATCCTACACAGATAAGATACAACTATACATAACGGAGTGGCATTACAATCAAATATATATATATAAGCTAAACTAAACTCGTACACAAAGTGGTGCCTTTCAGATCTCTCCCTTGCATCCACCAAAACCAAAATAATCCCTTCTACTACTAGCAATGGCCATGCTTTTTCCGGTGTTCCAGCTTGGGACAATCGCGAATGCGATGATCGAGCCCACCACAATAGGCACAACCCTTGACCCCACTTTTACCTGTGATTTCGTTATTATCTTCCATTGGATCATTCGAATCCGCTAAAACAGGAGGAATGCGTTGTTTTGCTTCTTGCAACAGATGTTTCAAATCAAGCAAGGTTGTCTCACTTTGATTCGTGTTTACGAATGTTGTTGTTATGCCTGCCTTGCCACATCCTCCAGTTCGTCCAATCCTATGAACATAATTTTCCATTTCAGCAGGCATGTCATAATTAACAACATGATGAATATCAGGAAAATCCAACTCCTCGGATGCAACTTCAGTTGCAACCAACACATCTTTCTTTCTAGCCTTAAAGGATGCAATGGCATACTCTTTCTTCCTGATCTTTGCCTCCATGAACAGCCACTGCACCAACACCTTTCAGGAGGAGATATTCATGAATTTCATCCACATCTGACTTGTTCTCACAGAATATTAAAATTGGAGGTGGGTTTTTTTTTTTTTTTTTTGCAGGCATTCAAGCAGATAAACTATTTTTGCCTCTTGCTTAACATACTCCACTTCCTGGATTACACCAAGATTTGTTGCCCCCGGTCGCCCCACACTGATGATGATAACAGGTTTCACTAGGGCACTTCAAGCAAAATTCTGAATTTTGGTTGGCATAGTTGCAGAAAATAAGAGTTTGCCTTTGAGCTTTGAAGTGATCAAACACTTCTCTTATGGCATCTTCAAATCCCAAATCTGCCAATCTATCAGCCTCATCTAATGTTAAATACCTGCAACTATCCAGATTCATTTTTTTATTTGCCAACATATCCTTCAATATCCCAGGGGTGGCAACAAAAATATGAACACCGTTCTTCACAGCCTCAAGCTGAGATCTCATATCCACCCCACCAATGCAAAGCAAAGGCCTAAGTTCAGGATATACGGCTTCTCGCAAAGGTTCCAGAAACCGTTCGACGACCTCGTGAAGTTTGTCTAGCATGTTCCCTGGAAGGGCATACAATCAAACCAAATGGACCTTCTCCTGGAACAATAGGCATCATAATTTACTCCTGCAACGCCACCATGATCATTGGCAGCACAAAGACCGAAGTCTTTCCTGATCCTGTGAATGCAATCCCAATCATATCCCTCCCAGATAAGATCACAGGAACGCCTTGCACTTACTTGAATAGGTGTTGGCTGCACAATCCCTTTAACTTTCAACTTGTTCAAAACTGTTCAAGAACCTTCTGAGCCTCCATGGCCCTTCGCTTGGCCACAGGTACATACTGCACGTAATCATCATCTACTTCCATATCAACTACACAATTGACTTCCAAAATGCAGTTCCTATACCGAATTAAGAACAAATTATTGGCAATAGATGCAACAAAAAGAAGCGAACTTAACAAATAAACTAATTTTGGTACCCTACGATAATTTCACAAAAAGACAACCTCATCGTCCACGACTGTTCGTAGAGAGGTAGGAACTTTGCACTTTAGAATTGAAGGGGGGAATGCATGACCATGATAACCGAGGATGATCTCCAATAAGGAAGAACTAAGTGTCAACTAATAATCGGTTGCCGTTGTTCCTGTCAGAGGTCATACAAAGATGAAACCACCGACAAGTTTTTAGCCGCCAAAGCAAGCGTTTTTAGGCTTTTACACTATTGATTTTTTTTATTTTTTTTTACGATGACATGGCATTTTTAAACACAAAATCGAACAGCTTGGATAGGAGAGAAAATCGATTTTTCAGCCCACAGTCAATTTTTTTGAATAAAATTATCTACACACCATAAAAACACAAAAATTGATTGAAGAGGCAAAACGTCCATTCGCTTTTATCAAAAGTTTGTCAAAAATATTAAAAAAAATTATAAAGACAGGTTTAAGAAAAAATTATAAAAAAAATATAATTTAATAAAAATAAAATTAAACTCTCATCTTCTTTTTTAATAAAATTTAAACTTTATATCTTCAATAAATTAATATTTAGTATTTAAAAATTAAATTATATATTAATTTATATAGTTAAAAATTAATTTTAATTAAATTATTTAAATATCTTTAATTCTATTAAAATTAATTTTAAAAAAACAGTATTTAAATAGTGTTATAATATAATTAATTTTAATTAAAATTTATTACTTAATTAATTATTTTTATAATCTATTATAAATTAAAATTCAAACGCACACTTAACAGTTAACACAAAACGCAAGGCACAGCATTTGGGGTCTGAAAACGTACCCAAGCTGTCGAAGAGGGACTAGCGGACTCGGGCTTGCGAGGAGAAGGAGGAGGCATCGAAGAAGGGAAGAGCAGCGGTCGAAGAAGAAAGCAAAACGGCGAACGTAGCAGTGCTTCGATCATCAAAATTTGTGAAAGCATTAATAATAATTACAAACTCTGAACCATTAAAATCCAAAAAAAAAAAATCTTATTACTTGCAATAAATTATTAAGTATCTTTTATTAATTTCTTGAATAATAATAAAAAATTATAAATAATTGACCTATTTTTTATAATTGACTCTCCCTACAAATAATCTCTAATATATTTTAGAGAGAATTTTAATAATAACCTTTAAATCATATTTATTTAAATTTAAAATTCTTAAATTTTTCAAATTTTACTATAATCGAGGGTACTGATTCGACATTGAACTTATAAAAAAATAACAAAATTATTTTTTATTTAAATGAATATCAAAATTGCTTTACTTCACTTTGTTATTGCTCTACTTTATTTATTTATTTACTTACAAAATGTTATCAATTGCTCTATTTCACTTATTCATTTCTCTGAAATGAAATCAAGTGAAAGTCTATCAATAAATAACTGAAGTAGGACAATGAATAATAGTCCGTAAGTAAATAAATAACATACAGTATATAAATCAATAAGTTATTTTGAGATAATTTAAACACCTAAAATGAAAACAAGTTAAGTAGAAAAATTTTAATATTAATTTAAATGAGGGATAATTTTATCATTTCTCTTAAAAATTAATATCAAATTAGTACCTCTATAATGCATTGAAATTTCAAAAATATAGAGGGCTTTGTTAAATAAGGATGATCTAAGGGTTTTTATTAAAAATCTCCCTATATTTTATAAATTTTTCAAAAGATTTATCTATATATTGATGATTAAAAAATTATAAACGATGGGCTTGCAATTCACAACATAAATTATCAACTGATATTACAAATAATTTTAGATATATTTTCTTGATTTCTCAAGTGATTTATTTGTATATTGGCAGCAAAAATTTAAAATGCATAGCTAATTCTTGTAAATTGTAAGCTGATGTTACAAATAATTTTAAGTATATTTTGTTAATTTTTTAATTGATTATTCACATTTTTTTAAGAGAAAATATCATTCAAAGACCGCTAAGGATATTTAATATTGAATAAGGATCAAAAGATTATAAAATATCAAACTAGAGGATTTTAGATGGGAAAAGATTGTAATACCTCTACTTAAAAAAAATTATTAATAATTAGCAAAAGACTTCTTATTAAATAAAAACGAGTACTTGTTAATTTATGAATGTTTACTTGTTAAAATTCAATCTACATTGTTCTTTATCACAATCAATCTTTTTCATATTTTTAAACTTGTCAATAAGTGGATGACTTTTTATTAAATGGGAACAGGTACTTATCAACTAATAAATAGTTACTTGTTGAAACTTTGATTTATACTTGTTCTTTACCACAATCAAGCTCTTTCATATTTTTAAATTTGTCAATTAACAAATGACTTTTTATTAAATATAAATGAGTACTTGTTAATTAATAAATAATTAGTTATTAAAATATAGTCTACATTTATTTTTTTTCATAACCAAACTCTTTTAGATTCTTAAACTTGTTAAGTAGTGAATCACTTCTTATTAAATACAAACAGGTATTTATTAATTATCGAATTACTACTTATTGAAACATGATATATACTTGTTCCTCCTCATAACCAAGCCTTTTTAGATTTATGAAATTATTAATTAGTAAATGACTTTTTACTAAATATAAATAATTACTTATTAATTAATAAATGATAACTTGTTAATTAAAATAAAAGCAGTTGTACTATAGTATTTTTCTCACCTAAAGTTATTTTTAAATTAGTCACTTAGTCCTGCAGCAACATTTTAAAATATTTTAGTTCTTATCGAATATTAATTATCCTTAACAGTCTTGAACGATATATTTTTTTTTTTAATTGCAGTACTAAGATTTCCAATTATCATTAACATTGTTGTGGGTCTTTAATTGTCATTTTGCCAAAGGTTCTTTTCTTTTCTTTTTTCGTTTCTTTTTTTTTTTTTAAGGCACAGACCAGATCGTTCCAATCTTCTCCCGTCGGCGACGGTGCCGATCCATCCCACGATTCCGATCTTCTTCTCAACTTGAGCAACCTCAATCGACGCGTCAGTCTCTCGATCTCAGAGTCACAATCCCATCCCTCCATCGACGGTTTGTGAGTTCTCGTTGTCCAAAAGACCACAAGTCTGGCTCAGCGTCATTCGGTCACTCCTTCTGGCAATTTCTCTCAGCCTCGCCTCACTCTCTTCGGTCTCTTGTATTGTGTAAGTCATTTGCTTCCTCTTCACTTGTGTGAATGGTTTGATCAACGACATTGATTTTGTGATAGCTGTTTTCTTTAAAATACATTTTCAAGATTATTTTAACATCATGAGTGTACCTCTGAACACTGGATAGCTCGTTCTCTTCTATTTTTTTTTTATTTTGTTTCTTTCAGGTCTGCTTAACCATGTCTTTGAGAACTGTGACTAGAAAGTTGGGGAATGAACTCTTGCCCATGTTATCTTCCACTTCCAGGCTACATTCTCATGCCACCAGTTTTGGTTGGTTTAGATTCTCTTACTCTCTAATTTACATTGCGTCTGATCTTTACTTGCGATGCGCATATTGTACAATTCTCTTAATTTCTGCCTTTATTATTATTATTTCTTTTTTGAGTTTTCATTCGGGTAGAAGTATGTTAAATTCTCAACAGAATACCCTTCCAGCTCTAAGTTTACGAATTCGTACAACCAAAAGATTGGAACACCCTTGGGCCCCAAATGTTTAAGCTAGTTGAGCGGTTTGCTTTGGTCCTAAATGTAAGACCTTAATCCACCTTGTCCCCCATATATATATTTTTCCCGCTCAAACTCCTGTTGGTACTCCCTCAACAATAATGGAATGCAGCAATAATTTAAATGCAACAATTCATTTGACGGAAATCAAGGTACATTTTTTACAATTAACGAATTTATCTAACTTCCTTAATCTATACAAATTAGTTAAGTGGCTCCTGCATTTAAGAATGAACAGGGTATTTGTTATTATGAAACTAGTTCCTGGAAATTATAGGAGTAATTGCTTTCGCATAGTTTGTCATCTACATGAATGAAAATATATTAAATAATATTAACCTGAAGGTTGAAATGTAACAGGAAACATTGAACAAATTGCAATACATTGATTAAAATTTTACTTTGCTGAAAAATAATGATTTTTATAGAAGTGATAACTTGTTGAAATTTCAATGTGGAATAGAAACTGATCATCATATAGTACCTCAAGTTTTAAGGGAATAAATTGGTTATGTGATGCTATGCTGCTAGACAAAGCATCAACAAGTTGCCAATACTTTTGGTCTGCATTCTCAGATTATAACATGTTATCCCATTTGACACCCAGGATTTAAAGAAGTAAATGAGGAAGAAAAGGCCCGAATGGTTGGTAATGTCTTCACAAATGTTGCTGCAAGCTATGACGTCATGAATGATCTAATGAGTGCTGGATTACATAGATTGTGGAAGGATAGGTTAGATTATCGGCAGTTGTGCACTTTTTTAATCATTCCAAGTTGAATCCTTTTATGCTGGTTTCCTTCACTTAAATATGTGTTTTCTGCTCAAATTCTCAGACTAGTTTCCAAGCTGAACCCTTTTCCTGGAATGAAACATCTTGATGTGGCTGGGGGGACAGGTGAGCTTCCTTTTCACAATATATGTTTTATAATGCTTCTGCATGTAAGTTTGAAAAGTTATAAGTAAATCAGCATAGATTGGCAAAAAATTTATGCGAGAAAAATTATATATGCCTGGAAGGAAGTTAAGGATTGCACATTAAGTTATATCTTAGTCTCTTATTTGAAAGATGAATTGAGCTTACTATCTGCGTGAGTTTGCTGATTTATCCCTCTTTTCTCCATAAAGTGTTAAGCGTTTTGATTTGAGCAAAATTGGTCCACTTATGAAAACAGAAGTGTCAATATCTCATGTCCTTGATGCATATTTCTGTGCTAAAACTAAGTTATTTTCTATGGCGGGGACTGTTTAACATTATGTAACTGAGTGCTAACTGTCATACAGTGACGATGATATGGAGTTTTGAACAATTTCTAAAAGCAAAAAGGATATTAAGGTTATACAATAGTCATTTAACTTGCTCAGAGCCAAAGTTTCCCATGATATTCTCTTTTTGTGTTTGTTCAACGATTGTAATTGTATCACGAATATAGTTGTATGACCCGTTTTTCAGGTAAAGCTTGCTTGTCCTTTTCCCCCTGGAATATTCTCTTGTAAATATCGATAGAAATACAATGGCACAGGCGCTACTTATCTGTGCTAGACTTGAATAGCTTAAGGTGCATGTAATAATTTTTGTTTTTTGAACCAAACATATTCTTATGTGTTGGAATCCTGTGATCTATGGCTATGCCTTATATTTTCTTTGCATTTATTGTATTGACATCAACATTTTATTTCCCCTTTTAGTGCTCATTTATTCCCTGGTTTGTATGCTCTGTCTATCTCGAATGAGTGGCCTTCAAAAGAATAAGATAAACTCTGGCTGTTTTCTGTGGCCAACCCTCTATATATTTGCATTTTCGTTCTTCTAAAGAATAAGATAAACTCAGAGAACCAATAATTCTGAAATTCAGCAATTATTGATTTTATAGGGGACGTTGCTTTTAGAATCTTGGAGACTATAAACAAAGTTAAACTGAGAGGACTTCGAGATGTTCTTGAAGATACTTTAGAGGAGGAAACTCAAATATATGTTTGTGATATTAATCCTAGCATGTTAAATGTCGGCAAGCAAAGGGCATTGGAGAGAGGTAACCTAGAAGGCCTTCAAATGTTGGTCGTTAGTTTTAGACTTTAATACAGGAATATGGCTAACCTTATTCCTAATTCGTTTGAAGTGCATATTTTCTGATGATTATTATAGGTTTTGGAAAAGACCGCTCCCTTGTATGGGTGGAGGGAGATGCTGAAAACTTGAGTTTCAAAAATGATTCAATGGATGGCTACACTATTGCTTTTGGGATTAGAAATGTTACACACATAGAGAAAGCTCTTAACGAAGCTTATAGGTAAGCTTCACTTTTTAAGATATTTATGTACGCCGTAGCAGCTGAAAACTATCAATCAATTGAAATGTATGGCCAATAACCATTGCTTTCCTAAACAGGGTGTTAAAACGTGGAGGGAGGTTTCTCTGCCTTGAATTGAGCCATGTTGACATTCCAATATTTAAAGAATTGTAAGTATAACTTTCCCTGTTTTGTGACATCAATGCATATAGTTATTAAATTTGAGAGGAAAGAGCGGAATAGAATGGGCATACTATTGCATTTAAGAATGAAAATACAATAAATGATAAATTGGCCGATCATCCTCATGAATTTTTATAGATAACGTAATCTAAGTTTATGTTGATTTTCTCTTTACCTCCTTCTGCCCATGTGTTTAACTCAAACTGATCTAACTAATTTAATGTTTCACTTTTTATCTCTCAGGTATGACCTTTATTCTTTCTCAGTTATTCCTGCCATGGGAGAGTTGGTTGCTGGTGATCGAGAATCCTATCAGTACTTAGTTGAGAGTATTCGGCGATTCCCCCCACAGGTTTTTATCCTTCCATTTGTTGGTAGCTTTCGATGTCTTTAATTTTGGCTTGAAACGAAAGAATTGGCTGTTTATCAAAAATTGTTACTCTGGCCAAAGCAAAACCAAAATTTAGAAAAATAAAATAAAATAAGGTTAACTACTGGGAGCAGAACAGGATGATTTTGGGTGGGGTTGCATATGCTAGCCGGCGCACATGTAGGTGCTTCTCAATGCAGCTAGTCAGGCTAGATATAACTAATTACAAGTTAATCTGCCAATTAATTAATGGCAACCAATTCCAATGATTTTTTAATTGAAGCCTTGTATCAGCAACGAGGAAGCAAATAGTTGCTTTCTTGTGAATGTGTTGCTGATTGCGCTACAGCTGCAAGCAAATAGACCTGTCGTGAACTCCACCTCTTTTTCATAAACTAAAAGGAATGAGCTGCTAATTACTCTAGGTTTTGCCCTGACTGCTGCTTGATGGGCATGCATGAGATGTTTTGTCGGATGGACTAGAAATTAGACTGAAATACTACTGTAAGACTAATCTCTTTTACACCAGATCTCATCTAGTATTTTATTTTTATGTTGATCTTATTACTGTACTTATGATTACATCTGTTAGAAAGTAAATTCTTGCTCAAAAAGAGATGTGAAATCCATGACTTGATTGTTCCTGATTGCAACTGCATCTGTTGTCTTACATCCAACAGATCTTATTGATGTGAAATGAAATTTTCTCTTGCATTATTTCAGTTTTTAGGGAAAGATAATGGCCATGGTATTATTATTAATCAGCTACAACTGACCAAGGAAAATTATGTGATCATGATATATTTACTTCATATAGCTTGAAACCCCTTTATGCGGTCAATAGCAAAGCCACATAAAATTTTGAATATGCATTTTACAATTACAAAATAATTGGAAATTTTGGGGGTAGCCTTTTGATTTAAGTTTGCCTGTGCTGTGTATACACAAATTATGCAGAAGTTTTCTGGTGGAAGCGCAAATCTAAATGAAGGTTTCTGAATTCTCTACCTGGATGTGGCTAGGATCTCATTCTGTGTTGACTAATCTATATTGCAACTGATGTGCAGGATAAATTTGCTTCAATGATTGTCAATGCCGGATTCCAGAAAGTCGAATATGAGAATCTAGTTGGTGGAGTCGTTGCCATCCATTCGGGATTGAAAATCTGATGGGGCATGCACGTTTCTGAGATGCACAGCGTGTAGATCAAGTGTATGATCTTGCTGGCATTCTGAATGTTTTGAATTGATTAGAATGGATTTTGTAGTTCCTGCAGTTAGTGCTGCAAATGCAAATGTCTTTATTGTATTTGGCGGTTGCAATTCATTTGCAAGTACTCGAGTCTTGTATATGTATTATGGACGGCTCTAATAAGAATTTAAAAATGAAATTTGCTTTTGCACCAATCAATAAAATTATTTCAATTTTTATGCAGAAGTTGGTCTCTATCACTTCCATTCTGTAGTATGATTGTTTCTATCTCTCTTTTTCCCCACCATCAAAATGTGAAAAATGCTAGAGCTGTGTAAATGGATTTTCATCTTCTAATTTACTAGTTTTGATTATCCACTTTATGGTACTAAATCTCAAGATCTAAATGTGTGACTTTAATTTTTATCTGAAAATTTTAAAAATTAGAGGTTTCAAATTTTACAAATAACATGTATGTCTCCTTAGGATAGATATCAGATTAATGTTCATTCTTAGTGAACTTCAGTGCAAGATAAAGACGGACTTTATGTTTAAAATCCATTATGTTATGTGCCAATATTAATGAGGGAATAAATTTAAAATATAATTAACATTAATCGTGTATAAATAAAACAAAATGCAGATATGTTACAAGGATAATAGAATTTTTAATCTTTTAAGTTTGGCTTAATTATCAATTTGAACACTCGAGTTTAATTTTCATCGATTTAGTCCTTATTATTATTTTTAAATTATCATATTAGTCTTTTAAATTTTAAAACACAAATTGTCTTAAATTAACCTAAAGGATAATGAAACTTTTAATGCTTTAATTTTTTTTTTAAAGTATCAATTTGGTCTCTCAAGATTAGTTTTTATTAATTTAACCCTTTATATTTTTTTAAATTATTATGTAAGTTCTTTAAGTTTTAAAATACAAATTAACTCTTAAAATAATCTAATATGTAAAGTATATTAATGATTTAGCATGTATATGTAGTTAAATCTCAAATCAATTTACTTTTTATTAATATAATCCATTATAACGCTTTTTTCTCTTGTCTTTTAAAATTTTGATGTTTTATTTTTTAATTAAATAATTACACTTCTTTTTTTCAATTTATATGGCTATTATCAACATTCTATTATCCATGTCAATAAATTTTAACAGTGCTAGTTTCTTTTTAAATAATAAGAACCGAATCAAAAACCAAAATAAACTTAAAACGATTAAATCGATAAGAATTAAACTTAAAGAATCAAATTGATAATTGAGATAAGTTTGAGACAATAAAAGTTGCATTATCCCTTAATCTAATATGTAAAGTATATTAACAACTTGACATATATAAATATCTAAATGTGAACCAATTAGTCATGAGATAAGTTTAGTTTTTATTAATTTAGTTGTTGGCAAAAAACTATTAATCTAGTCCTTTACATTGTGTTTTGTTCTTCCATTTTTTAAGATTTTTTAATTTACTTCTTTCCTTTCAAAATAGTTACACTTTTCTTCATTAATCTACATATTTAGTTATCCATGTCAACAGATTTTAATAATATTATCTTCTCTTTAGACAATAAGAATCAAATAGATAATTAAGACAAATTTACAAGATTAAATTGATAATAATTAAACTTAAGGATCAAGTTGATAATTTGGCGCAAAATTAAGGGAAAAATCATAGTGAAAGACCTTTGGAGGATTTTATTTATTGACAAAAACCAAATAATTTTGAAATTATACTGCAAAACTAAGGGATCAAAATGTAATTAATTTTTAGTGTTAAAAGAAAAAACTACCTCTTATTTAAAAAAAATCTCCTCAATCACCGATTGCCAAAACTAAGGTGGCTGGACCACCTCGCTAGAGACAAGAGAGACAGATTAATTTTTTTTAAGGTGGCTAAGGCAGAGTTTGAACTCACATCCTCTTGGCCATCAAAAAAATAGTTAGCCATTAGACTAACAATTCATCTCAATTATTTAATGTAAATATATATAGATATATATATATATATATATATATATAAAACTTTGTTTTCACTTTCTATGTCAATTTTTACCAAGAGCTTAATAGATAGTTGTCATCTTATAAATGGCTATTTGTTAAACTACTAATAAGACTTGTTAAAAAGTTTAATATGCATTAGTTTTTATAAATGCTTACTTATTTTTATTATCAAAAATGACAAATTTTCATTAGCAATTTAATAAGTAACCATTTATAAAATGACAGGTCCCGTTACTAGCTTTAAAAATTTTTTTTGTTTGATAAGTAAATTTTAGTAAAATAATAAGTTCATATAAGCATTTGATGTATAAGTTTTTAGTAATAAAAATAAGTAAAAATTTAAAAAAAATCACTCTATATTATATTTCTTTAACAAGTCTTCATTGATAATTTAACAAATAACTATTTGTAAAATGACAAGTCCAGTTACTAACTTTGAAAATTTTTCTTGATAACTTGATAAGTAAATTTTAGCAAAATAATAAGTTCACATAAGTTTTTAACATGTAAAATTTTAGTAAGAAAAATAAGTAAACATTTATAAAAATTATTCCATATAAAATTTATTTAACAAGTCACCATTGATAATTTAACAAGAAACTCTTTGTAAAAGAACAAATCCTGTTACTAACTTTGAAAATTTCTTTTGATGACTTGATAAGTAAATTTTAGCAAAATAGCAAGTTCACATAAGCTTTTAACATATGAAATTCCAGTAATAAAAATAAGTAAACATTTATAAAAGTCACTCCATATAAAATTTCTTTAGCAAGTCACGATTGATAAATTAACAAGTAACCATTTGTACAATGATAAGTTCTGTTACTAACTTTGAAAATTTCTTTTGATAATTTGACAAGTAAATTTTAGCATAATAACATGCTCATAAGGTGATGGAGCATTTGGATTGTCTAGATTTATAGTTTTTATTTTATATTTATTAAAATAAAAATTATAAAATTTTAATAAATTTACCTTATGTAAGGTCTCCTTTACTTAACCACATTTAACTTCAAAGTATGGTACTCAAGGGATAAACCTTCAAAAGATTACCAATAATGTAAAGTTTATTAAAGAGAAAATTACTCAAATCATCTAGAATGGAATCCCAAATTCACATTTCAAATCTTACACAATAGTTATTAGGTCCAAATCAGAGTTTGAAAATAGTGTGGAAGCTTAGAAATCAATTAGCACTTAAAACAATGAATTTTAAAACCCAAAAATGACATGTGTGCTACAGCTTGTGACATGTGCACCATGACTCGTTTTCTCTGTGCCATACACTGCGGCATGAGAAGCCATGTACCGTGGTGCATTGTAAGAATTTGACAGCATCAATACTATCATTTGATAGCACAAGAAGCGAATTTCTGACACATTCCAAATCTCCGTTTGACGTTCAATTGAGGTGATTTCGATATCTACATGGAGCTTTCTCCTAACTTTAACTAATGGCATTGATTTCACACTCAAACTCTTTTTTAATAAAAAGTTGAATACCAAAACCCATTTTGACCACTTTTTCATAAAATTTCACAAATAAGGGGTCCTAACTTAACCACATTCATCAATAGCCTACACTAACCATTCGACCATACTCAATGAATTCTAACGGACTTGTGCAATGCACCCTACATAATCAAAAACACATTTATCATAAAATCACCACTCAACCCCAATTTTACAAAACACAAGGGGGAGGAAAACATTACACAAAATCATCATTTTTATTTCAAATCTTTCAAAATACACAATTATGCAAGTTGTACACAAAATAATGCAAATGGTGTAAAAATAATGTCAAATGATCCTAGTTGAAAAACACATTAACATATATACATGAAACAACAAAAAGGAGGCATATAGGGGATCAATCCACAATTCTAAGCCTCTGTGTGTTTTCGCCGACTCTAATTCGATGAGTTAGGCTCTGAAAATATTGAAAATTGAGGGATGAGTACAATCACTCAGTAATTAAGTTTCACCAAACCAATACAGTCACATATAAATTGTAAAATAGATGCAATTAAGTAAATATACAGATATCACATATAAACACTTGGGCCACGATTAACAAAACTAACAACCATGTAATCAAGCCCACAATACACGATATCATGTTATTTCATAAAGCATAACACAAGGTTGTAATAATAACAACCATGTGCCCTAACCCATGCCAGACCACAAAACTAACAATTATATAGTTGGACTTATATGCATGATCATATGCCAACCTTATACCTTTTATGTTACCTCCGACACGAAACTGATGGCTATCATGCGGCTACATCCTTTATGAACTAAACCAGCCTTCCAATTGTGAGAAGCTATCGAGTTAGGATGAACTCACTCACTTATATAATCTGGGTTCTCTCAATACTAACAACTATGAGATGTCGTATCCTTAATCCAGCCTCTTCATGAACCAGTGGAGACTAGTTAGGTTCGAGTCCCTCCTAAAATAAGTGGAACAGTCCCAAATAAAATATGGGACAAGAGCAACCTCTCAATTTCAACGGTTGATGCCAAGGCAAGTTTTCGATTTTAATGGTCATTGTCAGTACCACATGGATTTAAATCAATCTACTCCTCTCCCTAAGTGAACTCTTACCAATAATCATGCTATGTACATATTTTACGTACTCATAATCAATTACTACACATGCTCAACACATGTCACATCACAAATTCTCTACCCACAATAACAAATCAAAATCGAGTTCACAATCACAAAGGGTGGCAACATCAAGGTTTTTCTTTCCAAAACCATTTCACAAATCAAATATATTGCTAATATACATCATTAAATTTAAATCATAAATCACATTTCACAACATAATTAACATTAAATTATAAAGACTAGGTTTTCCTCGGTTACCTCAAACTTTTGACCAGTCAAAAGTTTATCGCTCACACAAAACACATTCAAAGCTTCTCCTAAGCTTGAATGGTACTAAATGAAACCACATTATAATCAAAATCAAGAATATCATCATAATCTCAATTTTGAAGATTTACTAATACCAACCTCCACATATCTATTCTACCAATCCATAAATCACTATCCATTCATACCTAATGGGTTTACTAGGTTTCATTAATATACATTATTGTTAATAACACTTCAAACCATCATTAATAGACATAAACCTCTTCCAACTACATCATTAATGTTGATTTTTGGATATTACCTCATTAATGTTGATTTTTGGATATTAAATGCTCTACCCAACAAACTCTTGATAAAACAAACAATGTAGGATTTATCTGTCCCAAACAACCCCCAATATACCTATTTTGATCAATGGAATTGGACCTATAATTCTATGAACTGAAAATGTATCTTTCAACTCAAACCCTATCATAAATCTCCATAAATAAGAGAGAGAAAGGAAGAAGAATATATAATAAACTTATCTTGGGTGTTTAGAAGCCTCAATCTATCCATAAATATCCAAATATGCGTGCCCTAGCAAAGCTTCAACGTCTTCTTCGTATTTCTCTTTTTCTCTTCTCTATTTTCTCACACAAAACGTGATTGATTTATCAAAAATATTGGCCGTGCGCATGGCACAGAAAGGCCCATTATGTTCAAATCTGCTTGTGCGTCGTGGCATTTGGCACAGAGAATAAATCTTTATTTTTTCTTCCTCTTCCTTGCCCGAATGGCTCGCCATCGATTTGGCCCTACTTCTAGGGCTAAAATCATATTGATTACACTAAGTTAAGCTACTCTAACCACACACCTCATTAACTCATTAATCTAAATCATTGAGTTAACTAACCACGATTAATTTTCCCGAATGTCACACCTTATCATTAATCTGAACAATGTAGATTCAATTTGAATAGTTTAATTTTATATTAATTATTTTTATAATTTTTAAAAATTGAATATCCATATATGCTTTAGACGGTCTAGATTTAATATTAAATTTCTTTTATAATTTTTATTTTAATAAATATAATATTAAAAAATAAAAATAAAAATAATCTCTAAGCACTTTAAATTTTAAGAAAAAGTCAGGAGTTAAAAATTTTAATTTTAGATTATTTAAAGTACATTTGTATAATTAATTTATAAAAATATAAAAAAATATTACATTAAATTATTTAAATTAAATCTGCATTACATAGAATGATGATAAGGTTGATTTATTAAAACAAAACTTATCAATCTGGACAAAACCCGAACCCATCCTTAACTTATGAATAGTGTAATTTTTAATAAATTTAATATAGTTGTCAATAACGATAATAAGTTATTGACTTTAGAGTATGATATTATATTAACACAAAAGGTACTTTTAGATATTAAGATGATAGTAATAATTATGAATGTTCGCCCCACGTCAAATCATAGAGTAATACTTAAAATGACACATGAGAACGTTTCCTTGATTTTATTAGCTATTAGCATGGGTTAAAGTAAGTTTTTAAAATTTATCTTATCTAAACTTACCCTTTTTACAAAAGGCACGCTTTTTTCAGAAAGATCAAATATAAATATTCACCTATACCAACAAATATACCTCTTTTTATAGAAAAAGGTCACCCTTTCTTCAAAGGAATCACAAATCATTGGAAGCACTGCTACAAGAAGGCTTAAAACAAAGCGAAAATGATTCTTCTTCTTCTTTATTTTATTTTTTTTGGGTCAGCAAAATGATTATTCAATATTTATTAAGCACGTTAGTGAATAGTGATGGTACTATTACATGTTATATCTGTCTATATACTATCATAAATTAAATATGTATTTATTAATAATAAAAAGTTGGCCAATCTCATGCAGGAATAGAGATGGGAGACTAGGAAAGGCCACAACCCTTCATAACTTTTTAATTTTTTTAATAAAATATAAAGATTATATATTTTTAACCCTTTAAATTAGCATATTATAGAAGTTTTAAAATATTAAATGTGATTCTCATTTTAATTCTATATATAATCTTCTACGTATGTATAGTGCAACTGTTATAATGGCTTGAAAATAGTTATCATATGATCTATTTATTTTTAACAAGATAATACTACATATAATCTTAAAAAAAATGATGTCATTTGATATTGCTTTCATTTTATATTTAATGAAAAAAATTATAAGAATCATTGCTAACAAAATTTGTCAAATATTATTCCACCCACCATCAATTAACAACTTTACTTAAATTAAAAAAATGGGTTAAAGGATAAAAAATATTCATAATTTTTTTCTAAGAGCACCCAGTATTCTTAAATGAAAGATAGTGCAAGAGTACTCATGATATTAATGAAGTGAGTGCAAAAGTGTTAAACTGTTAAATTTAACTAACGTTTGTTAATATTGACCTATTAAAAAAAAGATAGGAAATATAAAGTGTAAAAATAGCCATAAACTTTTTTATTTAGAAACTATTGATATCCTTAAGTCAGTAATGGTGTATGGATAACTATTAATTTTATAAAAAGGTTGTATAGCCAAGCTCGATACTAACAAATTAGGTTTCCAGGCTTATTTGAACTTGCTTGAATATTCAAATGCTAAAATATTATTTTATTTCTTTTTTAGTCAATTCCATTTTTTATATTAAAAAATGAAAATTTTTTAAATTTTATTTGAATTTATTTTATTTGTAATAAAAATGATTCAAGTGTTTGAATTAAGCTCATTCGAGTTTAACCTTGACCCAAATTTGTTCATACTTATTTTGGTGGCCTGAATAAGCTCAAATTAAATAAAAAACTCTAAACTCCCAAGCCTGATATTAATATTTTTTGAGTTTATTCAAGCAAATACATCTGACTTGACCTAAATTATTAAATCTAACTGTCTATTAAAATAATTTGATATTGACCGTGAAGTTTTAATAATAGAACTTGATGGATTGAAAAAGATTGAATCATTTTATAAAATTAATAGGTACCTATACATCATTGTTAATGTTAGGATACCATAAATTCCAAGAAAAAAAGTTTATGGTTATTTTTGTATCTTATATTTACTTCCATTTTTTAACAATTAATGTTAACGAATGTTAGTCAAATTTAATAATTTTGGATATTTTTGCATCCATTTTATTAACATTATAGACACCCTTACATCGTCTTTCACTTAAAAATATTGAGTGCTCCTAAAAAAAAATTCATGGATATTTTTACCTTTTAATCCTTAAAAAATCAGTTAAATTTAGTTACTATATTTAAAATTTTAAAATTATCCTTGAAAAAATTGTTTAGTTAGTGAGAAGATTATTTAATTAGTTAAAAATATAAGAAAAGAACATTTTAAAAATTAATACCTTAAACAGGAAAAAATTCCTTATGCAGATGAAATGTGTGTGTGTGCACTGTAACTTTACCTATGCTGAATCAGCGGGGCGTTACATTGATCGACATTGAATGTAATCATTCATTGATTACCGCATAGATGATTTTATTTATTTTTTCTCGTTGATCCTATCCAACAATTGAGTCAACTATCAGTTACAGGATAGTTGAGCAAGGAGTATTTTTTTTTTTTAATGGTGCCCTCCTATGAAAAATAATCCTATCTAAACTACTGTTGAATATTAAATATATACAACCAGTGAGAATTCAAAACCTGATTAACAAAATTGAAACTGACTAGCTTATTTTATTAAATTCAATCTCATTAATAAGGAGATTTTAATAGGTTCCTCTCTCCTAATATGAGTTAAGTCTAATAAAAGAAATTAGTTATTCACAACATGAGAGATATGTTTACATTCAATGTTTGAGCGCACAATTCTTTTTGATGAAAGGATAGATGTAAGTAATAAAAGAAATAAGTTGCTCAGCTAAGATGAATGTGCATGTTAAAATCTGAATTTTATTTTACCAACAAAATCTAGATTAATATCTAATGCAATATTCTCTCCATTCTTATTTATAAAACACGTTTTAAAAAATTTATTTAGTTTCATTTATAAGTTATTGTGTAGCTTTTTAAGTAATATTTAAAAAATATTTTTAAAATTATCCTTCATAATAAAAAAAATATAACATCATTTTTTAGATTTGTTATATATGGATATATTTAAAATTTTACATACTTTTATTTCTTTTACTCTTTTTATATTGATATAGATAAAATTTATAAAAATAATTTATAAAAAGACAGAAATAATTCTACACAGTAGATATAGTGATAGTAGAACATTATAAATTATAAAAATATACTCCCTCTTAATTATGACATAAGGTATCTTTTAAGAATTTTATTTGATCCAAAAATAAGTCATCGGATAATTTTTATTTTAATTATACCCTTACTTCATTTATTACTTTTTTTTAAAAATAATATATTAAATTTTAATTATTATTATTATTATTAAAAATATGATATTTAATGAGAATATAATTGAAAAGATATAAAAATTTTAAAAAAATTAAGATTTTAATTAATACTCCCTCCATCTTAAATTATAGACATTTTTAAAAAAAATTTTCCATCCTAAAATATAAAACACTTTAAATAAATTAAGATTTTATTAAATATAATAATTTTAATATTATTCTTTAACTTTTTGTAATTAATTTTTATTTATTATATTTTTAATATATTAAATAATAATTATTTTTAAAAATTTATATTTTTATTTTAAAAAGATAAAATTATTAAATGTATTTAATAAATTTTGTTGATATGTAAAATTTTATTTAAAAATATTTTTTTTAAAAAAAAAAATCTTCAATTAGCGTGCCGGCTGGAAGGAAGCGTATCCGTACTGGGTGAAGTCACCAGGCGGCCAGCGGGTCCCACCTGGTCACCTCTCACCAAACGGATAAAGTTGGGTTGAGACTTGAGAGCCAACTGTGGAAACTTGTGAGCCCACCTTTTCATTCGCCCCTCCCACCGATTTTTTTCCTTCTCTCTCCTTGAATCTAACTGCTCGAACTAAATGAGAGCCGTCCGCAGCTGACGAAACCCGACACGTGTCGACCATCAGTATGTTCGGATGCCCCGGTCACGTAAACGTCGCACTTTTCTCTCCTTCCCACCATCCCGCTTTCAGTCTTGCGCTCCTCTCCCTCAGCTTTTGGTTCATTTCTGTTGGCGTCACTGAACCTGAAGCGAGAAGTAATATGATCGATATAGTTACTTTTCTCTGATTTCTCTTCTTGAATTTCGTCCTGTTTTTTTGGGTATAAAACTTCCTTCTTCTCGTAAGTGGACAAATGCTGATTGCTCTGTTTCTTATATTATTTGTCCTGATATGTGAAGCTTGTCCTGATATGTGAAGCTTGTTTCCTCACTTGGTCTTTTCTGAGATTTGAGTCGAATATGCCATATCTAAGTTTATTTGCGTTTTCTTGTATGTAATTAAATTTTCTGTACTTTCTCGTACTCCTACTGGTATCTATTTCTGAAGATATTTTAGTGTTCGAGGTGGATCAATTATTCGATGTTCCTTTTGATTAAGGAGATGGCGTAGAGTTGTTATTATTATTATTTTAATGTTTTTTGTCTTTGCTATTTAACTGCAATTTTCAGTGAGATATTTTGTATAGCTCCGTCGCTCCTGCCATATACAGGGGCATGAAAATCGCCTGCGCGCGCGCGTATTTGCCAGTTATGCCGATTAATATAAAAATCTTGTAGTAAAATACTTGTTAAGTATCAAGTTTTACTTCTGGGACTTCCTTGAAATGTGTTGATAGCAAATGGTGCTTAATTATGTGGTGGTGGAAGACTGAAGCGAACAGAATGTTAGAATTAGATATAAATATTGGCTTAGCAAAGTCAGAGGTTTGCTTGGATTGATCTGACCCGCACTGATTAGTTTACACGGTTGATAATGATATCTCATTCTCTACTCGATTGCTTGTTTCTCTCTTTTAACTGCCATGCTTAGTACACCCTTGTATCTTTAAAAAAAATAAAAAGCGAAACATATGCTAGCATGCCTAACACAGTTATCATAAAAAGATAAAATCAAACTGATTGAGTCATTTTCATCGTCGGGCTTTAGTGATTTGAGTTGGTGTGGGCTAATTAACACTTGGCTACTTCGTAACTCCTAATAGTTTTTGAGAATCTTTTCAATTGAAGTCAATCTCTGAATGATCAAGTCTGCTAAGAACTTTTTCAGCTTTGCTGTTCTCTTTTATTTTTGCAGGCTGAAATAGAGTGCATATATTCATATTTGGGTTATTGAATGGATTGCTGAAGTGTCCTGCTGCGCATATTTTTAACTGGTGATTACAAATTACAGTATATTTTCTCAATGGGAGGAGTTTGTTCTAGGAAGCAAGAGCAAGACATTGAAGATAGTTCTCCAGGAGAATATTGCAAAAGTGGGAGTTTGAAAAGGCTCACACCATCATTCTCTTATCCTATGATGAGTTTCCATTTACAAAATGGAGAATGTCCATCACTGTTGGACTTGTGCATCCAAAGAATAAGTCAGGTGCTTCCAAGACTCATATGATTGGTCTTGACGTTTCACTTTTCCTTCAGGGATAACCACTGCAATCTGCAATTTTTCTTCTACAGGATATTGATAGATATAGCTCAATGTCTATACTCCCACGGGATATAAGTCAGCAAGTTTTTAATGAATTGGTGCGCTCCCATCGTCTAACTGCTGCTTTTCTTGAAGCTTTTCGAGATTGTGCTCTCCAGGTAGGTCATTTTAAATTATATGTCGTGTTTGTATTTTATATGATGTTGTTGTGAATATAGTCAGTTGTATTCTTGATCTAAATTATCCAAGCTCATCTTATTTTACATTTGACAGGATCTTTACTTGGGAGAATATGCTGGGGTGAATGATAGTTGGATGGATGTCATTTCATCACAAGGATCATCTCTACTTTCTGTGGATCTTTCTGGTTCTGACGTCACTGATTTTGGGCTGACTTATCTTAAAGCTTGCGAAAATCTCCTAGCCTTAAATCTTAATCATTGTGACCACATTTCAGACTATGGTCTTAAATACATTAGTGGTAATCTTTTTCTTCTTCTGGGTTTCTTTTAGTCTTTCATATTGGTACATGGTCTTGTGCATCCGCAGTTATTTATATTTGGTCCCTTGCCTTCTGTATATGGACTTTGTTCATTAAAAGAAAAGGAGAAAAAGATAGAAAATCTGATACTATAGATGAGAAACCAGTTTTTGTAAATTTTAAATGTGCATTAATTTGATTAGCTATTTGTTATCGTCCAGAAAAATGCGCTTATCCTTATGTATGCATCTCCCTCATTCTTTTTGAATTTTCTTTTTCACGGGAGCAGTAGTTGATAGGTACACTTCACCTTTTCCTTTTGTGTTATTGAAAAATTTAAATATAAAATATTAAGCAGATACTCTGCTTGAATTTTGGCATTTCAGTTCACCCTATATTTCCTTTTTTTTTTTCAGCTTATTAAAATATGAGGTAATGTAACTTTGAGCAGCACCCATCATCATATAATCAAATTTTTTTTTTCCTGCTATCTTGAATGTGTGATTTATTATTGCACTTGAGATGATAAATGCATACCATGTATGGTTATTTCTTTGTTGTTGTTGTTTGTCTGAAGCATTCTTTGGCAGCGTTTTCTGAATTTTGATAATTTTTCTGTCTTTCCATGTTATGTTGGTTTATTGATATTCATATGAAGATATTTCTGGCTCAACCTTGTGAATGTCTTGCTTTTTCCTATTAGCTTAAGACAATTTTTTTTTTTTTTTTTTGAATGTCCCAGGTCTGACGAATTTAACTAGTCTGAGTTTTAGAAGAAACAATGCGATCTCTGCTCAAGGAATGAGTAGCTTTTCTGGTCTAGTTAGTTTGGTCAAGTTGGATTTGGAGAGATGCCCTGGGGTTCATGGAGGCCTTGTTCATCTTCAAGGTTGGTTTTTAAATGTATTGCTGATAACTTCCTGCCATTTTTTCTGCATCTTATAGGCATTCAGACGATGTGTGCATTTTCATCTTTCTTTGCATATTAGGTTCTTTAAGGGAATTGATGCATGCCACACTGTTGTATTTTTGAACTGCACTTTGTTTGATACAGTTTTGATTTGTTACCATGCATATATTTACTTGTCATTAATGTTTCATCTATCCTGATTTTCACATATGTGTAGTGTGTCTGAATTCAGAAGGGGGTCAGTTTCACAAGGCCCCTTTACATTACATTTAATTTTGTGAATAGTTCATCCTCCAGTCTCTCTCTCTCTCCCCTGTCTGTGAAGAAGTGTTGATCTAGTTAAAGCTACAGAATAAGGGATTGTTAGAAATGGAAGATAATTAAGAATTAATTAATGCTATAGGGCAACATAGTTGAGAAAATTGAAAGAGATGACTTGTAATTGAAAAAGCGACTTTGGCATGTTGATCTTCACCTTGGTAAAGTTGCGTGATGTTTGCATGCTCTTCCATGGTAGGTGTATACCTGAAATGCTTACCAATTTCAATTTAATTTAACTCATATTTCTCAGGCTTAACCAAGTTGGAATCTCTTAATTTGAAGTGGTGTAATTGCATAACAGATGCTGACATGAAGCCTCTCTCAGGTTAGTTGTGTCTTGCCTCTCTTTCATGACAATACCTGGAAGTTTTAACGGTTGAAAAAGTGAACTACCACATAGATTAATTGTGTGTGTTTTCTTTTATGCACTTCGCATTTTTCACTGTAATAGGTCTTGTTCAGGTTGCCATTGTGTGCTTGCAGGAGCCAAGGATAACTTACTACTGGACTTCGCTTAATTAATGAGATGTACTATAAATGTGGATGTAGTTTTGGTTGGACGACAGACATGCTAACTCCTAGTGGAGAAATTATCCACCCAAATTTCAATTTCAAATTTTCATATTCTCAGTCATGCATTCCTCCTTGGTATTTTCTTTCTATTTTTGAGCAAGCAAAAAGCAGGATGAATGTCATGAAACATCTATCAA
This sequence comes from Prosopis cineraria, assembly GCF_029017545.1. NCBI lineage: Eukaryota > Viridiplantae > Streptophyta > Magnoliopsida > Fabales > Fabaceae > Prosopis > Prosopis cineraria. Next base: position 8,961,220 of record NW_026555344.1, read on the forward strand.
ACAGACAGTCTGTCTTGTTGGAGTTCAATGACTTTTTCTTAATTTTGCCTTTTGCTTTCTTCAATATGTATATATAGTATACAAGGTTTGAAATCTAAACTGTCTCCTCTTACAGTAACACAGTAGACAATCCATACAGGATAATGTCATTGGCTCATTGCATTATTACAAATGTTGGTTTTATGATAAATGGCCATATTGTGTTAAATGTAGTCTCATTAGTCACCTTTCTATCTCAAGGATATCTTCTTAACTGGGATGTATTTCAACGGATAGGCAATGAATGCAATTATCTATGTATAAGAACCATATAATTATCAGCACAGGGATGTGTATATAAAAGTTTAATCATCAGTCATCTTTTTTTTTTTTTAATAACCAGTGAAATGTGAGACATGGTTTGGTAACTAACAATGCAATTTTTTTAATTCAATATGCTTCCAGAGCTTACAAATTTGACAAGTCTAGAGATTTCACGCAGTAAAGTCACAGATTTTGGCGTCACTTTTCTCGGAGGTATTGTGTCTTTCCTTTCCTATGTACAACTACAAGCCTTATCTCACTAGATGGAATTGGCTGGATGAATCGGATGATGTTTTTCCTTTCCTATATACAAGGGCATATTTCAGAACGCAAAAGGATTAACCTGAATTTCATGGAGCCATATTTACTTGAACTAAATTGTTGATAGAGCTTTGATAGAGATATATAAAAAAATTTTAACTAACCAATTTTAGGATTTGATGTTCAATGTCAGACTACTTTCACTGTTAGCATTTCATTCATATGAGTATGCAGTATCTCTTCTATATTAGCACTTTTCTTACTGCTTTTCTTTTCATTCATATTTTAATCTGCATCAGATAATGAGCAACAATGGAGAATAGGCAATAATATTTCTGTGTTTCATTGATTACAAACAGGGGATATGTATATAGAGCTCCTTGACTCTCTGGCTAACACTCTAATAAAATGATACAAGTCTTGGCTGCCTAACAGCATGACTGACTCTAATAATCAGCTTGAAGGAAAAAATGTATTTTATTTTTTCATATTCGTCTCCTTTTCTTCCGTTTTAATAATGCCTTGATTTATTTCAGGATTACAGAAGCTTTCTATGTTAAATTTGGAAGGATGCCTTGTAACATCTGCTTGTTTGGGCTCTCTTGCAGGTTGCTTTACTTTCTTGGCATTTAAGCTTATTCTGTTAATATTCTTACCTAGAATATTTAGGCTGAATGGAATTAACTTGTTTTTATGTTTAAAATCTTGGGTATTCATCTTAAGTGGGTTATGACTTGAGTATGATTTCAAATTTACTTCAATGATAGCATAAAATCCTCCTTTTTGCTCTGTTCAGTTGCTGAGTTTCTTTTGATGTCTCTGCTTGATCGTTTAAAAAAGAGGCACCGATCTTAAATTTTAATGCATAAAAGCCAATAACATAATGACTATATGCTTTGCCGGTCAAATGTTTTTGTCAGGCATTAGAAGCTTTAGTTTATTTTCTCATTTAAAGGGAATGAAACTGAGATGCCCATTTTCAGTTTTAGTTTGACATTGGTGCATATTTTTGCCAGAGCTTCCTGCATTGTCAACCTTGAATCTTAATAGCTGCAAACTTTCAAGCAATGGATGTGAAAAGCTTTCACGTAAGTAGTTAAGACGTTATAATTGATTCTGTAAGGCTGCAATTGTGTAATTTATAATTTGATCATTAATCACATATATGTGCCGCAACTATTCTAGGGGGTGTGGTGTTAAATCTTTGGCATTGCCGTTTCTGTTTTGTAGAACTGGGCAATTTGAAGACATTAAACTTGGGATCCACTGACATTACAGATGCTTGTTTAGCTCACGTGAAAGGTGATTAAAAATACTCACCTTATGCTCTCCTCTTTTTCTCTTTCCCCTGAATAGACCAGAGGAACAACTTGGTTCACTCAAGAATAAAATGAAGAAGCAAACTTTCTACAAAGTACAAACTGCAGTAGATAGATACATGGGGTTATTTTCTTTTCCTTCAAAGCAGCTGGGGATCAAGATCGTATCTTTACAAGAATGTAAAAAATCATCATATCATCTAACAGCTTTTCTACCATTTTGTTTACAAATTTATCTTCAACTCGAGTGTTCTTATTACATGGTTTATAGCCATAGCCATGACTTATCTAACTCACTCCTTTAAACTTTTGTGCATAATTTTGCCATCGAGTGAATGGATTTAACAGAAAAAAGTTAAGCTGCTTTGCTGGTGGAGCCGAAAGACAAAGAATACTTGGAAGATATAACTTATATTTGAAATTCTGGTCTGTGTTTTCATCCAGGATTGACAAAGTTGGAGAGCTTGATCCTAGATGCATGTAAAGTTGGTGACCGTGGATTGGCCAACTTGGCAGGTAGATATATGAATCTTTTCTCTCATTTTTTGGGGGGGTCTACTTGTGATGGGTAATAATTTCCTGGATGAAAAATTTGTCCGCATGTTTTGGAAAATGGAAATTTTTGTAGTTATTTATAGTATTCTATTATATTGGTTGCAAATGATTCGATTATTGATTTTGCTTCACATGATTCATCATGGAAAATGTGCATTTGCTTGTTCATGTCTTTAGGCCTTCGGCAATTGAAATGTTTGGAATTGTCTGAGACAGAAGTTGGAAGCAATGGGTTACGCCATTTATCAGGTTAAAAACTTATATTTTTTCTATGGATTTGTTAAATATTGATTGAGAATTGAATGCTAATGAACTGTTAGGGTCTTTCTGGAATCTTATTTTTTATACTTAGTAAGAACTTCTAAAATGTACATGTTTACATGTTTGCTAAGTCTTTCAAGAATCTGACCAATGACGAATACAGTGAACTGGATAAATATGCGTGCTTTGAGAGTTTATTGCTTATATAATTATTCTTCACCATTATTCTTAAAACACTGGTTTGTAGCTCCTTATATCAAGTTCTTCATTACTTTATTTCTGCTTCAATTTATCATTGTGAACTGAATTTATTTTTTGTGGTAAATACCTTCGTAGATTGTCTTTGCTATATTCTAGTATTATATGCATGATAAAAAGTGATCATCCTCACCATGGAGTAGCATTTTCCTATATTGACTACATTGTGATTTGATTTTTCATAGGATTGTCTAGCCTGGAGAAAATAAATCTGTCATTCACTGAGGTTGGTGATAATGGTTTAAGGAAATTGCGTGGGCTTTCATCTCTGAAGTCTCTTAATTTGGATGCTCGCCATATTACTGATGCCGGATTGGCAGCTCTTACAAGTACGTGTTCTCATGCAAAAGTTGCAATTTTCTGTAGTTTACGTTGGCTCTAAATCCTGTAATCTGACAGACTTCCTGCAAAATGTAATTTCAAATGTTTGAGTATCCAGGCTCCATAGTCTTTTAACATAAACCTTAATTCGGCAGAATGCCTCATTCTGAGTTTGTTGATGCAGGTTTGACTACGCTTACTGATCTGGATTTGTTTGGAGCAAAAATAACAGATTCTGGAACTAACTATTTGAAAAGTATGTAATATTGCTGTAATATTCCCTTTGTGGGTCAGCTGTGCTTTGTAGAATTAGGCACAAGTTAGCTTTAGTTCCTTGACTGAATTGATGTTAATTCTAATTTTGTACTGTTTTGCCAACTTTTTTTTACGATGAAACAGGCTTAAAGAACCTAAGGTCCCTGGAAATATGCAGTGGAGGCTTGACTGATGCTGGTGTGAAGAACATCAAAGAACTTTCATCTCTGATGTTCTTAAATTTATCACAAAACGGCAACCTTACAAACAAAAGCCTGGAGTTCATTTCTGGTATCTTCCCAGACCTCTGTTTTACTTGATGGAAAAGAAACTCTTTTTTAAGCAATCACTTGTGAAAACTCTAAATCAGTTTGCCTAATGAAGGGCTTCTGGTGTGTTGTTTATTAAGTTTTGTGGTTGGATTTTAAGCTTTTCTGCTGAAAAGAGGAAGCAATCCAGGTGATCAATTTCAGACCAAAGAAGAAAATCTTAGGATATCAATTAGAAATTTCATGTCATAAAACTAGAAACGGCTCATTAATTTCCACCTTTTGACTGATTTGGTCCATGATGGTACTGGTTTCTTTCCTACAAGTCATTATTCAAGAATTACTAAGACAATGTTCGCAAGAAACAAAGTTGATTTGTCCTTAAGATAACGCTGGTCTGTCTCTATTCCTAGTCAAGCATTGACAAGCATTGACATGACCATTTGGAAGTTGACTGTCTATGAGTCATCACCATAAAATGATTGGAGTTTTCTAAATCGAAAGGACATGGTTTGCATTTATTGTGTCAGACTTGGTAGCTATTTGTAATTATCTCTTTCCGCAAACATGAATTTGAATGCAATTTTCAGGTCTGACGGGGTTGATATCTTTGAACGTTTCAAATTCTCGCATCACCAGTGCTGGTTTGCGGCATTTGAAACCGCTCAAGAACTTGAGATCGCTGACCTTGGAATCATGTAAAGTGACAGCAATTGACATCAAGAAACTTCAATCGACAGATCTCCCAAATCTGGTCAGCTTTCGGCCTGAGTAAGCGGAGAGGTGTATTCTAATATATCCTCTCCCTCCCTCCCTCCCTGTGATATATGTATATACCGTCATGTCTGAACGATACTGAAAGACAGCCTTAAATTGTACATAGATTAATGGATGGCCTGAAGCTTAACTCGTGGCAAGATTTGGCCATAATCTCTCTAATAAGATGATGGGCGGTGTCTGGCATCGTCCTGTCTACTACGCAGACAGCAATAAAGAGGCATATTTTTTCATTAGAACTATGAAAAGGTTGATTCTAGCAACCAAGGTTTGATATTTCGGATGTTTTAAAATTTGCGTTTTACTTTTTTTTTTATTTATTTTGCTCCAGTATTTTAGTTGTTCGATCCAAATTAATCCGGTCACGGGTCATTAGCTTGTGGATACCTCACTAAAAATTTAATCGTTGATGCATGCTCGAAGCTTGAACGTTGGATCAACCTTTTAATTTGCATGTTCTTGGTCTTGTCGGATTGTCAGCTATGCAACTGTAGAATTAAACAAGTGCTTTGACTCTGTTCCCTCTTTTTAGAAAGACTTATGTCACGGCCTTGGACACACTTAGCTTCGAAAGAGAGTGTGGGAATTCTTGTTCCTGTTCATCTTTAATTGTATTACTTTCTGGGCTTAGCCCTCGTCAATATTAAAAAAAAAAAAAAAAAGCTACCACTTGCTGCTTACAAGTTTGGTAATCTTGACATTCTCACCTGGGAACATTTTCTATCGCCATGAATAGTAAGAATCAATGTATGGAGATGGGAGACGTCAGCACAAAGTGGAGGTTGAAAGATAATGTGCTATGAAGCAGAAGAGAGGGAGGAACAAAGATAGAACGGAGATTTAGACCAAGAATACATGAGTAGCTTTGTACATAAGTAATTTGAGAGAGAACTAATTCATAGTACGTGTTTAAAAATCAAAATTAGTTCTTTGTAGAGAAAAATGTGTTGATTTTCCTGAAATGTCTTTTCCTTTAATTATTTATAGATGAAATTACCTTTATTAATTGCATGTATTAATCTATATAATCAACAGAGATAGTTTGAAAGATAAAAGAAATTGAGATCTTATATTTAGGAGCAAAATCTCGTTTTGGCTAAAAAAATCATCTCTTAAATATTGAAAGGAATATATATAAAAAGTTTCCTAACTAATTCCTGGATTACTTGATAACCTATTGTTCATATTGTAGTAACTTGAGAATCTTGATCAATGTAAATTGTAATCCAGTTCATAATTTAAAATGGCCCTATTATACATATCTTTTTAAGTGTATTCTTTAAGTTTGGGGTTATGTCTTAATCCTTTTTTATATTAAAAAAATGGCCTTATTATATTAGGGTGATTGCATAGTAACATCCATCTAATGAAAGTCTCAATAGCTCTAAAATTCAATTTGTTACCATCCCTCCCGTGAAAAGTAGTTTAACTTCTTGAATTTGTTTAAGTTATCATTATCTTTTAGCCTAATAAATTATTTACCTTATATATCTAATTATTCTTAATCTCCCTCATTGACTAGTCAAAGATATTTACAAAAAAAATCACTAGACTTAGATAGTTTAAAATATAACTTCTATTAAACCCATTTGAATATTGTTTTTCAATATTATAAATATATACCATACATCATCAAATACAATAGGGAGTTGAAAGAAAAATAAACTTAGAGACAATGGAATAGCTATAATATCAAATTAATGTTGAGATGACCTTTCAGGAGGACTAAAATTGAATTCCACCTTGGCTTATTTGATAAATCATATAAAATCTGAGCTATTCCTCCACTATTTTATTTTGCGCGTCCTTTTGCATGCTTTTGAAGAGAGCTGTGGGTGAAGTTCGTTCTAAAATTTTTGAAGAATTTTATAAGAGCCTTGAGACGAAAAAAGGAGAGCGAAATATTTATAAGATTGTCAAGAGTAGGGAAAGAAAATTAAGAGATCTAGAACAGGTAAGGTGTATTAAGGATGAAGAGGGAAGAACTTTAGTTACAGATGATGAAATTAAAAATAGATGGGAGACTTACTTTTCTAAACTTTTCAATGATGGAGAGGGTTCATCTAGTAGCTTGGAGGATTTAGTAACTGGTGACGGAGAACAAAATTTGTCATTTTATCGAATAATACATGATAAGGAGGTAAAGGAAGCTCTTAAGAAAATGACAAATGGTAGAGCCAACGGACCTGATTGTATATCTATCGAAGCGTGGAAATGTTTCGGTGAAGAAGGGGTGAGATGGTTAATTAAGTTATTTAATGTGATTTTACGGTCCAAGAAAATGCCTGATGAGTGGAGGAAAAGTACTTTAATTTTTATTTATAAAAATAAAGGAGATATTCAGAATTGTACTAACTATAGAGGGATTAAACTCATGAGCCACACAATGAAATTGTGGGAGAAAGTAATTGAGCACAGGTTGAGATTGGAGACAAGTATTTTTGAAAATTAGTTTGGTTTTATGCCAGGTAAATCAACTATAGAGGCGATTTATTTACTAAGGGGATTAATGGAAAAGTATCGTTGTAAAGATAAAGATCTACATATGGTTTTTATTGATTTAGAAAAAGCTTATGACCGTATACCAAGAGAAGTGCTTTGGAAAGCGTTAGAAAAAAAGGGAGTACGGATTGCTTATATTAAAGCCATACAAGATATGTATGAGGGGGTAAAAACTAGTATAAGAACGCCTAGTGGTCAAACAAAGGATTTTCCTATAAAAATTAGACTACATCAGGGATCATCTCTGAGTCCTTATTTGTTCAACTTGATCTTAAATGTTTTGACGGAACATATTCAAGGGGAAATTCCAAAATGTATGCTCTTCGCGGATGATATAGTTCTTATAGCAGAGACAAGAGAAGAGGTTAATTACAAACTTGAGTTATGGAGGAGGACATTGGAGTTGAAAGATTTTCGTCTGAGTAGAAGTAAGACGGAATATTTATATTATAAATTTGGTAAAGGACTATTTGACAATAATTTAGAAGTGAAATTGGGTGATCAAATTATACCTCAAGTGAAAAAGTTTAGATATTTGGGAGCCATTATTCAAAATGATGACGAAATCAGTGGAGATATTTCACATAGAATTCAAGCTGGATGGTTTAATTGGAGAAAAGCTAAAGGAGTTATTTGCGACCGTAACGTGCCTAATAAACTTAAAAGAAAGTTTTATCGCACTGCTATCAGACCAGCAATGTTATATGGTAGTGAATGCTGGGCTCTAACAGGACAGCAAGAGCATAAAATTGGAGTAACAGAGATGAGAATGTTATGATGGATGTGCGGACATACACGTAAAGATAAAATTCAAAATGAGCACGTACGCGAAAAAGTGAGGGTGGCACCTATTGAGGAAAAAATGGTAAAAAATCGGTTGAGATGGTTTGGGCATGTACAAAGAAGACCAAGGGAGGCACCAGTGAGAAGAGTGGAACATATAACTTTGAGTCCGATTAAGAGAGGTAGATGAAAGCCTAAGAGAACACTCTTGAAAGTTATTGAACGTGATCTCTTAATTAATAATATTCCTAAAAGCTTGATAAATGATAGAGCATAATGGCGTCTTGCAATCTATATAGCCGACCCCACCTAGTGGGATAAAGGCTTGTTGTTGTTGTTGTTGTCCTTTTGCATGGTTATAGATAGTTATGAGAAACTAGATTGTAACTTTCAATTATATTTTTAGATAAACAAAGAAATGTGTGAATTGACTTGCTCACTTGATTCTCATGCATCAAACGACAATTCAGATATGATTATTTTTGTAGAACCACCCTTGAAATGCAAAAAGTTTTATATGCTCTAACATGTGCTGATCGTTACCCCTACCCAAAAAATAAAAAAATAAAAGCTTCACAATGCTATCTCAGGCGGAGTACTGACTATAAATTGATTCCTTAAAAATCTCAATCACTTCAGATTAAGCAAGCAAGGTTACTCACTTCTTGAACACAATTAATTTCTCATGAAGCATTTATTTGAGAGTAGGATCATATGTAAGAGTGAAAATAGGATAAGAAGCTTTGCCAACGGTCTATCACTAGCTCTAGTTTTGTCCTAATCAAGCATGTTTAAACAAAAAGGACAATATGAAGCTTATGACTAAGCCTATTAAAATAAATAAACTATGCCTATTGACCTTTAGTATATGACATGTTTCTATTTTTAGTTTTTTTTTTCACTCCTTTAGGTTGTGAATATAAAACTTAGTTAAAAAGTTCGTTTTGATCTTAAACATAAAACCTCGAACTTCTTTATATTATATCCTTCATTTAATTCCCCACCCCCCTTTCAAACTATCCTTATTAAATCATATTTTTTTAAAAAAAAGTGATGCACATTTTTTACACAATAACAAATAATTCACTTATTTTCTGTAATTAAGTTAACTGAGTATGATGTTTAGGACTAGAAAAAGTATTGTATTTATATACATAATAAAAACATAATTATATAAATATATATTGAGTAATGTATACATATATAAATAAAAAATATAATTTAAATTAATTTTATTCATAATTAATCAAAGTTTTAAAACACAAGATCTCATCAAACCGATCGAGATAACGGTTTAATCGGAATCAAACTGTTGTCAAATTGGTCAACAATAAATTAATATATTTTAAATAATATACATTTAAAAACTGATTTTCCAACTAAATTAATAAAATGTTGAAAATTTAATTTTAAATTTGTTTGGAGAAATAATATTTTGTAGATTTCATTCCACCCATTTTTATAGACATAAATAAAATAGAAATTATTATAAGTATTGAAGAGCATTTAGTAATATCAATATCCCAACTTTTCGCCTCTCCTCTTGTCCCGGCTTCCCGCTTCCTCCTCTTGTTTAATGGAATATTAATAATATTAAAATGCATATGGCACGTGGGGGGAGAGAGAGAGAGAGAGAGAGAATATCACTGCCCAAGTGCGAAACCCTAGCCGCACCCCATTCCTCTTTCTGCTCCCTAGGCTCCAGCGATGATTCTTCTTTGTGATTGCCGCCATTGATGAAATTTGTAAGATATACCAGTTCGTTTGTTCGTTTTTCTTTCATAACTCGAAAAGCAAGCCTAAGGTGATGATTTGTTGTTATTTAGTCTCTTTTATCCTCCCTTTTTCATCTTTTCTCCCGTCAGGTCTCTCTATTTAATCTAAATCTTAAACCATTTAACCGTTCAATTTTTCCGGTTTACTGGTTTTTGACCGGTCCAATTGCTTCACGGTTTCGTAGTATCAACTGGACTGGTTTCAAGATTTTAAAACCTTGATTATTATCACCCCATCCTTTAAGATAAATATAAATAAATATATATGAAGTTAAATATATAATATTCATACATATGATCTATATAAATTTTTTAAAATGATGAAAATAGACGTAGCCTCTCAATTAAAAGTAAGCCTACTTAACCGCAGAAAAGTTGCTTGAAGTATGCTCCATTTGATACGTTGACAATAATTTTAATAAGAATAAAAATTTAAAATACATTTGGTGTGGCATGTATAAAATTGAGAAATTATTAATTAATATTTAAAATATAAAAAAAAAGATAAACATAACTTTTAATATCTATATTTTATTTATATTTTATTTTTAATTTTTAATTTTTTTAATATTTTAGATTTTTATACTTTTATTTTATATTATTTTATAAAAATTTAAAATATAAAAAATTAAAAATTAAAAATAAAATACAAATAAAGTATAAAAATTAAAAGTTATAATTACCTTATGAAAAATACTAAAGTGCCCCACCCCAAACAAAAAATTACAACTCCAATTAATTGCCGAGTGTACTGTCAAAAAAACAAGACTCCTCTCTCCTTCTCTCTTGCTTATGCCATTCCCCACTGGAACTCGAGAAACCACATCTAGAATGATCTTAAAGCAATGAACCTTAAGCCTAGATTCTTGTAGGCGACTTCAATGACATTCATGGGACTGAAGAAAAAGCTAAAGGTGCCCCAATCCACTTTGATAGGTGTAATATGCTCTCTTTCCCCAACTAAATCTTCAGAATCGAAGGTGAAGGTGAACGGACCCACCATCGGAGTTTCCGCTGAGAAGTCTACTAGTTGATTGGTGTATTTGTAGAATCAAAGATGAAAAAGAATCAAAGATATGGAGAAATTGAAGATGAAGCAAAGAAGATGAAGCTAGAACTTTGGACAAAGGATGAGTCATCGTCGCTAAGCTTCTTCTAGATGCACTTGAGAAGATGAGTAAGCGGCAGCTAAGCAACGAAGGTTGGAGATCCAATGTTAGGTCAGTCGCCGTTGTTCATAGACTGAGTGGGGCAAGAGAGGAAGGGACGAAGGGTAATAAATGAAAAAAGGCATGTGAAATTGCAAAACTAACTCTCTTTTTTTTTTTATCAATTTTGATGGAAATGATTTGCACGTGAAAACCAAATTCAATCTCATTTTAATCAATCAAATATAAAAAATTCTCAAATTCATTTTCATATTCAATTTCACCTGGCAATCTCGAACCCTAAGGTTTAGACATTTTGGAAGTCAAAGTCTGCCATCTATAATTAACAATATTATCAGAATCAGACCTTTTAAATTAAAATAATATTTTTTAAATGATACATATGAATACAAAATTATTTAACCAATATTTGTTCATATACTGAAATGCATGCTCAAGTATATCCTATAATATTTGTTTATATCCGTCGTACATATAACAAATTAACAAAATTTAATTCATGCACAATTCAAATAGTCAAAAGATAAACAATAAATTTTAAAAATACAAAAATGAGTAAAGATTTATAATTTAAAATACAACAACTTATAATAGTATTAAAAATGCAATTTTAATTTCAATTAAAAAGTACATGTAAATCGGGCGCCATTTTTTAATGTTACAGGTGCTGGGACTTTAAAAGGCAATATGCGATGCTGCGTTGGAAAGAGTATGCGTTGGGAAGTGATGGCTGCCAGCATTTTTCTCCGTGAACAAAAGACAAAAACAATCTCATATGCAGTGAGTTTTTTAATACATTAATAAAATTAAAAATCTTATTATATATTATAAGACTGTCATTTTTAATCACATTTTCAAAAAGACTAACAAATGCACAAACTGAAAACCTCTCCTAACAAAAAAAAAAGACAAAAACAATCATTACCGTTTATCTTTTAAAAACAATCTTGACCGTTGATTTAATGCCCCTTTTCTCTTCTCTCTTCTGCCCAATACACAAATGCTGTCTCTCAAGTCTCAACTGCGTTTCACTGCAGAACCCATTTTAGTGAGTCACAGGGGCGAGGAGAAAATGGTAAAATGTTGTGAGACATCGTCCTCTGACAAAAGAATGGTGTATAGCTAGACACCGGCTATTATGGAGTTTCAAAATGGGAAAAAAAAACAAGGTGAATTTTTCTCCCTTTGATTTTTTCTTTTCCGTCGTCCTTTCCTCTTCAATATTCTCTTTCCACAACTTCTTTTCCTTTCCTCCCAGAGCTCTCAAGTTTTTTTTTTTTTTCTTCGATCTTTTTGGCCAATTTTCTGGCCCGACAGAACCACCTATCCCACCGGTTTTCTCCCGATTCACTTTTTTGACCGGTGTAAGTAGTATTCCGAACCAAACATGTGGCTGGTTCCCAATCCAACCGTTTGAACTGGCCAATTCCATCCAGTTTTGATAACAGTGATAATTAAACATGTGAATAGGTCAACTCAATTCCCATTGAACCAGTTAAACCCACCAGTCCATTTTTAAAACCTTGATTATTATCACTCCCTCCCTTGGGGTGTTTGGTTTGAGAGGAGAAAAGGGGAAGAAATCTAATAGAAGAAAGAGGTTTGACGATACCTTGTTTAATTTAGGAGGGAAGGAGAGGAAAAATAATTATATACAAACAACTTTACCCTCATTAGTGTTTAGATACTGAAAAAGCATATTTACATTTTTTTTAAAATTTATCACAGAAGGCATATTGATTAGGGTGTGACAAATTTTACCCCTCCCCTCCCAATCTCTCCAATTTGGAGGGGAGGGAAACTTTTTTTCTCCAAATTTTAAAGCCAAACAAGAGGAGGGGACAGAATCCCTCCCCTCCCCTCCAACCAAATGCTCCACTAAACAAATGAAAATAAATTTAAGTTACATATGATTTAAACTATTTTTTCAAAACGATGAAAAATAGTAATAAGCCTATTTACATAAACAGGTTAAGTATTTGTTAGAAAAAATTTTTGAACTAAGGTTTAGTTATTTTAGAAGTCAAAAGTTTGCCACCTATAATTAGGCATGTGAATAGGTCAGGTCAACATTACATACCTCACCTACATATTAAATCATTAAACATAACATTATCTTCATATCTTTTAAAAATAACAAAAAGAGACAACTTAAAATGCGTTTGAGTAAAATATTATAAAAAAAAAAAGGATTAAGAGTATAATCATTACATTAATGTAATAGAGATTGCAAGCCCCCTAAAGGCAAGCAATATACTTGAAGTTCTGGTGGAGACTGGAGAGAGAGGTGGTGAGCGAGGGAGAACTAAAAGGAAGATAACTTTTTTTTTAATATATTCAACATGGGTCAACGGCTTGAGGCTTTGACAAAGTTCAAAATCACATAGGAAGAGGTAAATAAATATTAAATAACATAAGTAATCAACATTCTAAAGATTGCAAAACGGGGTAAAAAGATCAAAGATATTTCTAGAATTCTCCTTTGCGCATGAGAAAACTTATACAAGTTCCTAAGGCAAATAACTTACACAGATCCTGAACCAACTTGTCAAATCTACATCTCTTGAGCGTCATTCTTCAGTAAGTTTTTAAGTCATGAATCACAAACTGCACATAAAACAAAAAATAGCTTACCAAGTTTCTTGCCTACAAGGATGAAGCTAGCAATGGCAGAAAGTTTAAGATGAAAAATAAACGGCCAGAAGCACAAAAGTACAATGAATGAACTTCCACACCCATGGTATTGAGCTCGGAAAAAGGACATTTTCAACATGTTTAACCGCAACCAAGAAAAACTTTAAAACTTGTTAAATTCTCTCCTATTAAATATAGGTACTTTAACAACTTGCTTTCTCTCACCAACATTTTAATGGAAAGTAAAGGGAAAATTTGTAATAAAAAATTAATGACATGATTTATAAATAAGACCAAAAAAATCATTCTTGTCTCTAGCCATGGGAATAAGTGGGACCACATGAATTTATGTGAATGTGAACAGAGCCGACTGTGTAACGGGTCTAAGAGTAGTTTGATCAACTAATTTGGAATGCTCAACATGAAGTAAAGTACATACCAAATTTGTGGAAGGGCCAGCAAGCCAAGTATGTAAAAGAAACTTGTCTTTGGCTGATTAGGATCATCTCTGGGCTTGATCCAAGGAAGTGCCAACTGAAGTAGCTGCCACGCTGCTTGCTGACCCATTCTCAACGGGCGGAGGCACACCCCACTTGCCTTCAGACTCAAGCGGTTCGAAGACATGAACTCCACCATCTGAGAGTCCAACCGCAAACTGAGTTGGTTCTTGTGGATGTGCTGCGATCACAAGTGGCTGTACACTGGAAACCAAAAACAAAAGTTGAAGTTCACCTATAAGTACTACACAAGAAGTTTGATAAACTTATTAGAGAATTGAATATTTGCAGAAACAAACTCTAGATTGACTGCCATCCTTTTTAGATTGCAACTATAGACAGCTATATGGTTTCAAGGTTTATAGTCATTAAATTCACAGGAAAACTACTCCACATACGAGAGCCAGAGTGTCCACTTTCCACATAAAATATTATATCTTGAAGCATTAGTTCTTTGGACACAAACTCAAATCTTTGAAAGGAATCGTATTGATCAAATGAAACATCTGCCGACTGTAGGCAACTTCAATGTGAAGTTTTATCCCAGAAATAACTTAGCAGATTTAAGTCAGAATACAGACTGAAAAATAAGGAGAAACCTCAAATAGCTTAGATGATGTGTCTAGAGCATGGGGACGAACATGTGTGATTGTGTAAAGAAAAACAAATTCACAATTTTGGCAGTGATTTCTACACAAAAGTTTTGGAAATTAGTTTCATAAAGTAGTTGACAGCGAAAGTTCAGATAATTGACTGACTATACTGGAAAAGGTTTCATGGCAGGTGAGACAAATCAAATGAATAAACACAAGTTAGCTGATGAAAGAAGGCGTCACCTCACACTTGAAGGAAGATAAGCAGAAGGATTGATACGACAACGTAACCCAAGGTTTGAAGCACTAAATACAGAGACTGTCGCATCCAAAAAGCTGGCATATATCAGTTGGCTGTCACATGAGAAAGTTGCGTGTGATATTGGAGCAGCAGAATCTCGGGGCAACCACTACAATTCAAATTACTCGTATCAGATAAAAAAAGAGTTGAGTAAAGTCAATCATGTAACACATGAACCTTAATGAATTTACCTGCTTCAGACGTTCTAGTTTTGATGTTTCATAAATTGCAAGTTGAGTTTCATGTACAACTAAGAATTGCATCTGATCCGGATGAAACTGTACACGAGTGTCTGCCGTTGCTGTTTGGGCTCTCCCAGCGGGAAGCTGCAAAGGTCTGGTCTTCTGCTTTTCCCATCCATCAGTATTCCACACACAAAGCTGCAAAACACAAACTCGTGATGACTGATGATTATTTACACGATACTTTTGCAAACAGCAGTGCCAATATTATGTTCAAAGGGAATCCATGCGAAAATAAATATCTATTATCAATGATAGACGCAAATCTTGAAGTACCATTAATCATAGAAAAGACAGGTTCTAGATTTGGAGAAAGGTCTATATTTTATTACCTGGGCATCTGCTCCAGATGATACTAGCACATTGAATCCATGAGAGAAAGCAAGACCTGTTATTCTTTTAGTATGACCTTTCAGTTTACTTTTAACCTGCACAAAGAGCTCTTCATAAACATCGAGGATCTAATCATAAGTCCTGGTATTGTTTCAGACATTGGACAGTATTGATACCTCATCCACACGGACATTATATATCTGAATGGTGGAATCATCCATGCCAATAGCTATAATATTGTTATCCTGGGGATGGAAAGCAAGAAACGTGGCTGCAGGTGGTGGAGGCATGAAAGTTGTCATTGTCTGCATGTAGCAAGGTCAAGATTGAATTAATTGAAACACAAAAATATGAATAAAACAAGAAGGGCCAGTAGGTCACCTTAAAAGTCATCATATTGAACAAGGAAATCTTCCCTCCAGACGCAGACATTACATAAGAATCATTTTTGGAGAGAGCAAAGCAGGGCACAGCATCCTCAGGATTGCTGTCAGCAATGTCATTGGTCATCAGGATGCCACTTGATGGTTGCCACAACTGGGGTGACACACTAGCAGTGGCCTGCAAGTAGAAGCACCAACATAAAGAAATAGCATGATTCCTATTCCAAATTTTATGATAGTAGAGAATGATAGAAGTAACTGCACATGATCTCACATCACACCTTGCCAGAAGAATTTCGCTCACTCCGCTGCCATTTCCACAGCAAATGAATGGCATTTGATGATAATGCCAATACAGCATTACCTGAATTTGTATATATCAACCTAGATATCTGCCAAAAAAAAATTAAGATAATCAGGATTCAAGACATTCATTCAACAAAGTGGAGAGCGGAAATAGCACATAAACAACATTACCTTTGTCACTCTTACATTCTCAGGTAGTTTCAAGGATCTACACTGAGATGGTTCATTGATTTCAGTAAGCTTCCATATCTTTGACTTGTCATTGGACTCTTCAGTTATTCTAGGTTTGACATCACCCAAGTTTCGAGAATCGCCGTTCTGAAAAGATGAAATCAATTTGTCAGTTACATAGTTAATAGTACCAGTCATGATGAGATGCTCACTCTACAATCCCAGCAAGAATGAACATGACAAAATGCATTATTTACGCTATGATATGTTAAGAAACAATGAAGAAAGAACTCTACAAGCAGCATGCAAAAATATGACAAGTACTAATTATATGAAAACAAGATCAGACAGACCATTCCAGGAATAGCTACCACAGATGAGCCTCTCTCTGCAAGTGCAGCACTACTTGCAGCAGCAGCTGAAATTGGATTTATTGTAGGCTGCTCCAAAACAACATTCATTAAATTAAGCTTTGTTGGTAAGTTCAGGGGAGCATAACATTCTAGAAATCTACCTTTGCCATGGCTTCAGATGTTCTAGATGTGTCATATAAAGAATTCTCAAATGCACGCAACAATCGACTACCATCTGCATTTGATAAAATTTTAATCCCATTTTCATTTGCCGAAACAGCCAATAGAGTTCCATCCTTGTTGAAACGAATCCGTGGGCTTGCCTAGAAATCAGATTAAGGCAGCAATAAGCAACTACCATTTCCAGAGATTACCTCCCCAGTTTGAAATAAATGAATGAACTTACAGGAAGACCTCCATCAGCATCAATAGTCATCAAAGGTTGAACATTGTCCATGTCCCAGAATTTAATGGAGAACTCATCACCAGCAGCCAAATATCGATTTTTTGTTGTATCAAATTGCACAACACCCAAAGATCGCTTGCGGAATCCTAGATACGTCCTTTTGACTGCTCCTTCACTTTCATTCCACTCAACAATAGAGGACTCCCCATCTTTGCTTGTCCCACATGAAAAGAGTCTGCAATATGCATTAACAAAATCCAAATGTTTGAACAGAAAGAAATAGAAATAGATATCTTTATTGATCATACAAGAAATAGAACTGGGCAAATAGCCATGGTTGAGAATATTGACCTTGTACCATCAGCACTGTAAGCCATTGTTGTGCACCAACGACCAGGAGCATCATAATCAACACGAGATCCCAAATTGTCATACAGCCAAGCTTTTATCTTTCCATCTAATGCTGTTGAAAATATGAACTAGGACATGAAAGCAGAGTATCAGAAAGAAACCCAAACAGGGGGGGAAAAGTCAAGAACTTTCCCTTAGGCTAATCACTTGGGATAACAAAATGATTTATAAAAAATCTCCACGAGTCATACCTGAATGTTTTCTTTATAATGAGGGCAGACACTATAAACTGGAGCCTCGTGACCTTCAAAAGTATACTGTTTTGCACCCGTGGCAGCATCCCACACCTTGAATTACCAAAATTAGTAAGCAACATTCAATAACTTACCCATTTTGGAAAAGCATGCCATGCCTTGAAAAACTTACCTTAATGGTTTTATCATCACCACATGTTATGACACAGAGTTGCTTATTAGGGTGGGAAAATGCCAGATCATTTACTCCACCAACATGAGCATCAATCTAGACAAAAAGTAAATAAATTAAAAAAACAAGCATAATTAGAATCAAAAGGATGCTCCAGAGTTTTTTATTTAAAAAAATATTTTGTACATTACCTCCAGGTGCTGTCGCACATCTTCCCCACCATGGTAAGAGTATATTTGAACAATGTGCCTCGAGTATGCAACTCCTGTTTATTTAAAAGTTGTTAAAAAAAAAAACAGAGATTGGCCTGGCTGAATTCTTAAACGAAAAGTATGTATTGTTGAAATCATCATGTCACAATGATTCAATTCAAACACATTCAACTTACCAAACAAGGCACCATCAGGACTCCAGATCACACGGTTGACAGAAACACCTGGATCTTTAACAAGAGCAGCCTAAATTTAATGAATGATTAGTTTTCTTTTCAGTCATAACAATATTACAAGTCAAGGAGTTTGGTACAACACGGCAGAGTAAAAATTGAATACTTCCGAGAACAAACAACCTGCAGCGGCATTGAACAGGCACTAAGATCCCAAACTTTGAAATTCCTCAACACCAGTCGCTCACGTGAACCTACTTCCCACAATGATATGTCCCCCACATTGGTACCAACTGACATATCATGTCAAGAAAAACTTAGTCAATTGCTAATATGAATAGGAATAATAAAATTATTTTTCAACAATTAAGTTAATGACACCATTGAAAGGTTTTAGAATAGCAGCTTACCAAGAAGCAGGGTCTGTTGTACTGGATGAAAGTCCATGCTCATCGGAGATGAACCCTGATTGAGTGTTCTTGTCACAGTCTTTGGTATGTCATCAGGAGCAATGAAAGCCTGACCATGTCCATGACCTGGGAATGCTGCTGGCAACACATTAACAGGAAGATTCACCTGCACAAACAAGATTATGGCATCAGAAATTTGAAGGCAAAACTACACTATCAATCATCAGTAGAAAAATGGCATAGATAGTATTTCAAGACCACGTGCAAGTAAGTAGTAGCATCTTACTTCATCTGAAATCCCCATGGGCCTTGTCCTCTTAGAAACATGATCAGAATCTCCAGATGGGTAGTCAGCAGAAGGGTTCGTTGGAGGAGTCCTAGGGTGTTTCAAAGCAGCTTTACAAGACAATGAACCACAGCCAAAGTTAAATATCAAGCCAAATATATCCTAGAAGATCATAGCACAGCTACATATGAAGACTTTGTGAGAAGACAGCAAAAGAATGGACTACCAGGAATTGATGGAGCACCAAGACCTATAGCTCCTCCCCCAGAAACTGCAGCATGTGCCACGGTGGTTGGATTGGACATCCAACCTGCTAGAGGTGTTGGCGCAGGTGCCGGTGTAGGTTGAAAAGGCTTCACACATAAGGCATCACACACAATTGCATACTTAGTAAGAAAAGAGAACCAAAAGAAAATGAAGAGATGCTCGTTGCAGTGCATATAACACCAAATTAAGGTTGACAATCAGTTTTATAACCCACCCCATGAGCACCGAGAGGAGGAAACCCGCCAGCTTTTGGTAAGGCTCCAATTAACGGATTATTAGCAGGTGATGGAGCTCGTGCACCATTTGGCTGTCCACATGAGTGATCCACAAAAAGAGTTTTTATATCTGGATTTGGACGTGGATTCTTACAAAGTTGGTGCTGCCAATTCAAGCTGCAACTCAATTTTTTATTTCAAGAAAAAAGGTGTTAAGACATAACTTCATCAGTAGCCGTCTACAATGAGAAAGCAGAAATGGTAGCTCTGCCGTAAATCAATTATTGAACATTCAAGCAAGTTTCATCACACAGCCAAACACATTGTACAGGAGCATAATAGACCTCCGTCTACAATCAATAGCATTCAATAGCATGAACTTTATCATTGATGAAAATTACGAAAGAGCTTATTGGCAGAAGATATGGTGCAAGTATACATCAATGCCAAAAATTAGAAGTCAGCACATGCAGCTCATTCGATATTTAAGGTAAAGGATACGATAGCATTGGCTTTGCCAAAGTGTACAAAAAATACATCTCATACATGCGGCATGCAGCTATTTTGAATTGAGTGATATGGAATGTTTGCAAGACATACCTCTGATTGATGAGAGTTCGTAACCTTGAGTTTTTAAGGTTGGGAAATTGCAATTTGTCCCGGAATAGGGGATTTGCTTCAATCAGCTTTTTGAGCTCAACTAACATGATTGCTCTTGCAGATTTTGTGTCACCATACTTTGACAATTGTTCATTTTCCCTACCACATGAGAAACTTATGAGTATCCAAAGAACTTCTACACTGCAACCATACTGAAGTGTACATTCGTACCTAAAATTCTCCAGTGTCAAAAGCTGTGTGATTTCCTTAAATAGATCTTCATTGAATGTGGCAAAGACTTTCAAATCCTTCACTAATATTTCTACAGCCTTGGACCGATCATGCCTATCAAAATTTACAGTTAACCAAAGTTACATGCTAGAATGTTGACAGTACACATAATCAAATGTGAACCAGTGAACTTACTTATCTAATGCCTCAAGGTATTTTTGCTTTCTTATCTCGAAAAATATCTTCATGGAGTACCGATTATCATCTACTTTGGTGAAACCAGAGAGGTATTTTTCAACCTCATCCCAATTGCCATTATGCACTTCATCCTCAAAATATTTCATGTTAAAGAAAAATCCAGACTCCTGCTCAAGCCTTTTTTTTTTTAACGAAAAGGGAGAAAAAAAATTAGCGTAACCAATAGTGAAAATGTACAAAAATCATAATCATAAATGAGAAACAAAAATGGCACAAGCCCCACTTGTGAACAGTCTCTTTGAACTTTTCCTCATCCAAAAACTGCAAGATCAAGAACACCAGTTCTCTGCTGAGAGACGACATCGTCACTGGCTCGCCCTCGATTAGATACGCACTAAAATGAGCACTAGTAGACTAGATCTGCAAATTTTTTTAAAAGGAAAAAAGAAAATAGATTAATAACACATCGGTTAGCTGCGAATGGCTTAAAAATCACTGGAAAAATAAGACACAAATAATTCAAATCCATACCTAGAACGAAATCATTTAACCAGCCCCAGCTTTTAATCTAAAGATAGCTACCATTTTGTAAAATTAACTACACCAAACCGATGTGGGTAGCGAAATCAACTTGAGTAGATGAGAAAGGGAAAAAAATGAAAACAATTTGACTCTATCCTGAACGATCAAAGCGGGTCAAGAAAGCATCTTTAATCCATATAGGAATCGAAGATGCAAGAGAAAAAAAGCGTAAAAGGAAAAAAAAAATAAAGGCAAGGGCATAGAAAGAAAAAGTTGAAAAAAAATAAAACTAAAATACCCAGAAAAGCTAAAGACTAAAAGCAACGGATTCGACAATATGAGAGAGAAAGTATGTGTGTCTGTTTGCCCTGAGAAGCTCTCTCACCTTTGAAACCCAGCAATCGGCAACACATGGAGAAGAAGGGTCCGAATACTGAACGGAACAAACGGACCAGAAGAACAAAGTTTAGGTGAAAGCTCCCTCTCTCTCTCTCTCTCTTATCTTTCTCTTTCTCTTGGACTTTCTCTCTCCTCAGCTGGACTCTTACATGGTCTTTGCCTCCTCGCTCTACATAGCAACTTCTCGAGAAATGCTTATAGATATATATATATATATATATATAAGGACAGTTGAGCTAGCAGAAATGGGCGTTTTTTTTCGTATAAGAAGTGACCGGCAGAGGAGGTGATAGTCCAAAGGACTTATCAACGATAAGTCCTCTCCATGACTGATATGATAAGTGCAGTGACACATGGGGCCCACTAAGCCGGCTTCAATTCGTCTTTAAATCGGCTCGAAATCTGAAGCTGCCAGCTGTCTTACAACTTGGAGAAAACATAGAAGGGAACTCGGGATAATGCTAGAAATGGCTTGATTCTCTATTTTTCTAAAAAAATCTTTAATTTTCTTAACTTGTTGTATAATTATTTGAACTACTGCTATGCTAAAACAAGTAATAACTGCATGCTTCTTTTATTAATTCTTCTAAAAAATACAACCTTTTTAATATGTGAAAATAATATTTGAAAAATCCTTAGAATATTTTGACTTTAAAGGATCACTTAAACTTGCATGGATTCTTTGTATTTTAAAAGGAAATCGATGCTCTTCCCAGCGGAGGACAGGGAGGGTTTTTGCTTTAATTATATTTATAGAGCAATTCGATAATTTTTTGTGTGTCTGTCTTTACACATTTATCCATATTGAAGTTAGAAAATTTATTACTAATGCTAAAGTGTTTTATTTTTAAAACATATGTATTTAATAAAGATAAAGTTTGAAACTTATTAAATTTTTGAACATGGTTAATGCAGTTTAAAATTTTTCTTAATTTTTATAAAAATACTAAAGATGACTTATAAATAGAATCTTATTATGTATTTAAAGAAAGATAAATTAGGAATGTAAGACTGATGTACAAGAATATCAATTTTTACCTTTGATATGTTTGTTATTTAATAATTTCACTTTAAATCCTAACCTGTTATGAGGAGTCTTCTTTAGTGGAGGAGCATATGATAATTGTTTAGTGGTTGTCATGGGATGTAAATTTAAATATTTAAAAATACAAAGATGAATACTATGGTTTAAAAGTAGAAAGTGGGCACCAAGGAGGTGGATGATGAATAAAATATAATCTCTGTACTTTCATGTTAATTAGAAGTTAGTCTTACATGTTCATACAAAATTCAAAAAATAAGGGTTAAAGTATACATTTAATTCTTTAATTTTATATAACATTTTATTTTAGTCTCTTAACTTTATAAATTATCTTTTTCGTCATTTAACTCTAACACTGTTAGTTTTATCTCAATAAATTTCAACATTTAACTTTCAAATATTAACAAAACATTCTCAAATATTGACATGTTAAATTTAATTTTTTTCAAAATAACAATGACTGATATAAAAAATAATTATTTCAAACTAAAGATATTAGGACTAAAAGATTAAAAAGATATTTTATAAAATTAAAGAACCAAGTTAAAACCTTATATAAAATTATAGGACTAAAAGTATACTTTAATCAAGAAATAAACTGTACTTGTATTTATAAATAATGCAGTTTATAATTATAAATGGTTCATGTGTATTGAGAAAAATTGATTTTTTAAATCTCACGAAAAATAAAATTATTTTTTTCAATTTTCAATTTTTTCCATATTCACAAATGACAACGATTATGATTTTTCATGCATCATTACCGAACATAAATTAACCCATACAAAAATAAAAATGGAAAAATATTTTTTAAAATTACAAAAATATTATGCATTTTAGACCTACAATAATTGGTAAAAAGTACCATACATTATGCGAACATAAGTGAGTAAGTGACAAGTGAGTATACATTAATATTAATTTTTTATAACTTTTGTAGATAAATTACATATATTTGTTATAATGTTAAAATTATTTCAAAAATATAAGCTATTTTGAGTCTAAAGTACAATTAATAAAGTTTTTCCAAAATATACTTAATTTGGAGAGTAAGGTTTTTATAATTGAAATACCATATTAAATAAGAGTATATATAAAAAAATGTGTAATTTTAAACACAATTAACTAATTCATTAAAAGCATAATTTGATTAAAAATATATTATAACAAGAAATAGATGAAGTCATTAATATAACAAATTCCAAAGTAATATGTTTATTCATTTAAAATATTTTAAATCTTTCAAAATACAATTAACAAAGTTTTCAAAAAAGACTTCTTAATTAGAGGATGTAATTAATAAAATTTTTTTAATTAGAATACTCTATTAATAAGAACATATATGAAAAGAGTGTGTATGATTTTAAAAATAATTAAATAATTTATTAGAGACATAATTCAGTTAAAAATTTTAAATACCAAACCAAAAGAGCAGAAATTAAATTGAATTTCGTGCATCACAACGAGTTCAAGAAACTAGTTAATGTGGCCAAATGATGCCCATTATTATTACTTTTTTTGACCAACGCCCATTATTATTACTTGAAAGCCATGGAAATAATAAATCTATTACGTACGGTAATTGCCGAGAAAGTGATGTTCATGAATGCTAGAATCATCTACGAAAACGACAAAATTTACGGGGAGGGCCCCTCAAAGGGTTTGACCCCTGATTTGGGTGAATATTACGGAGGATGCCATTCAGTGAATCGTGATTGTGACAGCCCCAAGATGCGGTACTTTTAATGTATCACGTGAAAGTGTTGATCGTTTCGGAACCGTAAACGAGAAAAACAGTTCACATCTTCCTTTAATTTCTCTCCTACTCGTACGATACGTAAAATGTAACGATAAGATGGGGACTAAATCAAGAAAGCCGAGTTAATAATAAATACCCGTATGTTATTAATAAATAATACTCACGTGACACGTCACTCTTAATATTTTTTATTAGATCCGACAAAAATTTTAAAATTTGATAAACTCTAAATTTTACCTATTAAATATATTCATTCTTTTTAAAAATATAAATCATTTTTAACTTATTCACACCTTTAAAAAATTACTTATTGTCTTAAAACCTACTACATAATCTTTTCATATCTACACTTATTTAATAATGTATTTCACTTAAAAAGGTGGAGGATTAATTTATTTATTTATTAAAGTTATTTTCAGAAAAAATATTAATTATGTATTAAAAAATTAAAAATATATTATGTTTTTGAACATCTAATCTCAAAAAAATGCCCTATATTTTCATCAGAAGAAATACTTATTTTAAAAACCATGTTTTCTCAATGTGAGATTTAATGAGAGAAAATAAGATAAAAATTAATAAATAAGACATGATGAAGATATTATTTTTTAGAAGTATTGAGTATTTTATACATTTAATTGGAGTAATTTTTTTCTCAACTAATTTTTTTATTAGCAAAATTATTCCACTGTTGGTCAGCCATTTATTCCCATATATATTTTTACATCCCCATAATCTCAATTACTAATACATTTTATGATGAGTGGGATATATATTTATATAAATATCTAGATTAACAAAGGCAATGAGTAAAAGGAAAAAAGAAATTTTTAGATGTACTAAATTATTTATATTTTAAATCAAAATTAGTTAAAAAATGTTTATATTTTATATGAAAGGGAGTTTATTTTATTTATAATTATACACACACAAACATGATACTTTTCGTTCAAAAATATAATGTATTTTTAATCGAATATCATCCCAATAAAGTAATTACTTATTATTAAATTAACACTATCTTTTTATATTTACCCCTATTAAATACCTTATAATAAATATAAAGTCATTATTAATAGGAGCACTTTTTAAAAAAAGTAATGATTACACTTAAAAAAATTAAAAATATCTTACATTTCTGAATATTTAACTCTTTAAAAAATATCTTACTCCCTCCGTTCAAAAATATAAGGTATTTTTTAAACAGTTGAATGTTAAAAAATATAAAATATTTTTAATCTTTTGAGATATAATCATTATTTTTTTTAAAGTGTCTTTATTGATAATAATTTTATATTTATTATAGGGTGTTTAATAGAGATGAATAAAAAAATATAATTAATTTAAAAATAAATAATTATTTTATTAGAAAGTAAAATTTAATTAAAAATATTTTATATTTTTAAATGAAAAGAGTATACTCCCTCCGGTCCCATTTATAAGTCCAATTTTAAAAGGTGTATTTGGTCCCATTTATAAGTCACGGTGCGTCTTTTTAGGTAATATTTGAGAGGTATTTCCAAAATTACCCTTCATGAGAGAGAAAAAGTAACAGGATATTACTTTTTAGATTTGTTATATAGGGACATGTTTAAAATTTTAGTTATTTTTATTTCCTTATACTTTTATTGTATTGATATTGATGAGATTGATAGAAATGATTTATAAATAATATCGGAGGGAGCATGCTTGAAGGGAGAAAGTAGGCTCAAAATATGCGGTGCGAGATTTGTACTGTGTTCGGATTGTTGTCGCTATCAACCGCGTACGTCTGCTTCTAGTTCTTTTCTCCACGTAGCCTGATAGCCATAATAAAATAAAGATATGTTGTAGGGAAGATTTTAGAATTTTTTTTTTTAATCCAAACTGAAACCCCCAACTCCAACATTGTCAAAATCTAATGAGAATGTGATATTTTAACAACCTTGAATTTTTCAACCACCTTGCTTCTTCAATTCAAACAAATTGTCATTTTATTTAATGAAGACTGAGTTTTAAGTAAAAAAAAAGTTATATGGACTAAGTAAAATTAAATTGTAAAACATAAAGCATAAATATAAAATTATAATAAAACATGGACTAAGTTGGAAGAGTATAATTTTTTTTTCGCCAACAGAAGAGTATAAGTTTAATAATTGAATTAAAATTAAAAGGATATAAATTAAAATTTAGAATTAAATAATTAGGATTTTTCTGTAAAAAAAAGCCACCGAAAAAAGTTGGATCTATCTTCATTTTCAAAGAGAATCATGTGATGTTGTGTTTAGAGCCTTGCCCTTGCCGAACACTCTAACCTCTAACTCGCCTGGTGGGCCTTTAATTTAATAATAATAATGATAAATATAAATGGCAGAAAATAATACTCCCTCTATATAAAATTATAAAATATTTTTTTAATAAAAATCTTATATTAATAAATCTTATTAAATCTGCTCAATGACTTTATTTTTTAAAAAAACAGAAATATTAGTTTTCAAAAATATTTTTCATTTAATATATTAAAAAGAAATGGACTTGAATTAAATGGAAAGAAAGAACGTAATATTAGAATAAATTTATTTAATAAAATTTTAATTTTTTTAAAGTGTTTAATGTTTTAAAATATTAATTTTTTAAAAAAATATTTTATAATTTGGGACGAAATAACATGATGAGAGCATGTTGACGATGAGTTTCATATGCTTCTGCCACCGTTGCTTCGTCTTGTTTTCTTCCTACCGTAAGTGCTTGAGTCTCTTTCATTTGCTTTCATCCCACTTTTTTTTTTTTTTGCTTAATTTAATTTCATAAAAATAAATGGGAATGTGAAGAAGGAGACCAAGAGGTGGGGCTGTGAAGTTAAAAAAAGTTGACGTCATTGATCCATGGAGGGTTCCTTTTCAAAGAAACGTATATATAGAAATATCAAGTGGGGAAATTAAATGGAGAAACTTAATCCCAAAGGGAAAAGAATAAAGAAAACGGAATCGTGTGGTGTGAGTGAACGAGTCCACAAATCCCTAGCTGCGTACGGTGGTCCCACCAGCCACTTTGATAATGAAAGCAAATAAAATATATATTGTACAAGAAAGGGATAACATGGATAAAACAAGCGTCATTCAGTGTTCACCCGGGGCGCTCGTGAAAATGTGATCAAATCTTGACCTTTCATTTTACTTTGAAATAATCTTTATTATTTATTTAAATTAATTTTTAAATATTTTTAATATTATATTTATTAATATAAAAACTATAAAAAAAATTAATATTAAATTCAAATTGTCTTTCATACTCATTCAGGAAAATATATCATGGTACTCATTACCTCTAACAAGACATGAACCATTCAAATTTAAATTTTTTTATTTTTTATTACATTTATCAATATAAAAATATAAAAATTTTTAATCAATTTATTTATTATCAATTTAGCTAGTACTGATTTAATTTCAAAGGTCTAATTCAATATCAAAAATTTTATAACTTGATTATCTAAATAAACTTTAGATAATTTAGATATAATTTAAATGACCTAATTTAATATTAAAATTTTTTATAATTTTTATAGATCATCTAAATGTACTCTAGATTGTCCATATTTAATATTAAAATTTTTTATAATTTTTATATTGATAAATAAAATATTTAAAAATTAATTTAAAATAAACGATAGAGATCATTTCACAGTAAAATGATTTGACCATGCATGATGAGCACTGGGTGATAGAACAACGAATGTGAAAGTGAAAAACAATAGATGTCATGAAAATAAATATTTTGTTGGTATGAATATTATTGTTAAAAGTTGTTTATACTTTACACTTCATCCGATCTTATTTGTAAGGTATAAAGAAAATTATTTTTTTGTTTCTATTTATAAAACACATCATTAAATTTTATCTTAAATTTTTCATTTTACCCTCCATTAAATTAAATATTGAGGAGAAAAAGTACCCCTCTATCCTATTTATAAGTTATTTATAACATATTTTATCAAAACTAAAGAAAACCTTTAAATTCACTTCCTCTATCTTAAAAATTTAATAAATTTTTAACTTTACCTTTAATAAATTACACACACATTAATAATGTATTTTCTTTCAAGAATATTTAATGTAGGGTACTATAATGTCCTTTGACATTATCCACGTATAAACACATCACTTAAAGCTGATTACATAGAAGAAAGATATCAAAAGAAGATATAATCAACCTTGATTATTTAAAACTTCAAAGATAAATTTAAAATACTTTTGAGTTGCAAAATAAGTAGTGAAAGCCCTAGCAGCATTAATACCATAGTACAAACAATTAGTGCTGGGCAAATGGGCTACTAGCTTTCTTTTGCAGGTTGGGTTTTGCCAACTCACCAAATAAAATGAGCACGAAAACCCAACTTAACCCATTTTTTGTGTGCTAGCCTGCAAAAAAATTTGCCAAAATTTTTTTAACAATTTAAAATTTATATAACATAAATATATACATTTAGTCCACATTTTGATGCAAATTAGCAATTAAAAAATTTATAAATAAATAAAATAAATATAGAATTCTATCAAATAAATTTTAGTTCACACTCCATGACAAATTAACAATTAACAAACATCCAAATATAGCCAATATGATTTAAATTGTTCAACAGCACACTACTTGAGTTCAAAATTAACTCAAACTTTACATTAAGAACAGTCCAGCTTTTAAGTATATACAATGCTCAAAATACTGTTATTAAGTCTTTACCTTTCTTTTGTTCAACATATAAGAGACAAAGCTTGCACATACAAAGGCGTCTTCACCTTCCCTTTATTAACTTCTTATTTTCAGTTTAACTAATCTTATTAGTTGTCAAACTCAAAACCATGAACCACACACAAACAGATTAACAATTTATTTTTTTTAATAAAGAACATATTAATAATTTAACTAATACTATTAGTTGTCAAACTCAAAACCATTAACCATGTACAAACAAATTAAGCAACAATGAAGCTAACAATAATTTCATAATACAACTATGTAGAAAGCTAGAAATTTGATCATCTCCCCCTACAATGCAGATATGTTTATTTATATAGATGCTTGAGAAAATATAAGTTCTACCACTTACCACTCCAAATTTTTAAAAAAAAGAAAAAAATTATTTGATAAGCTAGCTAGCGGGTTGGGTTGGGTTTAGATAGGTGTTGAAAAAATTAAATTTTTTAAATCAAATGTGTATATATGTGTGTGTGTAAAAGGTTGCCTCACTTTGCTAGATTTTTTTCTATTAAATATCTTTTCATCTAAATGTGTTATCTTTCTTATTGAAAAAAAATTTAAATATAAATTCATATTATTTTTTTCAATGAATTCATATTTATGATTTCAATTAATAAATTTTATGAGATTAACAAATAATATATATTCAAAATATTTATATAAAAATAAATAAATCATCAATTTACAAACTATAATAAAAATTTCATCTGTAAATTGTAAGAAAGATTTACGTTATCTTTCAAATGTAAA
The DNA here is from genome assembly GCF_029017545.1 of Prosopis cineraria. NCBI lineage: Eukaryota > Viridiplantae > Streptophyta > Magnoliopsida > Fabales > Fabaceae > Prosopis > Prosopis cineraria. Next base: position 8,990,825 of record NW_026555344.1, read on the forward strand.
AAATATATTTGGAAATCATAAATTATAAATTTAAAAAAATATTGTCACTATTGTAGATTTATAAAAAGATATATTACGATTAAAAAATAAATTTGTTTTAAAGAATATGCTAGCGTATGAGTTAGCCCGTTTTAGCTTGCTAATTTTATAAGTTGAGTTAGCCCAACCTATTTTAAAAAATGAGTCAATTTTGTCAACTTAACTCCTCAAATTTGACGAGTTAAATGGGCTAACCTACGAGTTCAACCTGTTTTCCCAACTTTACAAATAGTCATGGAGACATGAAAAATAATTTGACTATTGAAAACAAGTTAAACGAGGGTAAAAAGTCATTTTTAAAATTTCAACATGATATATTGAACCCTGATTTAGATGATTAAAAAATATAAAAATATTTATTTTGTTGATGATTCTATATATTTGAAAACTTAAGAAAGTTTTGATAATTAGCTTAAATCTATGATTCTCAACCTAAACTATATCCTTTCTCTTTTGAGCCTTGAGATAAGTATTTGATTTATTTCAATTATCTTTGAATAAGATCAATTTGTGTTTAAAGTGTATCAAAATTCTTTATGTTGAGTTTTCTTATTCATACCAATATCAAGGGTCCCATGCCTTTATATCTTAGGCCATGCCAATGTGAAATTGTCCTATGTTATTTTAAGATGTTCATACCAGTTTGCCTTCATACCAGAATCATTTAATCCTGTAATGTGATTAATTATTTTTAGGAGTTCTTGATTGTAATTTTCCCTACTTTTTATCATTTAAATCAAAAGGAAGTTGTTGCAGGAGGGAATGTTTTGTACAATCATGCTCTGCTACTGTGCATTCTTTGATTGAATATATCTTCTTTCACTCAAAAAATATAAAAAAGTTTGATGGCCGGAAAATATAAATAATGTAAAACTATTTTCGTATTTAGCATTGATTTTTATTAAATATATGTTTTTATGTACATGATTTAAAGTTATAAAACGTTATGCTATATATTCAAGTCACCAACAACACACCTCATCTCAATTTTTTTAACAGAAGTCCTGTATATAGGAAATGTAAAAAAAAAAAAATCAGATTATTCATAATTAACGAACTTAATAAATTGTGCTCCTATCAGGGTTTTAAAAACCTCGGGGCCTATCTTGTTGTATCCATAGATAATAAGCTAAACTAGATTATTTGGTGCTTTTTTTTTTCCTCAAACATTTATGCTAATTTTTGTAGTGAACTGAAAATAATTTCAATATTATTTATCATGACAAAGATGTTTTAATTGAAATGCTATCATTTAGAAGAAGATTTGAAAAATATGAAGGGAATTTGAATTAGAGAGAGATTGTATATTAAAATAGAAGTGAACATTTTTTTTTCAAAATCTTGTAAGGAGTAGATAAAATTACAAAAATTTGACAATAAAATTTATGCACAATAATCAATGCAATATAAAAATTTAAAAGTACAGCATCCTCATTAAAATAAACTTTATAATGAACACTTATTTTTGTATTTGAAAAAACATAATTTTCAATCTTTATACTTTATTTTTGATGGTTTAAATTATTACAATTTTTTCTATCTATACTTTAGATCGTTATAGTTTTAAAAGGATGCTGACGTAACATTAACGGTGTTAATTATACCGATGTAGATAATAACACCATTAATAATATGATGACGTGTCAATTAGTAGCTGATATTTTTTTTTCCTACAAAAAGAAAGAAAGAAAAGCTTATGTATATATTTTAATTTTATATATATATATATATATATAAGTAAGGTTTAAGATTACGAGAAAATATCATGTGTTTATTTTTAGGCTTGCTATAATTTTATGCTTTAGGGTGCCTTGTGATTCTATACTCCAAAGTCAGATTTGGATTTAGGTTTTAGATGATTTATTATTTTTAATGTATATAAAATAAATTATTCTGGTTTGGAGTTAGGACAAATTGTTTCACTTTCTAATTATCAAAAAAAATTTCCCTCGGGTTCTATTTACAGGATATTGTAGAAGAGATTTTGATTTAAAATATAAGACATTTGTAATAATTAAACTATTTTTTTAATTTTATCATTTCTTGATTAACGTGAAAGTGTTTAATGTCATTGTATCATTATTTAAAATCAACAGTTAAAATGAAATTATATATCATTTTTTACAATATCAAGAAAAAAATTAACTTTTCTTAATATATGTGAAATAATTAAAAGTATCTTATAATAAAGACTGAAGGGAGTACACATCAACTTTTCTTCCCCCCCAAAAAATATACATCAGCTACTAACTGACACGTCATCATATAATTAACAGTGTTATTATTCACATCAGTATAATCAACATCATTAATGTCATGTCAGCACCCTTCTAATAGTGTAGGGACTTAAAGTGTAAACATAGAAAATTATAGGGACTTAAAGTGTAAACAGAAAAAATTATAGAAATTTAAAATATTAAAATAAAGTGTAATGATCAATAGAAAATCATGTGCGGGACTGAAATTTATGTTTTTCTTATATATTTTTTAATTTAAAACATTTATAAAAATTTTAAAAAATATAAAAGACATTTAACAAAAAATAACAGCCACCAATCAAATGATAACACTTCAATATACAAGTGTTTTTACTGTGCAACAAACAGTAACAGTTTTTTATAAAGAAAAGATACCGCCCCTTTTATTTAGAAAAGTTTAGATGATTTAAATTTCAAAAACTCACTAAAATTAAGAAATTTCTTTAAATTTAAAAGGTGTTTATAAAATTACTTAAAATCATTTATTAATAAATTTTTCACAAATGAAATTTTAAACCATAATCTTTTAAATTATAAGTCAAATATTTATCGATTGAGCTAACCTTATTCGTAGCTAAACGTCCTTTTTCGATGAATTGACAGGAACAAGACTACAAAACGGGCAGTGCAACTCGGGTCAGCCGGGACCTACATTTCCAGGCTGTATTAAATTTTGTAGTTGTGGGTGGGTGAGGTTTGAGGAATTCTTAAAGTACCTTTGCACTGTGCACTGTACAGGAAAAAACAAAACTTTTTGTTTCAAGTTATCCCTCCATTGATAAACATCGAGGGAACAAAACTTACATTTCCACCTACCTTATTTATAAATTTATAAAGTAGAGATATTAGTTATTTTTAATATATTTTATTAAAATTAAAAATTTTTAAATGTTATTAATTATTTTTAAAATTTAATAAATTTTTACCTCTATCCCTAATAAAGATAAAAATAATTATTTTTAATAATTTTTTAGCATTTAATAAGGACATACTCTTTTCATTAAAAAATATAAATATTTTTAACTGAATCTCACTTTCAATAAAAAATTACCTACTTTTAAATTAACCCTGCCTTTTTATATTTACTTCTATTAAACACACTATAATAAATATAAAGTTAATATCAATATAGATACTTTTAAAAAAAATGTAATGATTACACCTTAAAAGACTAAAAATATTTATATTTTTTAATATTTAATTTTAAAAAGTACTTTATATTTTTTAATAAAGGGAATAAGTGTAAAGATAAACATAAAAAATAGAGAAGTGCTATATAAATAGAACTAAAATTAATATTCTCTTTTTGTCTTACAAATAGAGCTAGAGGAGTAGAAGATTTTTTTTTTGTTTTATTTATAAATCATATCATTAAATTTTATCACAAAATTTTCATTCTACTCTCCATTAAATATTGATAAGAGAGTTACTAAAATATGTATATTTAATAGTGTCAAAGTTAAAAATTTAATAAATCTTTAGGCATAATTGATGAGTTTAATTTTTTTTATTATAGTGAAATATATTATAAGTGATTTATAAATATGACTCAAGAGAAACTACCATATGTTTTAGCATTTGAATTCGGTAAGTGACAAAAATTTACTCCCTTAATGAGTGTCTCAATTATAGTTATTGTATTTTATTAATACTTAAAAATTATTAAAATATATTTTCTTTCAAATATTCAAAACAACCCAAAATTCAAAAAAATTATGCATAATTTTATGGCAATTGATGTATTCAAAATTTTCTTTCTGACTTAAATCTATGGATCATATAACTGAATTTATACACCTTAACTTAAATTTTATTTATAAATGATAAATAAATATCAATAAATGTTGATCCTCATAGAAGAAATTATTACCATTTAAACATAAGATCTGAAATTCAAACTAGTATGAATACATATTACAGAAAATGCATATGGCTATATACCCAAAAAAGAAAAAAAAGAATTTATAATTTATTTTTTGTAAAGTTTATATCATGATTCATTTCTCAAACTCCATTCTACATTAAAAATACTTATATACTTAATCTTATATACTAAATATACTTGTTTGCAATTAAATCAAAATATGCGTGTCTTTTATAAATTATTTAATCCATAAATTTTTTAATTATTGATATTACTAACATATTAAATTTCTTTAATATATAAAAATATATCAAGCACATAAATGTTTGCACTAAACTATGAATTTTGGTCCAAACCAAATCATGTAGACTAAAACAAGTTTGTTGCCCGAGCCTCAATTCAAGCTTTTAAAAAAAGAGTTGGTTGAGCTGGAAACTTAGTCATCCCATGCATCTTTGAAAATGGAAATGGATAAAATTCTAGAGGAAATTGCACATAATGACCATAAGAAAGTAGAAAATGAATCCTGGAGAAAACTGCCTTGATGCTTATAAAAGAAGGAAACCACAAATATACAATCACTGCAACCTTTTCAATAATGCCAATTGTTGTTAACCCAAAAGCATATTGCTTTCACATTTGGTTTGACCAAATTAGACACTTTTTTTTTCAACAAATTTGACACAATTCCTTCGATGTGCCATGCATCTAGTAGAGAGTAGTAAATTCTCCAACAATTATTAGATCGTCAGCTCTTAACAAAATAACAATAATAGCATGCCATCGATTTTTCTTTAAGTTTTTCATGTTTTGTTTCTTATATTTTCCCTTTTAAAGTTGTTGATATCATGGATACTTTCATCATATAAGTTTTACATGTTTCTTCATCTTCATTTTTTCATTCTTTTATTTTTAAGCATTTGTATTTGAAAAAATTGTGATAAAAGATTTTAAAAACTTACCGTTTGAGTTAAAAGTTAAGCAAATAGTACCTTTAAAAACACACTCTACTGGCATGCCTACGAAAACCGTCCAAGAGGCTAAATATACAAGTCTTGATCGCTCAATATATAAGATGTGCGTCTAATCTAACCATACTTATTGATATATAGATGCCAATAAATAGAAAAGTTACGGAGAGATCTATCTTCAATTGGGCTCATCAATGCTTAAATTTGACCTGAAGAAATTTATTATATAAAAAATTGGATTCATGTCCCATTGTACGAAGGTCGACCAAGCATTGTGTCTTTTATTTTGTATTTAAAAAAACGTATTGACTTTGAATTTTAGGTAACATGTTAGGCGTCACCAGACTAAAGGGTTTTTTAGCACTTGTGAAAATTGTTCCCTAATTCTTTTCTCCCTTTCTTTTTTTTTTTCTGAGAAAAACAAATATATTATATTATAATAAAAAGATTAAATTACAGTAACACTGTGAAACATTAACAACCAATGTGAAAAAGTAAAATGCGAAAAAAAAAAAAGCAAATCATCCTCATCTTGAACCCCGATATCAAAGTGAAGAAAATTCCCTTTTCCTTTCTTGGCGAACATCAGGCACTATTTATGAAATTGCCTTACACATCTTATAAATAATAATAATAATAATAATAATAATAATAATAATAAGAAGAAGAAGAAGAAGAAGAAGAACAAGGAAGAGGAGGAAGAAAAAAGAAAAAAAGGGGGGGAGGCTGATTCTCTAATCTCAACAATGAAAAAATGTGCTTTTTATAATTTATTATTATACTGCATACTTTTTTTTTTTAATATTGTAATCACACAATTATTGAAATTTTTCTTAGCTAATAATCCAATGAATGTTCTATGTTTTATCCTGCTCAGTGCTCGCTGATACCTGAAACTGAAAGGTTGAGCGCATCAGCACATGTGCTTTATTTTTGTAAAATATGAAAAATATAATAATAAGTCATAATATTCATAAATTATAAATAATACTCCCTCCATTCAAAAATATAAATTATTTTTTAAAATGTTGAATGTTAAAAATGTAAGGCATTTTTAGTCTTTTGAGGTATAATCATTGCTTTTTTTTTCAAAAGTGCTCCTATTGATAATGACTTTATGTTTATTATCGTGCGGTGTGTTTAATAGGAGTAAATATAAAAAGATAGGATTAATTTAAAAGTAGGTAACTACTTTACTAGAGGTGAAATTTAATTAAAAATATTTTATATTTTTAAACAGAGGAAGTATAAATTAATCAGTAAATATTGTATTATATGTAACGTATAGCTAGATCTGTTCTTATCTATATATTGCACAAATTTTACAATGATTGATATGTTATTCAATTTTATAAGTTGCGCCTTCACGTGTTGATTCATCGTAATCGTATGGACCACGATTTATCTGCCAAATGCATTATTCCCATGAACTTCTTTTTTTTTTTTTTTTTTGGGTTATTAACTATGACTGCTGTCGGTGGGAAAAAAAAAAAAAACACTCCATCCACCATATTTTATAAGATATTTTAAATTTTATTTAATGTTCAAAACATAAAATATTTTTTAAAAAATTAAGGTTTTATTAATAATAATTATTCCTATATTATTCCTTATTATTTTATTTTTTAATTAATTTATTTTCCTCTCTTTTGTTATTAATAAAAGGTAATTTAAAAATTTTATAAAAAATTAAGAGTTTAAACTATATTTAATGAATTTTATTATTACTTGTAATTTTAACAACAACAACAAAACACCTTAATTGGGATGGGGGAGTATAAGGTATAACTTTGAAAAAATTATATATAAGTCCTGTGAAGTAAATTTATTTATAAATAAATTTTATAAAGTTTAAAAATCATAACTAGATCTTTTGAAACTTGAATATAATTTAAAATTGAGATAAAAGAATAATAATACTCCTATTAAGTATATATACATTACGTCAGTCAAATAATTTACAATTACTCTATCCGTATTTTATAACTATAATTTCAGCTTTTTATAACTGTAAATTTGTGTATCTAATAATTAAATTAATTAATTTAATTATTAAATATTTAAAATTAAAATTATAAAAAGGTGAAGTTATAGTCGTAAATTACTAATAAAGTAGTTATAAACAATTAATATTAAACTTTACTAATGACGCATGATTGTTTAATTATTAAATATATAAAGTTATATTTATAAAAATTAAAATTATAGTTAAAAATTGAGGATGAAATAGTTATAAATTAATTATTTGATAGATGTAATATATGTTTAATATAAATATTATTATCTTTGCAGCCTAACTTTAAATTATACTTAAGTCTTAAGAAATTTGATTGTGGTTTTCTACTTTTACAGGACTTATTAGCAAATAAGTCTGTTTGACAAGATTTATATGTAATTTTTCCTATAACTTTTCTTGTAGACTTTCATCAATTCTTATTTAATTTAATTTTTTCTTAATTATGTAATAAAAAAAGTAATTACTCCCACTGTCTCCATGTTATTTCATGAGAACTATCACAAATTGTTAGCATATTAATTATAAATAACTAAAATAACTTGTTTTCTTAATTTTGTAATTTAGGTAAAAAATCCTATAATTAGAATTGAACTAGAAGTAATGTTATTGATGATTTAAAGGGCATTTGCTTCCCCAGTTGACAATACGGGGGACTATGAGTGACAGCCAACGCATTGATTATTGATATATGATGCAAATATATCACTTTAGTTTTCACATAGCACAGGGCCCCAAGTTTAGTCATCAAGCATCAACTCTAAAGCATTAAATATCAAATGATTCTAATTAAAAACCAAAAAGTAATGCCTCTCTCTCGTTTTTAATTATCCTACCTATCCTTTTTCCAAAGAGGTTCACACACATGCAACCACATACTCACATCACACGCAACACACACCCAATAAAAATATTTTTCTCATAGATCGCTTGGAGGTACAATTCACAAACTTCCTCTTTTAAGGGGTGTGGGATGCTAGAAAAAATAAGCAAATTATTTTTCAAACTCACTTATTATATAAATTATTTTTTAACTTTTCAAAATAATAAAATTTAACCTTTATTGTTAACAAAAATTAACTTTAATTATTAGTTGATCAAAAAATGATAGAAAGAGATATTAAAAATTATAGAAATTAATCATTTTTTGTTGGTCAAAATTAACTTTTATTAACGATAAGGCCGGATTCTATCATTTTTAAAAGTTAAGAGAATAATTTATAAAATAAACTCCAAGTATAAATTTCAAACACTAAAGAGGCATTATAGTAGGATTAATATCTCAAGCCTTGGATTTTTTCTCTTTATCCTAATTGGAGCTAATGCTTATAAAATTGTTAAATGAGAACTAAGTATAACCACTTAGTAATTAGAGAACTTTAAATTTTGCATATGCAATGTCAAATTAAGGCATACAAAGTGAGTAGTTTAAATCAATCCAGTTTATAATACAATATCACATCCCATGATATATGAAATGCATGAAAAAAATTAGCCTTATCTCCTCCTTATACTATCGACTAAATCCTTAGGTTAAATAGGCTCGCATAATAGACTGGTTCAAGCTTACCAATTGTGAGGAGCTACCTAGCCAATGTGCTATGCTTACTCTCAAATCATGAATTCTCCCATTATTAATTCCTAGGGGTTTTGCAAGCCCTACTCCACACTTAATCTAGTGTGATGTTAAGGGCATAAGCTCTATGTAACTTATGCTTACATCCACTCTTGGGTGAGATTCAAGAAGACTTAATCAAGTCCAGTTAACCTACGCTTACACCTACTCCTATGTGAGATTTAAGAAGACTCGACCCTAAACCAAACATCAAGGCCACCCATAGTGTTGGTAATATTCGCATGGACAAGAATAATACTACTACTCTTAGAGGGAACTCTTGCCTAAAATGATCATGCCAACTAGCTCAATGCATCACAAGAGCATATGAATTTCAGAAAACATTTTAGATATGATATTCATATATTCATCATTACAATTTCCTAGTTTCTATCACAATATTCAAAATCTTCATTTCAACAAATAACTCACAATTTCACTTTAATCTTTTCTCATTTATATGAAAGGCCACACTTGCATTTGAGTTTTCTAAAACAATAAATTTCTTGAATTTTCTTACAACTACCAAATGCATTAACTTTCATTAATTTCATTTAACTCTCATAAACTTAAGTATAATCATTTATGGCTCCCAACTACTATAAATCATCACTTTAATGCTCCCAATTCAATCGAATTCAAAAACCCATACATATGGATGCATATAATGATCATAGGAGTATGACACTTAAACGATTTTCATTAGTTTTATTTGGACCAAAGGTTTGGACCCAAAGCCATAACGTTAAAGAATTATCATTTCCTCTACAAACCTTGACTCAAAAATGGAGTAAAAGAGGAATACTAGTACAAAATGACTTTTTACAGCGTTTAAAAATGACTTTTTACAGCTGTTAAAAAGGTGATGTTATTCCAGGGGGTGTAGAAAGTCCTTCTTTTTACATCGGTTATAAACCCGATGTAAAAATTAAAGTTTTTACACCGGTTATAAAACTGATGTTAAAAATTATATACAAAAAAATAAAAAAATTACTTTAACTTTTAACACTGGTTGAGAGACTAACCAGTGTTAAAAGTTGACTTTTAACATCGGTTGGAAGGTGAACCGGTGTTAAAAGTATTAACACCGGTTCACCTTCCAACCGATGTTAAAAGTCAACTTTTAACACCGGTTGGGCTCTCAACCGCTGTTAAAAGTAGACGTTTAACACTAGTTATTACCATAACCGATTAAAAAATATTATATTCTACAACGGTTATGGTAATAACTGGTGTAAAAAGTATTTAATTTTTTTAATACTATATTTATTTTATCAATTTTACTCATTCCTGTGCATAAAAATTGTCAAATCAGACAGCTCAATTAATTTACAATTATTTATCAAGTATTTATCAACTATACAAAGTTATTTAACTATTAAAAAACTAATAATTATCTAAATTGTCAAAATTATCATTCCTGTGTATAAAAATTGCCAAATCATACAGCTCAATTCATTTACAATTGTTTATCAAGTATTTATCAACTATAAAAAATATTTAACTATTAGAAAAACTAACAATTGTCTAAATTGTGTCAACTATCAAAATTAAAACATGTCTAAAAGTAACAAAAAAATTAAAAGTTCTTCACAAAATAGGTTGCCCAACATATGCGGATGTCTTTAATTTTAGCTTCAAAAAATACATCCAAATTGTCGAACATTTAAAATTTGATTAATAAAATAGGCGTATTAATCAATCTCAAATAACATAATAAAATAAAACTTTTAAAAATATATTTATATTTTTTGTAAATTCGATCATGCCTAATGCGATAATATTGAGCATGTGTCTCATGACATATAAACCGCACAAGTTCGTCCTCAATAATTGTCTATGACTCTGTATAAGAATAAATCATAAAAAATTAGTAAGAAATCTTAATAATTAAACATATTAATAAAGTAAAGCATCACCTTTGACTCAATTCATGTGGGATCCTTAAGCTCATATCCATACTTTTGTAAGACTATATTTTGATATGTTCTCATTGCCTTATGATCAAAATCACCAAGTTAGTAAAATATTTAAAAAAAATTAAATTAAATAGTTTAACAAAAGTATTCTTAAAGTCTGTCGTCTTTTTTATTTCTTTCCCAAGTTTATAATGAAGAGAGCATAAAAAGATAACAGTGTTGCTCTTCATTGAAAGAATAAATAACTGCCAATGGTCCCTGCTAAATATGATACAAGTTAAAGTAAATTCACATTGAAAAAACTATTAATTATAAATTGATCCTTACGAATGTACATATAGAGCCATAAAAATGTCCTTTTTGACTTCACATATTCTCTGTTGGAGGTATGCGGCCCTTAACTCTGGAGTATTACCTTTCTCTGTCATGTGATGAGGGCAAAGGAATCCAAACTTATCACTTTTGCTCGATGTAATGTACAAATGATGAATATACCTACAACAATGCAATTATATTAAAGAAAATATACTTACATCATAAATAGTTCAATGTATGGTATGGTAAGCTAATTATTCGACAGAAGTCAAACCAAATCTTCCCGTTCAATTGTCACAATCATGTCTTTCTTACCCAAAACCTCCGAATCTATTTTTAAACTCTTGAATTCAAATGATAAATCATACGCTATTGAGATCATTTGTTGATGCGGAGTCAACGAGGGTTGTGGAAGTTTTGGGAGATTCGACGAGGAAAGCTTCTACATAATAAAAAGGAAAGAAATAGTTAATAAAAAACATATATTAGGAAGTTGTTACATAAGAAAAATTCATGAAATTTCATACCACAGCTTGAACCAGATTCACAAGTCTTTTAGGCCATAGGATAAAATTGCCAATAGCTTAAACCATAGTTTTCACCTCATCAGTAGGGAATGGAACTAAAGCATCTAGCACTTTTGGATATACAACCACCACTCTTACTTGATTATCTTGAATTTGCTTGTGGTGGATGGTTGACCCCAAGCTCTAGATGCTACCAAGAGCAACCAAGCATTTATCAGGATCTTCTAGAAATATCTCACATGGTTCACCAATGTTGTCACCAGAAGGACCTTCTAACACACACTCAAGAATATTACTTCCTTTTGTACTATGAAATACAGGAGACGTATGAACTGGTTCAGTAGTTGTCTCCTGTTGTGAGCTCATCATGCTCATCATCTCCTCCTTCATTTGCTCTTTCATTTGTAGAAGTCGAGCTGCAAATGAAGCTTCAAACTCATCCTTAGTTTGCTACCTCATAGTGAATATCAATGTATCAAGCTTTTCTCTAGTCACTACACCTCCTGAATTGGGATGTGCAGGTGTTCTAAAGTAGTCCTTAATGCCCACACCATATCTAACACCTCTCACACGACCCAGATGCTCTGACTTGCCTATAGCAATTGTTAAGATATCATTTCTGCCGTCTGGAATGAAGCTTCCTTAGGCTTGTTGTTCCTTAAGAGTATCCTATAATATAAAAATAAACAATATTAATTAATAATATATACAATTGTATAAAAATTTAAAGGGACAAGGAATAATACTTTTACTTACAATCCTCTTGACAATCTCCTGTGCTGTCTCACTTGTATAGCCTCCTTTTTTGTACTGATGTCCATATCTTCATTTCTCGTCTCAAGAGACAGGTGATGGTGGAGAAAGGAGTATGGATGGATTAGACTTGGCTTCTTCTTCTCTCTTCTTCTATTTCTCTGCCATTAGTATATTATCAACTCTAGCATAACCTCCACGAGACAGGGTGTGGGGGCATTGATTCTACTGAGCATTTTCTCGCCCTTTAACTTGTTTTTCTTGTTAATAAATTGAATTTTAGATTTTATAATTGAAATAAATCTAAATAAAACTTAAATCAATTAAAAATCAACAAGCCAAAGCCTTTCAGAAGTCCGAATCTTGACAAATTCTTTCCAAGTATCTTCATCAAGGAACTGGTATGTATCAAGAGGATTGGGACGAGCTTGACCCTCTGTCACCTCAATAAAGATATATTTTCTAGCAATATCAGTCTTAAAATTTCTCCAATGTGTTCCACAGTAAGAAATCAACTTGTGTCGACAATTTGATTAGATAGAATATCGTATGTGAGCTACAATGAAGATATAAGATAATAATCAATAATTGTCCAATAATATATAACCATAAAAAATTTTTAATTTTTAATTATTTACCTGAATACTTTCCTAAATCTGTTCCTTCACACATTCTGGCACATCAGGCCAGTCCTCAAACATAATAGAAGTCTTGGTACGCGATAGGAGATCAAGAAAACTAACAAATTTGGCTTTATGTGGCCCTATCGAATTTCATCTCCAGTCAAATTGAATTAGTAACCTATGCCCAGCACTCCTACTTAAAGTCAGAAAAGATAGACCTTTTTTTTCATATGCTTTTTGCACCAGTATTCTTTTTAATCTTATCGAAAACAATATTAATATCTTTCACACGTTCACACACTTGATCCCCAGTCAAAGCATCCAGAGCATCATTGTGTTCTTGGTGACTATGAAAAGCTTTCTTCAATCTACGATATGAGTGATCTCGTTTAAGAAACTTTCGATGGCCAAGGTAGACTGTCTTCCTTCCATGTTGAAGTTGATAGTAGTTTGTGCTTTCTTCACAAATTGGACAAGCTTTATGACCTTTTACGCTATAACCAGATAAATTTTCATATACAGAAAATCATTTATAGTACAAAAGATCATAGCACGTAACTTAAAATTCTCCTTCTGATTTGCATCAAACACTTCCACACCTACCTCCCACAACACTTTCAAATCTTCAATCAGAGGTCTTAGGTAAATATCAATATTATTTTCAGGTTGTTTTGGTCCCGAAATTAATATGGATAGCATCATGTACTTTCGTTTCATACACAACCTAGTGATAGATTATAAATCACTAAAAGAACAGGCCATGAACTATGTATACTATTAAGACTACCATAAGAATTCATTCCATCAGTAGAAAGTCCAAGCCTCAAGTTCCTTGGCTCATTTCCAAATTCAGGAAACAATTGATCAATTTTCTTCCATTCAAAGTTTTTTATCAGATATCCTCTCATTTGCATGCCACAAGTTCTTTACATCATTAGTATTTACAAACAAACGCTTGAACCTTAGTATAATTGAAAGATACCATAAGACCTTTGTAGGAGCTCCCTTCTCTTTGTATCGTGGTGCCTCACATTTCGGACACTTCTCCTCTCCTTCAAGCTCTTTTCTGTACAACACATAATCATTAGGACATGCCTGTATTTTTTTATACTTCATACCCATTGGACACAAGATCTTCTTGGCATCATAAAATAATTTGGTAGTGCATTACCTTTCAGAAACATTATTTGAAGTAACTTTAACAACCATGTGAAACTTTGGTCACTCTACCCAACTCTTGCCTTTAAGGTAAATAGTTTTAACATCCCATATAACAAATTAAAATCAGTGCACCCCAGGTATAGAGGCTTTTCTGCGTCAATGCACAAGTTATCAAACACATGTGCTCGTTTAAAAGCCTCTTCCCCAACATCACGGATCATGTCCTCTAACCAATCTTCATTCATTTCTACTTCATCATCAAGATTATCAACTCTCACACATTAAGATGTGTTATTATAATTTTCCAATCATTCACCATGCCAAATCCATATTGTATAATTTTTGCAAATCCCATCACAAACTAAGTGCTCTCTTATTTCGACAACACCTAGTCTCCTCTCATTCAAACAATTAATACAAGAATAATAGAACCTTTCACTACTATCAACAGTATTTTTCTTAGCAAATTTTAAAAATTCTTTCACCCCATTATTATACTCGTCACTCATTCGTCTAGCATTCATCCAACTATAATCCATGTGTTACCTCCTAAAGAATATAACTAATGTTATTATCTTCAAACTATTTCAAGAAATTAAGTTCCTAATTAATTTAAGATTTAAAAAAATTTTGGCAGAGTCTTCCCTGAAAATTGGATCTCTTAAGACTTTTAAAAAAAATTTTCAAGAGAAAATTGACAATTGTAAACTAAATAAATGATCACATGCAACAACATGAGGTCTTATGAAGTCACTAATAGCACTCCCAACAGCAATCAATATCATTAAAAACTAAATTTAAGAAATTTTAAGGAAAGAATGAATTCAAAAAAAATTTTGACAGAGTCTCCCCTAAAAATTGGACTTCTCAAAAGTTTTAGAAAATTTTACACAAAAAAATTAACAATTTTAAATCAAATAAATGATCACATGCAATAACTTGAGGCCTTATGAAGCCACTAACAGCATTCCTAGCAATAATCAATATCATTAAAAACTAAATTCAAGCATTATAAAATTTAAAAATTCATATTCAACACATACCTGAGTGGTGACAGCTGCAGCAATGGCTCAACACTAAGAGAGTGAGGAGGGGGAGAAGGAGTGGTGGCAAGACAGAGACACTAAGGAGGGGGGCGGGCAAGAGGGAAGGAGAGGGGAGTGGGCGGGGATGAGAGGGGTGAGGGAGGGGGCGGGGGCGGGGAGGGGGGGGACGAGTGGGAGGGGCGGCGAGGGAGTAGGAGATGAGGAGTAAGAGGCAGCGAGGGAGGGGGGAGGGTGGCAAGAGGGAGGAGAGCAATTGAAGGAGAGCAAATGAATAGAGGAAGGAGACTAATGGAGGGTAATTTAAAATTTTTTTTACACTGGGTGAATGATCACCTGGTGTAGAAAACAAACTTTTTACTACACCGGGTGAGATCTCTTTTTACACCGGGTGGACTCACCGGGTGTAAAAAAGCTACTTTTTACACTTGGTGCATGGCTACTAGGTGTGAAAACCAGACTTTTTACATCGAGTGAAGGTCCACCCAGTGTAAAAAGTATCAAATAATTCAACATAATTACAAAAATGTCACCGTCTTTATTTTTTACACCGTTTGCCTTTCAACCGATATAAAAAGTACCTCGTAAATTTTATATTTTGTACTAGTGGACGACGAAATGTAAGGGAGGCTAACCGTAATGATTTAGAGTTTTTAGATCCTTGGAAAGTTGAGCCTAAATGAATCCCTAATAGAGATATCTAAGAGCTTCTCTTCTATTCTCTCCTTCTTCTATTTTCTATCGTTAGTTCACTCGCATTTAATTCAGAAACATGGCCTCAACTCAAACACACTACAACTAACGTGTTTTATGTTATTTTATTTTTTTCGAATAAGAGGAAACAACTACATAATTAAACTCTTGATTGGAATAGCTAGAAAACTAATTCACTGGTCGAACCAGCTAATTTAGGTCAAGTTTAAATGTCACTGAGTGAACAATGTTGGTTTCTTCCAAATTTTGATCCGAATGACACACGCATTTATTTGGGCTTGTGCATCATGCATGCGTATGATGAACTTTACAATGCACGTACATATGACATTTTTATAATTTCTTTTATACTTTCAAAAAATAAATTAATAAAAAAGTGTCAGTGGGAAGTACATGGACTCACTTTTTTGTTTTAAAATTCTTCCTTTTTTACCAAATTGATATTTAAATAGCCCGCAGCTCTCATGATTTGAGTTGTGCGAGACACCTGCAAGGTAATGTGACTTTGATGTCTAGTAGTCATAATGCCCACTATGGTTTAGCGTTCGGCTTCCATATTTTATATTTTATAATAAAATGAAAAATATTTTTCTTGGAATTTACGTAAAAGTAATTATCAGTATATGGTCCAAGCGATAAAAAGGCGTAATGCGTTATGCGGTATTTTATTATTGCAGAATCACTAAAGTATTGTAAGTAAATAATAATAAAAAAAAAAGAATCATAAATAAAGTCGAACGCATTACTTGATGTAATTCATGCATCGTTTTCAAATCTTGGTAACGCTAGTTTGCGTCAAGTGGGAACATGTGTAAATATAGAAAGTGGCATAAAAAGTAATACAATAGTGAGTTTAGTGAGAACATGTCTAAGATGGTATGGTGCAAAAAAGTGGCCAAAAAAAAGATATGGTATAAAAAAGAATAAAATATAGAAAGTGACTTCACATTTATGAGATGCCTTTTAGCTTTTGTGGTCTAAATAAACGAGAAAAAGTGTCATTACCGAATAATAATAGTTGGGTTGAATGAAAAAAAAAAAAACCCTTTCAAATGAAACTAGATTTAACCCCGTGCTAGGTTTTTTTTAGAAGTTTAATTATGTGATTCTCCCTATTTTTTATTAAAAAATTAGTTGAATTCTTTTGATATATTTTATAAGAAATGAATATTCTTTGTCTAATGGAGTATTTACTTTAAAAAAAGTATACTCTCAAAAATAAATGACTCAAGCTACTTATAAATTACTAAACAACTAATCAATTTATCAATAGTATAATTAAATAAATTGGTGTTTTTGATAATAAATTACATCTCTAACATATTTATAAGTTCTACCAATTTTTTTTACAATACGATAATTTTAATATTAAAATTATTTGTTTTAATATTAATATGAGGACTTCTAATAATTAAAAACAAGTTATTATTTTCACTATATAGCGATTTGTTAGCGCATATTTTATCACACATGCAAAAAAAAACTAATTAAAAATTGCACAAGTTAAAATATTCTGACATAGTATTATGAAAATATAATATAAAAACTTGTTTTTAGATGTCTATGGTCATAATAGTTAGGTGCTCCTTGAATTGTTTTATGCAAAAATTGAAAAAAGAACAAAAAAATTAAAAAAATTATATTTTAAAATGATTGTACCCACTTTTACTATTTATTTCAACTGTTGAATGAGCAGTTAAAATTTTTCTATGTTACTATATAAGATTAAGAATTCAAGTTTTGCGAATGGCTAAAAAAATTACATTGATTAAACAGGAGAGCTAGATATTGTTATAAAAAAAAGTAACTGTTATTAAATAAAAAAACGACTAAAACAGCAACAAAATGTAATAAAATCCATCCAATCCTATATATAAACACTTTCAAATTTTAAAGATACTTTAAATTTAAAGACTAATTTGTCATAAAATTAAACTACTTTTCAATGATATCCTATTAATTACACTATAAATTACACTAACGCTCACTATTGTCTGACTTTTTACCTTCCTTTATCATCCTAAATCATAGTTTTCAATATACTCTTCCATTTTTATATATAAAATATTTTTAATCTAATTACACAAATCAATAAAAGTTGGTTATCTAATTAAAACTATAACAACATTTCAATTTTACCTTTAATTATTGTAAATAAAAATGAATCTTTTTTTTAAAGTAAATTAATGAGAATACTTATCTTTTTTCTTTTTTCATTTAATAAGGGTATAATAGTTTATTTGTTAATAAACATGCAAACAATCTCTTTATGTAGGCCAAAAAAACTTAAAACCTCTTACATAGAAGGAGTAAGTTATATAAGAAAAAATGTTTGATGCTCAAACAAGTCTGAGGTGACTAATATCAAAGATCAAAATAAGTTTTAAAAAGGTGTTTTATATACTCTTTCTTCCGTTAAAAAATATAAGGCAGTTTTTTCGAGATGTAATCATTACCTTTTTTTTAAAATATCCCAATTAATAAATAATTTTATATTTATTATTTAGTGTTTAATAAAAGTAAATATAAAAATATAGAGTGTTTGAAAATAGGTAACTCTTTTTTTTAAAAATAAAATTTAATTAAAAATAATTTATATTTTTTAATAGAGGGATTGCAGGAATAGGAGAAATATATCTTAATTTTAATTTTAATGCATAAAAAGGAATCCTTCTCCGTCAAGAAACTAGTTGAGACGTGTTTTGTTTTCTTCCACTTGATGTCACATGAAAGCAATTCAACGTATATAATAATCTGAACTTGCTTCGTTTAAAAAACAAGCACAGCCCCATGGACCGAAAGTGCCTTTGTTTTCTTTCGTATTTTTTTCATTTTCTCCTGACTAAATTACTAGATATTTTTTAAAAAAATGATATTAAAAAATATAAAATTTTATGAATATTAAATTTTTTTTAAATAATTTATTAATATTATTATTTTTCTCTCTCTATTTAATTTCATTCTCTCTCTTTTAAATATATTAAATAAAAAAATATTTTTAAAAATTTATATTTTAAAAATAAAATTATTAAATATATTTGATGACATTTATTAGCTTATGAGATTTTTGTTTGAAAATTTCTTATAATTTAAAACAGAATATTAATTATGATCAAATTATTAATTGAATTGGACGAATGGGTGCTTCTCGTGGGTTACACTCGCCCTGGGAGAAAGTGACCGTATAAATAAGATTTTACGAAGAAGTTGCCTAAGATTATGCTTTTTTAAAAAAGAAAAAAAAATCTTTGTCAATAATGTCATGAGGCTTGACTAATAATGAAAATTGACTGTCTTGTCTTGGGGTTGTTGGTTTTAACTAAAAAAAAGTCCAAATCATCTAAAAAATAGGGGTCATCTGGCTTGCTCTCCCCTTCTTAGAGAGAACTTTTTTTATTTTATTTATAAATTATATTATTAATTTTTTTATAAATTTTTATTTTACCCTTCATTAGGTATTAGATAAAAAATATTATTAATATATATATATATATTTAATATGGATAAGGTTGAGAGTTTATTAAATTTTTAGACCGAGTTAATAATTTTTAATATTTTTTATTTTGATAAAACATATTAAAAATAATTATAAATAAAATTGGAGAAATTTGTTAAGCAATAATTAAAAGAATCATACAATTTTCAAAATATTGCACGCTATTAATATCTTCTTTAGCATAGAGCATATACTAAGCTTGTCTAACAAATGGCTAGGTAAAATAATCCGGATCAAGCTGGTATCACCAATTTGTATTTCAAAGTTCGATCTTGAAATCTCTGGTTAAAAATAGTATAACTCTCTCACCACTTGCACCAAATGTCAATAGGATATACTATTAAATCTTAATTATGGGCTTTGTAATTTTAAGAGTTTTTTCTAATACCAAATTTCTAATATTTTTCAAATCTGAAAAAAGTGTTTACTGGTCAAAAAAAAAAATGAAAAAGTATTTGTTTTGTTTTTTTGTTTTTTTTTTTCCGGTACAAGCAAGAAGTTTCTTCCACCTAATGCAAAAGGCTAATTTTCGATACACAGCAGGGAGGGGAAAGGATAAGGTTTTAATGACGTTCTTTATCGATTAAGATGGAGGAAGTGGGACAGGAAAAGTAATTTAATGATTCTTATTAATTCAAAAGTAGATAAGAATGGGGCTAATTATAAGTTAATTATTTACTCCGTCATAATTATAAATATTTTTAAAAAAATCTCACGTATTAATAAACTTTATTAAATATACTTAACCAATCTTATCTTTTCAAAACAAAAAATAAACTTCACAAAATACCCATTATTTAATAATATTAAAGAAAAGGGATGAAAAATAATTTTAGAGAGAGAAAGGGTAATATTAAAATTGATGCATTTAATAAAATCTTAATCTATTCAAGTGTATTATATTTTTGGGATTAAAAAACTCTTTCAAAAGTGTCTTATAATTTGAGACAAAAGAAATAATATATGTCTAATAAATAATTATAGAAAAAATATAACTTTGACTCCTTATATTTTATTCACATTTTGTTCTAGGTTTCTTATTTTTTTATTTTATTCTAAACATAAAAATATAAAGAGTTAGAATACTTAACAAAAGTATAGGGTTTATAACAAAATATTAGTAAAATATAGGGATCTAAAGTTTGTTTTTTCATAATTATGCTACTTTTAAAATTATTAAATATCTTCTTCAAAACAAACTTAAAGATGTGGTGTAGTTTTTTTTTATATAGCTACTTAGCTTCAAATATTATGAGATTTAATTAATATAGCTCTCTTAAACATTTTTCTTTTTATTCACACAAACTTAAACGCTTCTTAACCTCATGTTGAACCTTTCTACTATAACTAATATCTGTTGGTGAAAAGATACGTGTAAATGTTCACTTTTTTAATTTTTTTTTTTATGGGTGGAGCACAAGAGTTGATTATTGATATTGATGATATATTATAATTTTTAATTAAGAAATAATTGAGAAGCATGACAGAAAGGAGTCAATCCTTTTTGAGTTGGGTGGATGGGGGCCCCATCGTTCACCAGATCCGATATCTACGAAGCTTTCGTGAACGCCGATATATCGCGATACGATGGAAAAGTAAGCTATGCGAGAAGTTGAAGAAGGTATTTTTTTTTCTCTTTTTCTTTTCGTATAGGGTGATTCCCGTAATCCCATCAATACTTTCGATATATTACGAAAAAAGAAACTTTAAGTTAAAATATTCTTTCATAAAGTTTGAAACTTTCAACCCTACTCCCCATTGTTCCCATTTTATACATAAATCGTTCTCAACTATTTTATTAAAATTAAAAATTTAAATTTTATTTATCTTATATAAAAATTTTATAAGATTTTAATTTTATTCTTAATATATATTTTTTAAAAAATAAACATTTTAAAATTTAATAAGAGTAAAACAATAAAAATATATACAATTAAAAAAATTCTTAAATTATTGTAAAAATTATTTTTAAAAATTAAGAAATTATACTTAAGTTATTGATATTTTTTCCAGAAAATTATTATGTTATTTAAAAAGGAAAGAAAAAACTTTTAGTTTATCTTTATTAAATATATATTTTTAAAAATATTATACCCATTTGGTTCTTTTTATAAATCATTACTACCAATCAAATCAATACCAATACAAAAAATGCAAAGAATAAAAGTGCATAAAATTTTAAATATATTCTTATATAAAAAATGTAAAAAATAATATTATGTTACTTTTTTTTTATGGAGGATAATTTTAAAAATATCTTTTAAATATTACTTAAAAAATTATATCATAACTTATAAATAGGATAAGAGAAAATAAATACTCTCTCCGTTAAAAATATAAATATTTTAACTGAATCTTATCTTCAATAAAGTAGTTATGTACTTTCAAACTAATCATATTTTTTTATATTTACCTTTATTAAATACTTATAAAATATAAAATTATTATCAATAGTAATATTTTTAAAAAAATAATAATTATACCTCAAAAGATTAAAAATATTTTATATTTTTTAATATTTAATTTTTTAAAAATATTTATGTTATTTTATGGAAAGAGTATATAATTTTTAATTATATTCATTAAAATATAGTATATAATTAATGATTCACTGTCATGCGAACATGACTAATGAAAGTCAAAAGAGACTGTTTAGTTTCTTCTAAACCTATACGTAGGATTTGGCGTAAGTAATTTTTTAACTTTTATATTTTAATTTATTTTGTGATATGCTATAGGCTGCTAGGGTTGTCAGAGTGGAGGCAGCACCACCTCATACCAAATTGAAAAGAACAATGAATAAATAAATAAATAAAAGGTTGAGTTACTGTCCTTGCTGCCTCAGCCTCATCTTCTTGTCTGTCCTCTGTAGTTCTCTCTCTCTTTCTCTTTCTCACAAATTATATCTTATTTTTATTCGATAAAGACAAAGCAATTTCTTTGGTCCATGTTCATTGTTCAGTGGAGACAAACGCATGAAAAATAAAATTTGATCAGTATATTTATATTAACTGACCAAAATTAGTAGTTCTAATACGTTTCAACGTAAATATTGATTGCTTTGTTATAATTTATATTTGGATTTTTTGTCGGTAGCAAGTAACGCATTAGGCGTAAAAAGGGCATGTGCCTTAAAGTTTGAAAATTTTAAAATTGATTAGTTAATTAGTAGAACCAGTAGATAATATACATGTGTGTGTATTAAGAAAAAAATAAAGTTATGATTTTCATCCAAAAAAGAAAAAAAAAAAAAGTTATGATAGGTTTCCATGCTTTTTATAAAGTTGATTTAGCAAGGTTCCTATGCTTGCAACTGCCGACATAAATAGATATTCGTGCATGTCACATAATTGTCATTTTCCAATTTCCACAACGTTATTTGGTATATAAAATAAACGGTAGTTGAGCAAATTGATCTTAGATCATAGATATAAGAAATGCTCCTATTCTAACCTAATTTTTAGTATAATATTTTTTTTAATTTCAAAAACATTACATTCTAACTTTTATTATTAACTATAAGGGTCAGATTGTATTATTTTCAAAAGTTAAAAGAGAACATTACATCAAAATAAGTTTAAGATTTCAGACGCTTTTGAACCTATAGTTTATGGACTAATTTACTCTTTTATTCTAAAATAAAATAAATGATTTCATAAGTTTAGAATATTACTGTTAGATAAAAAGTCATAATATATGGATATTTAAAACTAATAATAAGTCTATTTTTATATTTTTGATCTGGTTGTAACTCAATCCTCAAACTATGACTTGGCACAACTCAATTCTTATACTTTTTTGTAACTTAAAATATTGGTCCATATTTTTTTTTAAAAAATCAAGTTATAAGAGATATGTGAATTAGGCGTAGCCTTTGTTTGATTTTTTTTAAAATTATCAATTTAATCTCCAAACTTCAAATTAGTACCACTCAATCCCTCTAATTGATTGAATGAACAAATTACAGAATTAAATTGTTCCCAATCAAAAGATTTTAGGGACTGCACTGTTCTAAGTTAAAGTTTTAAGACTTAATCCTAATAATTGAGAAAAATTTTAAAGACTAAAAAAATTATATTTTTAAATTTTAATTCTTGAAATTATTTGATATCCAAAAGCCATGTCTAACTTTGATAACCAGATTGATATTTAACAAAATAATTGACATTCAACTACCCAGCCCAACAACCTCAAGCTCCAAGACGTCCTTTTTAGAGCTTGAATGCTACTTTTTTGAATCCTTATCTTCTTTCATGCTAAATCATCCCCCCCTTCCAAAACACACACAGTTCAACCGACAACTTGACCTATAATTCAAAAGCTTGCATTTCTAGCAAGTAGAATAATCCCCTTTATCTAAAAATAAGGCCGATAATTTAAATGAGTTGGGCACATTAAGGTTTATTCAAGTCTCAAACTTATGGAAAGCTTAAATGGTCAAGTTTGGCCCTTCCACCCAAATATCTTTGGGTGTTTGACTGACTTGAATATTTAAAATATTAATTTTTTTTATTTTTATATTTAATTTAATTTTTTTAATTTTTTACTTTGTAATTAATTATTTTTATTTTATAAAAAATATACAATATATTTTTTTGGAATACTTAAACAATGTAGAGCACTCAAACTTTTTTTTAAAAAATGTGGGTTTTAAAATTTAAAAATAATAAAAACATGGCCATATAAATATTTTTATTTTTTAAAAAAGATCTATAATAACATATTCAAATATATGATATCTTAATGTAAAATAACTAAAAAATTGAAAATTAATTAATTTTTTATATATTTTTAAGAAAATAATTTTTTTATTTGAGTATTCATCAGGCTTGGCTCAACCATAAAAAATACATAAATTTTTCAAGTTTGACCATAAAATTTTTAGTTTTATTTAGGTTTGGCCAAAATTATCAAATCTATCTAAAAATAATAATCCTCCTTGCAAAAAATGTTGGAAAAAATATTTTTTTAAAAAAATGATAATAAAATTCTCTCAAATTATATAAATAATAATATGATCTTTTAAAATACTATAATTTCATTGAAATTTTTAAGAAATTTTGTGTTAATAAATTTTAAATTGAGAAGACCATTTTATCTTTATTAATAAGTTATGATTTCTTGTTCAATTCTTATAATTATTTTAATAAAATTATTATTCCTTAAACAACAATTGAATAAGATTTTATAGTTTGATAACTTGTATTTCAATAATTGAAATTACACGTGACAAGTTATATTTTTTTTTAATTCTTACAATTCACAAAATAAAAATTATTATTTCTTGAGCAAGAGTTGTAATTGAGACTTATTTTTTAATAATAAAAATTACAATTAATAAATTATAATTTTTTATTTAACTTTTATAATTTACAGAATAAAAGTTGTTATTTCTCGAGCAAAAATTGTGACTAGAGTTTATCATTTTTAATATGGGTAAAATAATT
The DNA here is from genome assembly GCF_029017545.1 of Prosopis cineraria. Taxonomy (NCBI): domain Eukaryota; kingdom Viridiplantae; phylum Streptophyta; class Magnoliopsida; order Fabales; family Fabaceae; genus Prosopis; species Prosopis cineraria. The sequence continues at coordinate 9,015,584 of NW_026555344.1, forward strand.
TTTTTTATTTTAAAATTGATTGGCACAAAAGTCTTAAGGGACTTCATTGAAATTATGATATTTTAAGATATCAAATTATCATTTATGTAATTTAAAAGAATTTTATTGTCATTTCTCTCTCTTTTTTTTAACACAAAAGCCATGATGAATCATACCAAAAAAATAAATAAATAAATGAAAATTAGGTTAGATCAACTAATAACAAGTCTTAGTACCCTATGGGGGGATCATCATAAATAATAGCATCGAAATTGTCTTGGTTAGCTCAATTGAAGCAAGCGTTTGTTTCTTTGAAGAGATGGTTGATTGTGACTATTCAATTGCACATGATGAGCTCCCTATAGTCCTGATGTGGCTGATTAGGGGGTGGTCATCTAAGTCCTTGTTGCCAAGGAGCGATATTTTTGCAATTGAGTCATAGTGAATGTTGACTTTTATGTTTTTTTTTCCCTCCAACAAAAAAAGAAACCTTGGATATTTAGCATTTCAACAATAGTGCTAGGGTGGAATCTAAGGTATTTAATGAAATATTTTGGCTAGTTATCTTGTTCATCACTGATGCCTCCACAAATTGTTGTTGCATTGTGATCAACAGGCCTGTCAATATCTAATTTAACCCTGCTTGTATGAGGTGGAAAATATGATCGCAAAGGCGGTTGAAAAAATATAATACTAATTTCAAAATATGTAGACAATAGATAAAGGAAGTAATCTAGAAGTTGTGGAGGCAATGATTTAGAAGCAGTATTATGGCAGGGCACTTTGTGTTTGTGAGACCAAAATAGGAACGGAGTAATCCCAGTGGGGACAAGACAGAAAGAAAGAGACATGATGTTGTGTGTAAATTACGGGACTGACTGGTTTTGGTTTTGTGTTGATTACCAACGACACGTGTGCTTTGTCACTATTCACTAACAAAGACTTTGGAATGCTACTCCTAACCCATAACCATGAGCTGAGAAATTTGGGGCCCTCCCTGCTCCCACCTTTCTGATTTTCTTATGATATTACTTATAAACATTACTATTAAGAATATTATTTATTCTCAGTCACAATATCAACATAATTTTTTGGGATAATCAGTATCCTTATAGTTTTCTTGAGTTTTGAATCTAAGTCCTTGCATTTTTATTTTTTTATTGAGTCCTTTTAGTTTGCCCTATTAAATCCGTGAGGCCCTTTGATTTACAACTATTTGATACGGTCCAGCGACGCTAAGAAGCCTGTTAGATAGTGGTGAGGTGGCAGACAACTAGAAAGACTCCGTGTAACGAGCATTCAGATGGTAAAATAAAGCCACATCTATTTTAAAATAAAGTCACTGAAAGTTCTTGATGGTCATAATTTTAATAATACGAAGTAAGTAGTATAAGATAATATTTTTTTTATAATATATTAATTATATTAATGTAATTTATTTAATAATTTTTATTTATATCATTTTTTTTTTTATTTTTGAAAGAGTCAGTAGCTTCAAATATCAAAGTTAAAGAATAATAATAATAATTTAATGTTGTATTTCATTTGTTTGTTGTTACTATTATAATTTAAAAATTATTTATAATTATTATCATTATATGTTATGCATTATGTATAACTGATTTTAAATTGTGCATTTATAATTGTAACTGATGTAACTCAATAATTAATTTTAAATTATTGTGATTTATGTATTTGAGTTATTTATTTTTAAATTTAACAAGATATGTAATTTAATATTTTAGTGAATGTTCTTATTCATATTCTACATTCCATATTTTGAATAACACCCATCACGAGACATGATCATGCATTTAATTAATGGTTTATTTTGAAGAGATGTACCAGTTCTTTTTTGCTTTGCAATGATTTACTCCCTCTTTCCATACTTATTAATAAAGGAAAGGGAAGATTTTTTTTTTTCAACGTATTTACAAGACATGTCAATATTTTTTATCATAAGTTCTCTTTTTTACTCTTATTGAATATTTGAAAGAGAAAGTAATGCATGATTCCCTGCCTCTGAATTTATAAGATGTTTTCTTTGTGGAAAAAATTACACATACAAATAAACTTCATTAAAAGAAAAATTACACAGAAGTCCTGCATGGATTCTGATATCTTAAAAGTCCTATAAAGTGTGGAAATGATCTCAAAGTACCATGAACTTTAGTTGTGATTAATTTTTAACATAAATTTACCAAAATACCCTCCTTCTTCTACACCCTTGCAACTCCTCTCTCCCTTCCTCTCCTTCCCCACCGTCGCGCTTGTTCTCACTGCTTCCGTCACCTTGGCCTGCATTGCAAGGGACGTGACATTTCCAAACATAGCTTAAAGCAAAGGGCTTGGTTGGGTCCTCTATCAGATAAGAGATCAAATACATCTTGTATCGAGGGGAAAATTACACATTGATTCTCGCTCCCCCTGGTCGAGTGAGGAAGATAAATTGCCTTATTTTAAGTATTTCTATATATGTGTGAGCATGTGCTCTCTCACTTGAACCAAAAAGGCTGAAAGCAGGGAGAGTTCTTCGTTCGTCGTTGACCTGAAGCAGCAATTTGAAATTTATAGTTTAATCGAGGATTAAGATTTAAGAGAAGGATACCGAGAAATCATCAAGCAATGGCTTTGTTTGTGGACTCTGACCAATCAACGTTCATCAGGTGTAACATAAAAGGTCACCAAGGCACCTTTTATGCCCACATACGCAGATAATTGTAAAGAGCAGTACTCACAATCCATGAAAGAATAAAAAAAAAAAAATGCTTTCATTAATTCAAAGAGTCAGTTACAATGTACTTGAACTAGATATTTATAGCACTCAACTTCTGCAAATACAATCAACTAACACAATAAAAGACTCAATAAATAAGACATGTGTAACATACATATAACACCTTGTGTATCTAACACCCCCCTTTAAGTTGAGAGCCATACAAATTCATAGTACCTAGCTTGCGTATCAAACTAGCATGATCATCTGTACCAAGAAATTTAGTGAGCATATCTACTAATTGTTCTTTAAATCTAACATGCTGTAAATTAATTGCACCTTCTTGTAATTTTTCTCTAACAAAGTGACAATCTATTTCTGTGTTTGGTTCTTTTGTGAAAAATTAAATATCTAGTAATGTAAATTGCAGCTTTGCTATCACAAAATACATCTACAAGACCTATATCTTTAAGACCAAGGTCTTTTAACATTTTGGATAGCCAAATAACTTTTGAAACTATTGATCCAAGAGCCCTATACTCTACTTTTGTAGACAACTGAGAAATGGTATTTTGTTTCTTGGACTTAAACCAGTGACCCAGCAAACTTGACTTTATAGCCTGTTATTTATCTTTAGTATCCATACATGTGCCCCAATTTGAATCTACATAGCATTCAAGTTGATTCCTTTTTGTTGCAAATAAAAGTATCCCCAATCCTGGACATCCTTTGATGTACTTAACAACTTGAACAGTTGCCGCCATGTGTGAATTCCTTGGAGCACTTAGGAACTGACTCAGATTCTGCACAATAAAACTCAAACTAAGCCTAGTAGTAGTCAAATAAGAAAGCCTACTTGCCAATCTTTTGTATGATGTTGGGTTCTACAATAATATATCCTCTTCCTTCCTTCTTCCTTTCATTTGCTTCTTACTCTTTGGAATAACTTTGCCTTCTTCACATAATTGCAAATTTTGTTCCATTGGAATTCTTAGTGGCTTTACTCCACTAAAGTCCATGTCAGATATTAAATCCAAGGCATATTTCCTTTGTGTGAGAAAAATACCTTTATCTAACTTAGCCAATTCAATTCCCAAAAAAATTTTCAAATCACCCAGGTCCTTTATTTTAAACATGTGATGTAGATGCTGTTTAATTTCATTTATACTCTATATATTATTTCTAGTAAAAACCAAATCATCAACATAAGCTAAAAATAAGAATGATATTTGATTTATTCTGTTTAATGAACAAAGGGTAGTCATATCTATTATGCCTAAATCCCCTTGGATTAATACTTCAATAAGCTTAGCATTCCATTGCCTTAAAGCTTGTATAAGTCCGTACAAGGATTTGGTCAACTTGCAATGTGGTTAAATCCTTGTGGGATTTTCATGTAAACTTCTTCATGTAAGTTTCCTTGCAAGAAGGCATTGTAAACATCCATTTGAAAAAATTAATGAGTTATTAATAACAATAAGGGTAAGAACAGTTCTTACTGTGAGCATCTTCATAATAGGGAAAAATATTCAAAATAATCAATTCCCTCTTGTTGGCTATAATTTGTAGTTACCAACCTAGCTTTACAACATTCTAAACTACCGTTAGGCTTATATTTCTTTTTATAGACTCCTACATCCATTGGGTCTCTTACCTCCAGGCAAGTCAATAATTTCCCAAGTTTCATTATCTTCTAAAGCCTTCATCTCAGATTTCATAGCATCAACCTATCGAGAATCCTTAATGGCTTCCTCATAACTACAAGGTTTAAGAAATGCATCAATATTTAGCAAGTAATGCATGTAATCTAAAGAGATATTAGCATATGATATATAGTTAAAGATAGGATATTGACACCTTACCTCCTTACTTGGGTGATTTGTTTCCACATGACATATATAGTCATTTAGTCAAGGTAGATGTCTTTTTTCACTCTGTGGAGGTGGCTACCTTACATGTTCTATATCAACATTAGTTTGGTTTCATTCATCTTCATCATCCAGGTTGATTTTAGGAGAAAAAATTGGCCTTTCTGGTGTACTTTTGGAGGCATTAATAGCTATTTCTTTGATTAAAATTGGTGGTTGCTTATTTTCATATAAAAAAGGGTCAAACATAGTAAAAGGAATAAATGGATTTATATTGGAATTTGAAAAAATTAACTCTATAAAAGGCATCTTATTTTCCATAAAATTGACATGTCATCTGACAAAAGCAAGGTAATAGAATGGGCTTCAATAAAAAGAAATGGGCTAAGAATACTTTAAACCTACTTTGATGCCATGTAAAGAGTAGTACTCGTAATCCATAAAAGAATAAAAAAATACTTCCATTAATCTAAAGAGTTAGTTAAAATGTACTTGGACTAGATATTTCTCAACCTTTCCATATACAATCAACAAACTCAATAAATAAGACACGTGAAACATACATGTAACACTTTATGTATCTAACAATAATTCTATTGTGAGTTTGAAATCTATGGCATCATAGACTTCAAATTTGGCAAGAGAGCCGCGCGCCATGTTGTAAAACCACAAGTTATACGCAAGTACCAATCCCATTATAGAAAGTCACCATTATGGCACAAGGAAGAAAACCCTAAACCAAAGCGCTAGGTTCATAATACAGGTAACATGATAGCTTTTTTTTGGCCATTCAATGAAACATTCTCACTCAAGTTGAAACATTCTCACTCTACTAAACACAATTAACAAATAAAGCTCATGGTAATCAAAAGATTAGTTCAAAGAGTGATTACTAAGGTTTAATTCAAAGGGATCTCAAGTTTTCTAAATAATAATAGTTTAAATAAATTGAAATCCTTCATATCAGAGTAAAAATAAGTTATGGAAGCATGAAATACCTTATAGGAGTGAAAGAAGTTGAAAACAGTTGAAAAACAAGACATGTGTGGTGAAACAGGGCAACGCGTCACAGCTCATGCATGCTACGCTATAGCGTGTTGCTCTCTGTGCCATATGTCGTGGCTCAGGCACCATGTGTTGTAGCGTGTTGCACAAAATTTTAATAGATTCTGCTGTTATTTGACAGCAGAATTAGGGAAACTTTCAACTCACCCCGATTCTCCATCCGACGTTTGAATGACGTGATCTAGGTGTCTATGGAAAGCTCTTTATGTGAACTAGCTAATGGCATGAGTTTCACTTCTAAAACAAGTCATACTAGGAAGTTAGATACCCAAATACATTCAAACCACTTTGTAATACTTTTACACAAAATGGATGTCCAAAACTCTCAACAATTGCCAAAAGCTTTTCCTAACACCTGGACCATATCTCATAGACCTAGGACTATTAGTACAATACATCACAAGCACTGAAATATTATTATAACAAAAATGTACTCCTCAACACTATTTTACTAAAAACAAAGGGGGAGGTAATTTATCATTGCATCTTGCCCAAATCGTTCAAAACATGTTTAAATCATTATTTCTACACTTGCACTAGTATTTTGGCCCTATAAAACATATATATATATATATATATATCAACATGCATAAAGACTAAGGGCTAAAATACAAATCTAACATTTCTAACAACAAAATAGTGCAAGTGTGGTGGCATGCATTGCAGAATTGGCAATTCATATGCTATTACACAATTAAATCTAAACTAGAGACATACAGTAAGAATATGCTAATTTCTTACCTCTTTAGCCTTCTCCCTCTCAACACTAGAGCTAAAGCCTAAAAAATATTAAATAAAAGAGGTGAGTCTAGCCACTTAGTAACTAAGATAAACCTACCCTATGCAGTTATATATCAATTATAAACCATATACATGTACAAGAAAATCAAGTATGTAAAACATACTAGCATATATCATATCTTGTAATTTATCATTAAATAACTTCTTTAACTCTCATAACTAGGTGCATTGTCACTATATTCTTAGATATGTGACATGACCTATACTTATGTAACTTGCCACTACTCAACACGTGTGACACATCATATATTTACTTAGGTAATGATCAACCAACCTTATATCCTTCTTATTTTCTTAGACTGAAACTGCAGGCTATAATATGATTAGGGTTTCGTCCGTGTGATTGGACTACCCAAGCTCACTAATTGTGAGGTGTGACCTGATCAAAGATCACAGGACTCACTTTCAGACCATGGCTTCCCCTTATTCTTAAATTCCTGGGGTGTCTCATACCTTAAATTATTCTCCTCATTAAACCGGTAGAGATAGCTAAGTTCTAGTCCCTTGACAAACTATGGGACAGTCTCTCGACAAACTATGGGACAAGGCTATACCCCCGTGTATAAAATGGCAGCCTAATTACCATATGAATTTTCTCTACTCTCAATCTCTAGGCGAACTTCTACCACTGATCATGTCAAAATCAATACTCACTCATTTTCACTTTTTTGCTTTCATATACGCATTATTATAACAACCACATTAGGCTCACGATCATGCGCTACCCAAGTATGTATTCTTATCATTTTTTCAAAATTCATTTCTCATTAACACACACCTATCATTTTTGACATCACATTTTGCATTTTCAAGCCAAAAATAGCTTTTTCATACACTCATTGAAACTATATGATTTTAATTTAAAAATCAATCACATGCATGTAACATTCACAATTCACATTTAACAATCAATTAACATATAACAATCTAAAGTAGAGTTTTCCCCGATTACCTCAAACTTTTGAGAGCTAAAGGTTTACCTCTCAATCAACTAGCTTTCAAGCTTGAATTTCCAATCCAATAGGTGACCAAGAGCCAAAACTACAATAAGTCAAGTTGAATTTTATCAACATAACCAACTCAAGCATTTGAATCCTCAATCTCTACTTCTAAATTACCCAACATTCACTCTACAAGAGTTGGAGCCTATCTATTAGGTTTAATAATTACCTTTAGCTCCCAATAATATTAATAAGCCATTAAATCCCCATTAATGGCATCACAAAATTTCAACCACCCATAATAAATGAGATTTTTGAATATTAATGGTGTCCAACAAGTTAAGACACCAAAACTCATTATACCAAGTTTAGATATTTTAATCTACTTCCATTAACTCATTTGAGTCAACAAATTCAGACCATACCCCATATGGACCAAAATCACTATTCTTATCTAAACTCTAACTCAAATCCTTAAGAAATGGAAGAGGAAAGGAGGAAAAGGCTTGGAAATCTTATCTTGGATGATTTAGAGCTTCAAACCTCCTCAAATTCTCATCTAAGTCGTGCCCTAGCAGAGTATTGGCGCATCTCTTTGTTTCCTTTTTTCTTTCTCTATTTTTGTCTCATTTTGCGTTTGATAAACTGTAAAAAATGATCATGCACATGGACGCACAATGCGCTGTGGGTATGGCATAGAGAGGTCCTCCCTTGCTTAGAAATGTCTATGCATCATGGTGGACGATCTCCATGCCACGGCGTGTGGCACAATAACATCAACTCTTCTTTTTCTTTTTCTTTTAATGCCTGGGTAGCCTGCCTTGATACCGGACCCACAACTAAGGTTGAAATACCATTAAATATAATTATTAGACCTCTCTAACCACACACAATACTTTAACTTACTTAATTACCTTAATTAGGTTTAATTAATCAGGGATTAAAAGTCATGATGTTACATTCAGCCTACCTATTTTGGGCAAGTCATGGAAGCAGTACTCTATCTGGCTCTGGCATGCCCTTCTTTCATTCTCAAGGAAGGGAGTGCAAGTGTTATTGGTGCAATGCAGGTTAGGGGACAGAAGCAATAGGAGAAAGAACGACAACGAGGAAGGAGAGGGGTGTGAAGGAAGGAGGGTGTTTTGGTAAATTTGTACTAAAAATTAATAACTACTCCCTCCGGTCCCATTTATAAGTCTCATTTTAAAAGATATATTTGGTCCCATTTATAAGTCATGGTGCGTCTTTTTAGGTAATATTTGAGAGGTATTTTTAAAATTACCCTTCATGAGAGAGAAAAAGTAACAGGACATTACTTTTTAGATTTGTTATATAGGGGTATGTTTGGAATTTTACTTACTTTTATTCCTTGTACTTTTATTGTATTGATATTGATGAGGTTGGTAAAATGACTTATAAATAGGACCGAGGGAGTAAAGTCTATGGGACTTTAAGTTTATTTGAACATTTCATAGGACTTTCAAGAAATTAGAATCAATATGTGGGATTTTCGTGTGATTTTCCCTTTATCAAATACATTTTTCAATCTTAATTTTTCAATAAACTTTTAGCAATATCTTTGATTAATAAGAGAGGGGGGTGAATATATTTAAGGAGTGAATTAATGAAAGCTAGTATTAAAATAATTATTATTAATGAAGCCTTATTTTTTAAAAAATATTTTATATTTTAGGACACCAAGTTACCTAAAAAACATGTCTTATAAATGGGATAGAAGAATTATCAATGAATATATGTTTAACAAACCAATGGTTGACTCTAGTGAAAGGGGTTGATTTCTCATAACGTGGTGAACTATGATTCATATCCTCCTTAGAAGAGGTATTTACATTTAGTGCCCGACTATATCTATAAGCAATAATAAAAGTATATGTATTTAATAGAGATGATGGTAACTTTTTTTTATTGTTCATAGGTATCCAAGCAATTATATTTGAGGTAAGGTTGGATATTAAATGTGAGCACTTCTTCCAACGAGAATTTAAACATTGGTTTTTCACATTGTGAGAGACTAGTCTTTTTTGTTAGACTCAACCTCCATTAACAAAACTTGTTAAATTTTTAAAAAGAGTTAATAAATTTTAAAATTTTCATTTAAATAAAATATATTAAAAATAATTTATAAATAAAAACAGGAGCATTATATTTGATCCTCGTAAGGTTTGAAAAAGTGTGTGAAAAGGATTTGAAATGAGCACCTTGGGGTGATTTTCTTTTCTTATGTTTTTTCTCTTTGGGGACAAAAGAGTGGATTTTCGAATCTAATGAGGGAACAGATACAAGTTGCTGTCATGGATGTTGAAATTTCTGGTCATTGTTTTATTTCATTTCCCCAAAGGAATATTCTTTTTCTCTAAATTAAAATATTGTTGTTATTTTTAAAAGCAGTCGACAGGTCACGCGCTCCTCGCCACGCGTTGCATCTTAAATGCTGTCCGCCTCTTGTCCTCTCCCGCTTCGCCTAATCTTCGTCAACTTGACATCGTTATTACCGACATTAAGTTGGAATTTGTGCATACTTTTTCAATATTAGGGTTACAGCTTTTTATTTATAAACAAAATTATATATCACAATATAATTTTTTAAAATTATTCCTCATAAATCATAATTTTATTTTAAAAAAAATAAAAACAATTTATACAGCAGTATTTAATTAAATACAAGAGTATTTAAGTTTAATTTTTTTATTTCTAAACAAAATTATTATCATTAACTGATTTCTCTTAACATATGTGATGCAAATATTTTTTTTGTTTTACATAGAAATAGAGGGAGTAATTTTGAATGTGTTTCGTTATCTCAAAATATTAAAAGAAATTAAAAAATAAAGTTTGATTAATGATACATTTTTAATATTGCCCTTTAAGTGAAGAGATAATTGAAATAATTATAGTGTAATGATTAAATATATAGATTTAAAGTTATATTAAATTAAGCATATTTTTAAAATTTATATTCTTATTTTGGTAAATAAAATTGCAAAATGTCATTATTGAGCTTTATTAGTATTCATAATCTTATCATAAATTGTTTTATAATTTAATATGGAAGTAGTAGTAATTTTATATCTAAATACAAAACACTTAAAGTACTCCTTTTGTTTTATATATAAGTTATTTTTAACTATTTTATTAGGATAAAAAGAATTAATGAAATTATTAATGATGTGGCCACTCTCATTGTTCACTGCAGTGAACCCCACTTTAACAACACAACAATGATAGCATGACAAGATTAACTTTCAAATATACATAATTAATCATTTAGACCTCTGATTAAGATGATCCAAGTATTCCAACATAGACAATTTAATTATTTAACTATTGGCATCATTTATAACATTATCTCATGCCAACTGAGGATCATGGAACACTAAATTTCAATGTGAGCGTTTAAACTCCTTGCACATATACAAGTGTCTCCCCTTTGTTATCTACTAAAGCTTACAAATCAGTCATGCATAGAATAGGCAATTCATGCCATAGATCTATAAGATGGAACTAAGTTATCATCACAATACACACTTGCATATTAGGCCTTTTTACCAAAACCTCAGGCCATCCGAAAATGCTCAAGTTAACAATTAAAAGTGTGCATGCGAATGATCTATAGTTGAACTTTTACAAACATGATCCTAGTGTTAGCTAAACATAATATACTTCATCACGCATCATAAGCAACTAGAGATTACAATACTATCTAGTGCTTGGCCTTAAAGGCTTTCCTTTTGCAATTCACCTTATTGTCTCCTAAAAAATATTAAGTAATAAGAGTGGGATTTAACAATTTTAGTAACCAAGAAACTTAATGAAGGCATGATCAAGCATGGCAGTTGCATAATCAGGTAATTAATAGCAAATAATTCAAGTTAGCACATAATCACAATCTCTCATATATCAATGCTTTATGATTAATGCAACAACTGTATATCTCTCCTTATCTTATCTGACCGGATCCATATGCTATTAACTCATATAGGTTTGATACTTGTGATTGAACTAACTCTGTAACATCTTAAAAATTATTCCCTTGATAAATTAAGCTAATGAAGGGTAAATATGTAAATTTAAGTATAAATGAATTTGATGATAGTTAGAGATGGCTTTTAAGTTTAACTTTAGCCTTTGAATTTGGTTTAGAAGTAAATTGGGTCACCTGGGCTCAAACTGTAGAAAAAAAATTAGATTTTGGCCCAATGCATTATGTTGCAATATAAAAATTTACGCTACATCATAATTTCCTGAATCAATCTTTATAAAAATGTAAAAACAGTTCAAAAATGGAGGAGAACACCTTAAAACAGAGGGAGGGTGACGGAGAGAGTAGTTGCTTTACTAGGGCATCAACTTTTAGGCATTTTAGAAGTGATTAGAGCTTAATTTCACCTAAGTATGCCTTCCTAATCTCTTTTTATTCTCTATACACGTTTTAGAAGTGAGGTTTATGGTTGAGAGATGATGATTTTTGAATTTAGGGCTATAAGTCCGTACCTAGTGGTCTAAATAGGAGTTGTTTGAATTATCTAAGCCTATATATAGTGATTTTATGCCTTCATGAAAGTGGATTCTCAATTACAGCCTATTTTGTCATTAAAGTGACATTAGTGGTGGTAAATGGGTTTAATGAAATTAGTTAGAGTTAATGGGAGCTAATAAACCTAATATGGTGATTAAACTCAAGAGTTGAGAGTTTTTGGTGATTAAAGTGTTGAAACTTGAGAGTTGAAAGTGATTAATTTTTGATCTTGATGATAATTTTGAGTTGTTGGATGATATATTAGTGATTATTAAAGTTGTTGAGAGCTAAATAAAGTTAATGAACTCATTGAATGTGAGGTTGATCTTGTAGTTAGGAATTTTTGTTATCAAAGTATGAAATTAGAGGTTGGAAGTGGAGATTTTGATGATTATTAGTGATAGGTGTTAATGTTAATTGTAGACGAACCTTATGAAGCATCGATAAGCTTGAATTTTGCTTACAAAGTAAGTTGTGATTGAGGAGTAACCTTTGATCTTTTAAATGCTTGAAGCAATTGAGGAAATTTAGTTTATGCATTTATGTATTTAATTGATTATTGTTGGAAAGTTTTGATTAATAAACATGTGATATTTGTAAAACTAAGTTTTGATGCAAATAGTGGTAAAGTGACAAGTTTTGTGTGATATGAGTAAATGTGGTTGAATTGATGAAAATGATGTATTAATGTATGTATATATAAGCATGTCTGTGTGTGTATCTTGAGTTGTTGAGTGAGTATGATGAGACAAAAATTGTGAATTGCAATATTACATGAATGTGATTGTGTTGAGAGAAATGTTGAGCATGTTATGATGAAAATGGTGTCAATGATTTGTTTGCTATTGATGAATAAAAATATGCATGTTACGTGTGCCATAGTTATGCATGGCATGATCACATGAGGCGAGAGTTCGCCTATTAGGGGAGGAGTAGATATTATAAATCTATGTGATATCATTAGCTTATAGTTGGAATCAAAAGTTAGCTAATTGCCAACTATTAGAATCAAGAGATAGCTGTTGTCCCATTATTATAAAGGGACTGTCCCACTTGTTCTTTGAGAGACTTGAACCTAATTAGTTCTCACTGGTTCATAAAGAGACTAAATTAAAGGTATGACATCCCATGGTTGTTAGTTTTCAGGGGAAGCCATGTCGCACAAGTGAGTGTAATAGTCTTGATTGGGCATCTAGTCATGAGTGGAAGGCTTAGGAAGTCTGAGTTCATTGACATAGCACACTAAATAGTCACCAATTTCATGTTGGAAATATCAGGAGAGTATAAGGTTGGCATTGATCATGCATATCATATCTTAGCTACATAGTTATTATTAGTATGGTTTAGCATAATTGACAGGGGCACATGATTGTTAGTTTTGTGACCCCACATGTGTTTTGATACATATCATTATATGGCCACATGTTTATTATTTTTGTAGTCTTACACATTTTATAAAGGGTACATAGTTATCAGTGTTATAACCCTTACATGCTAAATAATCTAGTATCACATGATTGTTAGTTTTTTAATTATATGAATTGAGTAGTTTAATATGTTGATATGTTTCATTTGTATATTCTATTTGTATCACTATGATTAATTAACATGCATTTATATAGGCTTGATTAACCTTAGTTACTTAGTAGTTATACTCACCCCTCTATTTAACATTTTATAGATACTAGTTCCAAGCAAAACAAAGAGAAAGCACTAAAGGTTTAGAAACTCAATTTCCTACTATAGGCCTTTCATAATTTTAGTTACATATATGTAATTAATTGATATTGCTAATTAGGATGTTCATATTTTGGTTATACTTGCACTATTAAAGATTGAGTATTGAAATGCGTATTTTAGGCCTTAGTACGTATGGGTATTTTTTTAGTTTAGATATTTAAGCAAGGCCAAAATATTTATGCAAGTAAGGAGTGAGTATATTTATGAATGACAGTGATTTATATGTTAAATTATATGATTTGGCTCCCTCTTATGTTTTTGTGATCAAGGGTTTAAGCGGTAAAAATGTCATATGTATATTGTTTGATTGTTGTGGTATGTTACATGAGTCCTTTATAGTTCATTAAGTATGGTCTAAGGGTTGGTGTGAGTTTTTAGAATTTGGATTGAGTTTTGGACACCCTAGTTATGTTTTGAAAGCATAAATGAGTGAGTTTGCATTTTTATGTCCAATTTTTGATTAAGAAATAATTTGAATGTGAAACTAGTACCATTAGCTAGAGTTTAGAGAAAACTTTTTGTAAAAACCTAGATCACCTCGATCGGATTTTGAATGGAGAAATGGAGCACGTTAGAAATTAGGAAAAAAATCTTCTATGATAGCTTATTTATTGTCATAGGTTTTGTAGTTTATGTCACAACATATTTTGTGCTGTAGTGTATTTTGCTAGAATCTTTGTTTTTGCTTTTTTGACTCTAATTTGATATTATCTTATCTTGTATAATGTCCATACTTCTGTATATAGGTTTTGCTTTGATTTTATAACATTTTAAGTATTGAAAACTTGGGATCCCATTTATGCAAATTTTACAAACTTAATAATTCATTTGGGCTAGTCTTGTGATTACCTTATTTTGGAGTTAATTGTAAATTAGTAAGGGTGACCTTACAAACTCTACTCTCTAATTGTGACGGGTTATTTAAATAAAGGGTTTCTCTGGTTACTTCAAACTTTTGAGAAGTTAAAGATTTATCCCTCAATATTCTAGCTTCCAAACTTGATTTCTAAAATCACAATGGTGTTTCAAGAGCTCAATCTATAATCAACTAAGTTGAATTTCATTAACAATGTCAAACATATATCTCTCAACTCTTGCTTTCTTTTTCTAACTTACCCAATGCCCACATTGTATATATTTGAGTCCACCCATTGGGTTCATTAATTCTCTTTAGTCCCTAATAATATTAATAAACCATTAAACTCCTATAAATGGCCATTACAACTCTTCCAACAACCCTAATAAATGCTAAATTCACTTATTAATGGGGTCTAACAACCAAAAATTTTAAAACTCAATATTTTTAGGTTTAGATACTCAAATTTACTCTCATTAATTCCATTTGAGTCAATGGATTTAGATCTATAACTTATATGGATCGAAAATCATCTCCCACTATTAAACCCTAACAAAAAAACTATATAAATATGAAAGAGAATAGGAGGAATGGAGTATAGGATACTTGCCTTAAGTGTTTATAGCTTCCAAAATGTCCTAACTATCCTCCAATATGAACCCTAGCACAACTCCTTATTAGTTCTTCATTTCCTCCTCCCTTCTCTCTATTTTTCTACTTCAGCTCACGACTATTAATTTATATATATGGTTGTTTGCCATGATGGATGCTACACACGCCACGACACATGGCACATAGAGGTCCCCTCTCGATTTAGTCATTGTCTATGCACCATAGCAGTTGTATTGCACACCGTGGCATGTGGCACAGAAACACTCCATCTTTATTTTTCCTTTTCGATGCCCAGGTAGCCTGACTTCACACTGGACTCATAATTAATGATAAAACACAACCAAAATCAATCATTAGACCTCTATGGCCACACACGGCTACAAATGACTAAATTATCATCATTAAACTTAATTAATCTAGGGATTAAAATTTTGAATGTTACAATGAGTTGAGCAGAGAAGAGATAAGGTGATAGTGAGAGGTGAGAAAGAGCGAGGTGAGTGATTCTAGTGATTGGTTTGGCATCCTTTAAAGCGAGCTTAGGTAAGCAAAGAATAGGCAAAGGTGATGCTGAGAGAGAGGAGAAAAAGCGTAAGCTTCAGCTAAGAGCCTAAGTAAAGAGCGATTCTAGTTTCGACATTCTTTAAGGTTAACAATTTTGAGTATGTGTGAGGTGTGAGTATGACCATGTGAGCAAGTGAAGTGATTAGGTTTGGATTTGGATTTGATGGTCACTTTATTATGGTCCCAAAAAAACATGAGCAAGAGGAGATTATTAAGGGATAATGGTGGTGGTGAACTTGGGAAAAACAATAAGACTTGTTTTGACATTAATACTTAAGAAAGAAATGGCTCCTTAAGGATGCCACTTGGAAAGCTAAGGAGAAGATAGAGTAGTAGTGCCTTCATTAATTTCAGTAGGTGTGTATTGTTATTGGTTATTTGAATTTTAGGGATAAATTTCTTAAAAGGATGGGAGAATTGTAACATTCTAAAAATTATCCCCTTGATTAATTAAGTTAATGAATGGTAAATTTGTAAATTAAATTTAATTATAAATAGATTTAAGAATAGTTAGAGACAGTTATTGGGTTTGGTTTTAGCTTTTAGATCGAGTTTGAAAGTGAATTAGTTCTCTCGGACTCAAATTGTAAAGAAAAATTTAATTTTTAACACATTATGCATTATGCTGCAGCATAATTTCCAGAACTAATCTTTTTAAGAATGTGAAAACAGAGAAAAACACCATAAAACAAAGGGAAGGCGACGGAGAGAGTGATTTCTCTGCTAAGGCATCAACTTTTAGGCATTTTGGAGGTGATTGGAGCTTAATTTCACCTAGGTATATCTTTCTTATCTCTTCTTTTTCTCTCTACACATTTAGAAGTGAGATTTGAGGTTGGGAGATTATGATTTTCGGACCTAAGGCTATAGGTCTGAATTTATTGGTTTGAATGCTGCTAATGGAAGTTAATAAACCTAATGTGGTGATTAAATTTAATAGTTGAGATCTTTGGATGATTAAAGTATTGAAATTTAAGAGTTGAAAGTGAGTAAATTATGACATTGATGATGGTTTTAGGTTATTAGATGATATATTAGTGATTATTTAAGTTGTTGAGAGTTAAATGAAATTAATGGGAGTTAAGGAACCTATTGGATGTGAGGTTAATCCTGTAGTTGAGAAATTTGATTGTTAAAATATGAAATTAGATGTTGAAAGTGGTAATTTTAATGATTGTTAGTGATAGGTGTTAATGTAATTGTAGACTAACCTCATAAAGCATCGATGAACTTGAATTTAGCTTGAAAAGCAAGTTGTGATTGAGGAATAACCTTTGACTTCCCAAAGGTTTAAGGTAATTAGGGAAACTTAGTTTGTATAGTTGGATATTAATTACTTATTGATTGAAATTGTTGTTTTGAAAACATAATTGATATTTTAAACTCTTTGAGGTAAATTTGGCATTATTGAAAGTTGTGTTGAATGGTTGTAAATAATATACATGTTTTACATGTGTGAAATCATTTTGGAAACATGAAGAACCCTATGCATGATGCATATATGAGATTAATTATTATGTTTGACGGCATGTCATTGTGAAAATTAATGAAAATTTGGTAATTGATATGTGGAATGTGATGAGTATGTGAGTGAGTATTTTGTGAATTCATATGAGATGAATTGTTGACTAGATTGCATATTATGTGTAAGTTGTATATAACATGATCATTGGTGAAAGTTTGTTTAAGGAGAAGAGTAGATTGGTACATGGTACTGGCAGCTTATCGTTGGCATCGAAAGTTTGCCCTGGTGCCAATTGTTGGAATCAGGAGGTAGCCTTTATCTCATGGTTGATTTGAGACTATCTCACTTGTTTTATGATGGACCCAAACCTAACTAGTCTCCACCGATTCATAAGGAAGCTAACTTAGGGGTACGACACCTCATGATTATTAATATTGGAGGAAATTGCAGTACATAAGTGAGTGAGTTAACCCTGACTCGATAGCTCCTCACAAATGGAAGGTTGAATTAGTTTGTGTTATGGACGTAGCCACTTAATAGCCATTGGTTTCATGTCAGAGGTAACAGGAGGATATAAGGTTGGTATTAATCATGCATTTAGATCTGACCACATGGTGGTTATTATTATAGTCTAGTGTGTTTTTATTAGGGGCACATAGTTGTTATTATTGTGTCTCCAAGATATGCATTTTTGAAATAAATGTGATAATATACATTAGTGTCCAGTCATATGGTTGTTAGTTTTGTAGCTGATGCTATAATTGTAAAATATGTTTCTGATGCTTGTGAAGTTATTTAATTGTCATTTGCATCTATAGTTAATTGATATGCAACCGTATAGGCTATAATTGTAAAATATGTATGTGATGCTTGTGAAGTTATTTAATTGCTATTTGCATCTATAATTAATTGATATGCAACTGTATAGGCTAGATTGATGTAGGTTACTGAGTGGTTGTACTCATCCTTTTATTTAATATTTTATAGGCACTAGCTCTGGTCAAAATAAGGGAAAGGCATATGAGGTTTAGGAATCAAATTTCCTACTATAATGTCTCAATTACTTTTGATTAATGTGTAATTGTGATGATATTGCCAACTAGGATGTTCATATTTTGTTATACTTGCACCATCAAAAATTGAGTATTGAAATATATATTTTGAGCCCTAGTGCGTGTGATATCTTTTTAGTTGAGATCTTGTACAAGGCCAAAATATTTGTGTATGTAAAGAGTGAGTATATTTATAAATAATGGTGATCTAGATGTGAAATTATATATTTTGGCTTTGCCTTATGTTTTTTGTGATCAAGGGGTTGAGTGATAAAACTGTGATATAAGTATTGTTTGAATGTTGTGGTATATTACATGAGTCCGTTATAGTTTATTAAGTGTGATTTAAAGGTTAGTATGGGTTTTTAGCACTTGGCTTGAGTTTTGGACACTTTAGTTATGTTTTAAAAGCATAAAAGTGTGAGTTTTCTTTTTGTTATCCAACTTTTGATTGAGAAATGATTTGAATGTGAAACCAATGCCATTAGCTAAAGCTCGAAAAAAATTTTCTGTAGACATCTAGAATACCTTAATCGAACGTCAAACTGAGATTTAGTGTGTGTTGAAAGTTCAGTAAGGAAATCTGCCATCATGGATTTTGTAGTTTATGCTGTGGCGTAATTGAGCCAGAATTAATTTTTACTATTTTGACCTTAATTTGATATTATCTTACCTTTTATGTTATCCATGCTTCTGTATACATGTTTTGCTTTGATTTTGATTTTCTTTAAATGATTTTATAGCATTTTAAGTTTTGAGAATTTGGGATCCCATTTATGAAAATTTTACAAACTTAATAATTCATTTGGATTATTCTCGTAATTACCTTAATTTTGGAAGGTTAATTATAGATTAGTAAGTGAGACCTTATAGAAGTCGGCCGTCTAGTTTGGATTGTCGCTTGTACTCCAGTCCCTGTAGGCACGGTGGTTCAGTCCCAATTGAAGTCAACCATCTGGTCTCGATTGGCACTAGCAATGCAGTCCTGATCACAGTGATAGTCCATTCTCAATCAACGGTGGTAGTTTGGTTCCATTAACTACGATGGTCTGATCCAATTATACCATTGGTAGGCGAATCTAGCCTTTTGTAGATTTGGGTTAAATTACAAAAGAGATTGAGTTAATATTTGAAATAATTGGAGTTTAGAAATGATTTCAAATTATAAAAAGATTGAGATAAAATTTAAATTTGGATTTAGTCAAATCCAAAATTCATTCATTTTTAATTACCCAAATGATGAATTTGGCTTAAATCCAAATTCAAATCTAAATCCAAACATAGCATATATGAATTTGAAATATGATATTTTAAATTTAAAATCAAAATTCATTAATCCAAACGCTATATAATTTCTTTCTTATTATAATTTCTCCATATAATACAATTAGTAAGCGAATTCGTCAAAAAATTACTGCTTCCAACTTTTTACAAAGTATCGTGCATTTTAAATTAACATTAACCAATAATAAGTGTTCTATGTTTTGGTTGTATGGGAATGTACGTAGTTGATTTTGCATACTAAAGAGGCTTAAAGCCCACAAAAGACACTTAATCTATTATTGTTAAAAAAGTGTGCCTTTTGACCAACAAATGTTGGTCCAATTGATAATAATTTAGCTTATAACTTACAAGTTTATGAGATCAAATCTATTGTCACTTGTAAAGACCTTATTGTTGAATAATTTATAAATATCTCTATAAGCATTCTTTGACTCTAAAAATATATCTTGGCTATGATGATCTCTCAAACCCAACTCTCATATAGACTCTCAACTTACATCAATTTTTCTATATCAAAAAAGAAAGTGTGCCTTTTATAGTTAACTTGAGGATGCCCCCCTTCTAAGGGGCAAAAAAAGAAAGGGGGTGGGGGGAGGGGGGGGAGGGAATTATAGAATTCTTTATTTAGGTAAAGAACTCCCTCAAGATGCGATGGAAAACCTCTTGTTGGAGTGGATGTAACTTTTTTTTATTACTTATATCTATTCTTTTATAAAAGATAATTTTATTTGATGCATAATCAAGTAATAAATATAGACACATTTTTTAGTAAGCATTTGAGTCTAACCTAGGGTCAGGAATTCAAGTTTGGTCATCAAACTATTTATTTAAGCTTTTTTTTTTTTTAGCTTAGGTTTTGAAAAATTGAATATTTTAATATAAAACGGTATTTTATCCTTACTCAATAAACCCTTGAAAAATGGGTTTGAACTGTCCATTTAAGCCTAGAAAATTAGAGTATTTTATATCTTTGAATTAAATTTAGATTTTAGATTATGAATTTATACTTTAAAACTAAAATATTTATTATTTATTTTGAATTTTTGAACATTTTATTTTGTACTTTAGAGCGTGGACATGTAATATTATAAGGTTAAACTTAATTTTTAAAAAATTTTAAAAAATAGAGCAATCGTGCCTGGCCCTAATCTTGATTGCAATGCAGGATTGCTTTCAAAACTTTCATTTACTTGAATCGGATATGTGAAGTCTTTTTATACGTGTATCGTATTATATTTGTGCGTCTAAAAGAAAATACTCATTGTTTATATTATAGTAAACACTCATTTTTGTCATTAAATTTGAAAATCAAACAAGGTTTTCAGGCCCTCAAAACAATTCATAAAAAAAAAGTATTTGTATTGAGGATAAACAAAAATTCTAGTTGATGTCTCGAATTAACATGAGTTAGTAATATACTCCTTTAATTTTATTTATAAAAAACGTTTGCATGTGTTATTGAAATTTAAAAAAATTTTAAAACTCATTAACTCTATTTAAAAATTTAATAATTTTTTAACTTTACTCCTATTAAATATACATACTTTAATAATATATTTTTTTTCTCTAACATTCAATGAGTGTCAAATGAAAAAATTTACTATGAAAATTTAATAAAACAACTTATAAGTAGAATATAAATATTTTATTTCTCTATTTTATAAATAGATATATTTCTTCCATTCAATATCATCAAACATCTTTCTTTGAATTATCATGTAAAAATATAAGGCTTCATTAATACAGTTTTTACACAAATGTTTTTAATTAGGGTTGGGATGTACTCCCTCCGCTATCATTTATCAAGCATGTTTTAAAAATTTTATTTAATTTTACTTATAAGGTACAGTGTTACTTTTTAGATAATATTTAAATATTATTTTTAAAATTATTCTTTATAAAAATAATATTATATTTTTTTAAGTTAGTTATATAGATATATATTTATAATTTTATACATTTGTATTTATTTTTTTATATTAATATTGGTGAGATTGATTGAAATAATTTATAAAGAGGATTAAAAAAATAATTTATAAATAAGATTGGAATTAAATATTTTTTAATCATGTCGAGAATGGAACCAATACATAGAGTTGGAAATTCGGTCGGGCGAGCTGGGCCAATTTGAGCTCAACTTGAATAATCCTGACTTGAATAGGTCCAAACCCGGACAAACTCAACTTTTTAAAAAGCTTGAATAGCTAAATCTGACATGAATTCTTTGAGCTTCGGGCAGCTCAAATACTAAAATTTTATTTTTATAATCATTTTTAATTAATTTTTTACTTTAAAATTAATTATTTTATTTTATAAAAAATATAAAATATATATTTTTAATACTTAAATGATATATAGAATTTAAATATATAATATTTTAGCATAAAATGACTTAACACTTTATTAATTAATTAATATTTATTATGTTTTATATATATTTTAAAAATAATTTTTTTATTTAGGTATTGGGGGGCTAAATTACATAAAAAAAATATATTTTTTTAAAGCCTAATTTCAAATTTTTTTCAAGCTGGTTTGAGTGTATGGCCAGAGTTATTGACCCTACCAATGCGTGTTAAGGATTGGACCACCAACCTACTTGACAATGTCGCCGTACAATAATGACAGTGCAGGTGGGGTCCATGATTTAATCCAATTCCTATCTTAGACGATCGGTTTCCGCGTACCATTAATTGTGTTTGCTTTTATTGTCATATCAACACGATCATTTCAAAAATCAACACCATTATCTCGTCACGATCACGATAGTTGGGCCTTGAGATATTGACAATGCAACGCATTGAGTCTTCCTTGAATGTATCACGATATATTGACTTTAGTGCTCCACTTGAAGGCCACAATTTATTGCATTTATTAGTCCTTGCGAGAGAATAATAAATTGTTAAAATCTAAATAGTGTAGAGATTCTATAAATTAGTCTAGAGTTTCAGACCAACATCATGATCTAGGCTATAGATTTAATAGCCTTCCGTTAACTTTTCCTTTCTCGTTTATTGCGCATCTTTTTCTCCTTTAAGAGATTTGCTTGATATGGACTCGGAGTGAACGTATAAGAGATTTTTAAATAAAATTATATAAATAAATAAAATTTATTAAATATATTTTATAATTTTATTTTTTAATAAAAATTTAAAATTAAAAAATACTTTTAATTTAACACTCCATAGTATTAAAAATAAAAAATATAATATTAAAAATATTTTTATTAAAAGTTTAATTTTATTAAAGTAATTTACTTTCTCCATTAAAAAATTTAAGACATTTTTAATTAAATTTTATCCTTAATAAAGTAGTTACCTTCTTTCAAATTAACCCTATCTTTTTATACTTATCCTTATTAAATACTTTACAATAAATATAAAGTAATAATTATATTTTAAAAGACTAAAAATATTTTATATTTTTTAACATCTAACTCTTTAAAAAATACCTTATATTTTTAAATGGAAGGAATATATTTTACGATTGGGGGAGTAATACTTTTTCAATGCTATCCTTTTCATTTTTTTCTTTCTTTAATACTCTTTTTGTTTTTGAATTCAGGAGAATTTCAACAACTTGCACGGTTTAAAAAAATTACTTGATCATAATACTTACATCTAAAATTAAAATATTCGGATAAAAATTCTCTTATAATTAATATTTACTTTTTTTTCTTTAATTTAATGATATCATCAATTTATGAAGGGCAATTTAGAAAAAATATAATTAATGCTTCTTGAAATTTCTAGTTTTACTTATAATAAAAAAACATGTAGCTTAAATTATGTGAGTTAGTTAAAATTATCTTATATTTTAAAGCAGACAGGTATATATTTAATAGAAATAAAATTAAAAATTTATTAAAATTTTTATATAAAGTTAATAATTTTAAAAATTTTATTAAGTTCAATAAAATAATATAGTATAAGTGACTTAAAATTAAAATAGGATAACAAAAAAAAAACTCTATATCTCAATTTATAAGACATTTTAAACAAAATCATGTATATCAATAAAATTTATTAAATACACTTTACAATATTTTTTTTTAAAAGTAAAAGTATAAACTTTAAAAATATTTTTCATTTAATATTCTATTTTCAAAAGAATATAGTTAATAAAAATTATGTTTAAAATTGATGTGTTTGGACTAAAATATCTTTGTAATTAATATAAACTCTTTTTTTGCTAATTTATTGACACTAATTTAGGATACCATACTTTAATAGCATACTCTTTCATGATGTTTAATAGATAGTAAAAGAAAAAAATTATAATAAAAAATTAATTACATGACTTATAGAATATGAAAACATATCGAATGCATTGCTTTTATTTGACCATGATTTACGAATGGGTGTGTTTTTCATATTGTTACCATAGGAAATTTGTGAATGTCTCTAAGAAATAATCACATGAAATGGATTATGCTTTCAATATACAACCAACCTATTGACTTTGATACTTTGTGATATTTATAGTTTTATCCCTTCAACAAATTATAAATATTATTCTAGTCTCTATATATATTAATTTAACGACAATTACACCCCCTGGTCTTAAACATTCAATCTAACTATATCATTTTATTTAAATTTAATTAAATAATATCTTCATATTTTTAATGTATAAATGTGTGTGTGTGTGTGACCCTATATACTGAATTTTATTTCAACATTGTTCAGTACTTGTACTAAAAAGTAATAACGTCTCCCCGTTGGTTCAAACACTTATTCATTTCCTTTAATACCCTTTGTTATTCTTCTCTTTCTAGACTGCTGAAGTTGAGAGATTAAGACAAAGAATAATAATTTAATGAAGTTCAACAATAATATCATAAACTTTTTAAAATTCTCAATAAATTTAAAAACATAGTATAACTAAATTTTTTAATACCCATAAGGCCAACAAATACTATTATACTAAAAACAAGCGGTAGCAGTATTTTCTGAATTTCTTTAAAATATTGGTAATTCAGATTAGGTCAAGTTTAATTCGGGTTGAGCTTACTCAAATCAAGCTGGAAATATCCTACCTTCTTAAAAAAATTCATATAATCAAGTTTGCTCTAACTTCTTTCAGCTGGGTTTTAGTTGGCCCATTGGGCTTGGACAAAATTACCAACTCTATATACATACAAAGCTAAAAATTTCAGAAGTCAGGCTTAATTCGAATTGGATTTAAAGTACCTTATTTTTTTAAAAAGCCTATATAATCAAATTTGATCTTAACTTTTTTTGGGTGAATTTAGAATGGCTCATTAAGCTTGGCATGAATTACCTATTCTACTGGTTAATAAGTGACTTTTGTAATTTTGAATATTGATTGACATGACTTTAAAAATACGCCTTTCATTTGGAAGAAACATCTTTTGCTAAAGTACTAAGCTACTTGATTCAAATGATATTCAACATCATAAAATGTTGATGGGATTTTTGGCCAAAATTATTATGAAAACCTTCATGGCTTCAATTTCAAGTCAAATCTTTAAGGGAAAATTTCAAATGAGGATTAAGAATGTAACTTAATTATTTGTAAATTTTAAAAAATTTTAAAATTTTAGTTGGTCTAAGATATAAAAATAAAAATAATTTCAACTATGAAAAGACTAAAGTACCTTTCACTTCTTATACAAAATCACTAGTTAAATTTCTTACTTTGTTTATTAATTTACCAATATCTCTTGTAAATTACATCCGTTTATCAGACAAACAATAGCATTAGTTGTTAATTTGTCAGCTTTACTTGTTAATTTACTAACATCAGTTATAAATTAAAGACCTGTCAGTAATTTATAACTGATATTAGTAAATTAATAAGTAAAGTTAACAATTTAACAACTGACATTATTACTTATGATTGAACCAATGATGACAACTTTTATATAATTATGAACATATCAATTCATGTAGTTTGCAACTCATATTAATAAAATAATAATTAATAATTTTGCATAACAAATGAAAGATATTTTAATCTTTTTATAGTTAAAATTATTTTCATTTTTTCTCTTAGACTGAATTGAAGTCTTAAAATTTTCGAAATTCATTAATAATTAAATCACAATCTTGATTCTTATTTAAAATTCTCCCAATCCTTAAACTATGTTTTTCAAATCGTACCACTCGTGAATGAATATTCCGACCATTAGAAGTTGTGTTTGAAACGCAACGGCCAGTCGGACAAAGGTGGTGGCCCACGTTTGTGCACTATCCGGCTTGATTTGATTGAGGCGCGTTTCTTCCTAATAACTATTTTTTTTTTTTCCTTTTTCGATTAACCAGTGTTAGTTTTCTGCATCACCCAAAGTCAAAGGGGCTAAATTGGATTTAGAAGAAGACCGGAAGTCTTTTTAAGTTTAAAACCAAATCATCAATACCAATACATAAATTATAATAATTTAAAATTAATTATTAAATTATATCAATCATAATTATAACCGTACAACTTAAAATCAAGTATAAATAAAATATAACACATTATAATAATAATTATAAGTAATCTTTAAATTATGAGAGCAATAATAATAGAAAAGCTAGACATAACATAAAGTTATTGTTTTTCTTTTGTTAGTTGAGATATTTAAAATTATTGACTCTTCTAAAAATAAAGAAAGAATTATGATATAAAAAAATTATTAATGTATCAATCTAAGAATAAATTATATTAATATATGGTAAAAAAAAAAAGAGAGATTAACATGTGCTACTTGCTCTGTGTTATTAAAATTATAAGTATAAAAAAATTTTAGTTTTGAATAGGAAATACAAATATTGAAATTATAATTAATATGTTTTATTATTAATATAATTAATTTACAAATAAATTATATTAATATAATTAATGTATATTTTTAAAAAAAATATAATATATATGCACACACAATATTTGGGACAGGACATGACATCCCATGGACAATCCTGTGTCCTATCCCATCCTACTTTTTTGGGGTTGGGAAAAGACTCATCTCAATATGACTAGGATGGAACCGGGTTGACTAGGACAGATATAAGGTTGAACAGCCCTACTAGAAGGCACCAGTTCCTCATAACATGACGAACTAATATTTGAATATCTATTAGGAGATGGACTTACATTAAGTATCTCATCATATTTTGAATAAGATTAATTTTTTTAATAGAAAGATACATGTATAATATTTATATTCCCTCCTGTCCCCAATAGAAATTTTGATGGATGCATAATATTGGGCCGTTACCTCACTAAAAAAAAATATTTATATTCCCTCCTATCCATAATAGAAAACATTTTTTTATGTTTAAAATATAAGATATTAAGTAGTTGTTGTAATTTTTTTTCAATTACATCCTTATTTTATTTATCATTCTTTTTGAAAAAATAGTCCATTAAAATTTTAATTTTAATTATTAGGACACTTATATATATAATTTAATAAGGGTATAGTAATTAGAAAGATGTATATGCATATATATATATATATATATATTTAAAAACATCAGGTTTCAACTAATTTTTTATTTTTTTAGAATCATGAAGTATTTATTAATTCCTTTTATCATAGACATGAGGAAGTAATTTATTTCCCAATTATACTTTTCCTTCATTTATAGGTAAATGAGCAAATTTAACTATTAACTATTTTTTGAGGAGTATCTAGTAACTTATACTATGAATTGATGCAAAATAAATTATAAACTTTTAAAAATAGTGCATCCAATGCCTCTCATTAAATTTTAATGGACAGACATTAGTTGATCATGTTTTGACCTAATATCTGTCTATATGGCTATACATGTGGCATTGTTCCTAGCATCTCTTTTCTCCCTCTCCATGTGAATCGATTTCCACTGCCTCTAGATCTATAAACAACTCTTGGCTTAAAATTGACTTTGACCTCCCAACCCAAACTATTATTTGTCTTTATCACATAAAGATAGGTGAGAGAATGTGCTAATATTCATAGGTTGAGTGTAACATCTTGAGAAATGAGACCTTAGTAAAATCTAAGAATCTGAGAGTTAGAGAATTGATTAGGGGTCTTAGTGTCCCTTAGGTTTGGGGCTAATGAGAATAGAGGACTTGGATTAAATAGGGTTGAATTGTGATACTCGCCAAGGTGAATAGGTGAGCTCGCTAGGGCGAGAAGTATAAGACTCGCCGAGGCTAGTAGTGAGCTTTAATAAAATTGTAAATAGATGTCTCAACCAAAAACTAGAACCAACAATCATTTTTAAACATTTTAGAGGTGTGGGTTCTGGTTCTCTTTGCTAAGGTTAGCCTTTAGTGGCCTAAGGAGCCTTGATAGAGTACGATTTCACTAGGGTAAATCTCTAGGACCAATCTACACCTTCTACATCTCTATTCTATAAATCTAATATTTGAGATCTTGCTCTAGGCTTGGATATTAAATTTGAATTCTTAGAGTTCATCCATTTATGTCTCAAAAAAAGTTCTAACTAGTTCAATTATTTATATAAAACCTATATGTAGTGTGAGTTTATCTAAGAAACTATCAGAATCCAAGTAAGATAGAACTTAAGAGTGAGAGATTGAACCTTTGATCTCTCAAATATTTGAGGTAACTGAGAATTTAAATTTATATATATTATAATCTATAATATTGCTTAGGAGATTGATTATGCTATCTTACTTATTAATATACATGTTACATTTGAGATATGCAACTTGCTTTTGAGTAATGATCAGTGTATCGTGTGACTCTGTGATCATACTTTGGGTATATAAAATAGGATTAATTGTTACCAGAAATGCCTAATTGTATGATATGCTTATATGAGACATCTAGGATTGTGAAATATTAAAATTTCCTTATCATAAATGAACTCTGTATGAAATTCTAATTTGAGTTAAATAATCATATGTGCCCTTCATTATCTGAATGCATGCATGAAGGTGGGAGTTCACTTGTAGGGCAGTTGTAAATATTATGAAAAATCTATGGTCTGTCCTATTAAGGTTACCCCCAGTAGTAATTCATATGAATATGCGCGTGCACGTGCATGCTTAGTTTCACTACTTAAATTGACAATGTTGGCTTGCACTTGCTCAAGATCACTTCTTGGATTGACAGTACTAGTTAGGCATATCATGACATCCTAAAGTTTGAGAAAGAAAAATCATGGCCAAAATTGAAGTGAGGAAGCCTTTGACCGATCAACCCTTCCTAATTTAGAGAGCAAAACTGGCCTAATAATGCGGATTATAGCTACAATGAGTTGACCATGAGTTTAGTTAGAGGTGATAAGGAGGTTACAAAGGAAATTTGAGCATGTTTAATTTGATACATATTTACTTATGAATCATCATAGAATTAAATGATTGATATAACCTTTAAAATATATCTTGTATATGGTTTAAGTTGAATATGTGGATGGTATGAATTATATGTTACCATTGTTTTATATGTTGATTTAACTATCCTAGTTATTGAGAACCCTGTTACTTTCACTATTTCTAGGAGAGGATTAGGGCAAGGATTGAGATAAAGTATCAGGAACTAAACACTAGAATTGCTAAGGCTTCTGGTGAATTTCTCTATAATGCATTTTTATTATATCTTGCCAACTATAGGAATATATAGATTTAGATTTATATTTCATGTGAATTTGATATTAGGAACATTTGTGATATTTTTGACTTAAACTAGTTTAAAGGAGGCATAGTAATATGCTTAAGGATTTAAGAACTTGAGCTGTTTAGTATTAGGAACATAGTAATATCCTAGTTGTTGAAGGAATTTTTGATGAATTGCAATTTGATGCCAAATAAAATTAACCTAAATCCAAAAGCAAAGTCAACAAGCTAGAAATTCCATCAAACAATACATTTCTTTCTTCTTCATAAAACCACACATTTTTTAGAAAAAAATAGACCTAGAGAGAGAAATAGAGATGTAGAGATACTTGAAGCTTAAATATGGAGGTGAATTTTTTTTGTCAATTCCCAAGTGAATCTTTGTCCTTTCTCCTTTGTAATCATTGATCTATTTGAGATGAAAAATCATATTTCCATCATTTCACCTTGCAAGTTATGACCTTTCTGGAGAACAACAAAGTTGTTCATCCTGGTGTTTATTAGAGGTTTGAAAACCCAAAGAGTTGAGGATGATTGGTGAACTTGTTATGAGAGAGATTGAGACTTCGAACCTAATTTGTTAAGGGATATAAATATGATAAGACACTAGAATCTTTATGGCTAGACAATAGAAAACGAGACCACTCTAGCAACTGCTTGGTAAGGAAGACGTATTTAACGAAGGAGAGGTGATTGATGGCTATAATAGAATTGAGGAAAGTGCCATAAGGGGAGAGAAGAGAGGAAATTTAATTGTCTAGATTAGAATAATTAAAACCAATGATGGGATCAATCTAGCCATTGGAGGAATTAGGATCTCTAAGGCAGGAATTGGAGTCATCAAAGCCAAAGAGCTTGTAAATTAGGGTTAGTAAGGTGATAAAGAAAACATGGCAAGATTGGTTGGGTAAGTGAGATTGGAGGAAGCAATCGATTAAGGGCACAAGTGGAAAATATTTGAGAAGGAGAGGCGGCAATTGTAAAATTCAAGGAGAGACCAATAAGGTTACCCTTACTAATTCTTTTCAATCTCCAAAACATCGTTGTGATAAACAAATTTTAACATTACAAATGGAATTCTAAGTTTTCAATATTTAAAATACTCTCATGCACTCTATATTTACAAATTAGAGTTTAAAAATATGTGTGGAAGCCTGGAAATTGAAGAAAGAATTAACATTTGCATAAAACTTCAAAATAATAAAAAGTGTAGAAAACAGCACATGCGCCGCGACGTATTATCTCTATGCCATGCACTGTGGTGCATTGCACGAATTTGACAAAGTGACAGCATCAGGGATGAATTTTCTACGCATCCTAAATCTTTGTCCAATGTTCGATTAAGGTGATCTAGATATCTATAAAGAGCTTTCTGCTTACTCTAGCTAATAGCACAAGTTTCACAATCAAATTATTCTTCCACAAAAAGTTAGACACCAAAATCAAACTCACTCCTTTTTCACATTAACTCATATCTAGGGTGGCCAAACTCTAATAAATGTGATAAACGCTTGTACTAATCTTTTGACCACACTTAATGAACCATTTAAGACTCGTGCAACACATCACAATCAATCAAATACCCATACATCATAAATTTAACCCTTAATCTCTTAATTCACGAAAACACAAAGGGGAGGTAACTTTTCATTAAATTATCAATATTTATCCAAAACAACCTAAAAACACTTTATCCTAACTGCACTAGTATTTCAGCCTTATATAAGCTTTACAACCACATAATAGTGCCTAAGGTATAAAATACACAAAATGCTTTCAGTTATAATGCAAGTAGACAAAATAATGGAATGGAATCCTAATTAGCAAATTAACCATTTAAATACACATATAAGTAAAACTAGAGGCCTACAAGTACAATTTCCATTCAGTCTTAGGCCTCTGGTCATTTTCCTAATCTTAATCCGATGAATTAGGCCTTGAAAATATTGAAAACTAAAGGGTGAGTACAGCCATTCAATAACTAAGGTCAACTTGGCCTATACAATTGCATATCAATTAAAAATTAATTTTAAATGGCAATAATATCAAATGTCATACATAGATAGCAATTATAGTCTCAGTCACAACAATAACAACCATGTGATTGGGCTAGCAATCATAAAATATACTATAGTTATTCACATCTTGGGGTCATAAAAATAACAATCATGCATCCCTGAAACACATTGGATCACAATAATAACAACTTTACGGCTGAAATTATAAATGCATAGTTAATGCCAATCTTATCCCCTCCTATTAGCTTCGATATGAAATTGATGGCTATTAAGTGGCTACATCCACAATTTAGACTAACCCAGCCTTTTACTTGTAAGGAGCTACTATGTCAGGGTTAAGTCACTCATTTATATACCATGATTTCCCCTAATATTAACAATCATAAGGTGTCATACCCTTAATCTAGCCTCTTCATGAGCCATTGGAGACTAGTTAGGTTTGAGTCCCTCAAAAAATAAGTTTTGAATCATTTATAGAACAATGGTTACCTTTTGATTCTAATGGTCAGTGCTAAGGCAACCTTTTGATTCCAACGATAAGTCCTAGTACCACATGGATTTACTAATCTACTCCTTTCCCTTAAGCAAAACTCCTGCCAATGATCATGTTTGCACATATTGACACTTAATATGTCATTTTAACACAATTCATAACCTCATATCATATTCAAATCATTTTCTCACTCTAATATACTCCACATGTTAAGTATCACATAATGCTTATTTTCATAATATTATGTTTGCAAACCATCATCATGGGTCATACATGCATATTATTATTCTAGACAACTCATCACAATGTCACACACACAATCATCACATTGCCAAAAATTTGCACAAAAAAGTTTTTAAACACCCAAAAAATTCTAAACAATCTCATTCAATAAATAATTAATTAACGAAAAACTATACAAACTAGATTTTTCCTAGTTACCTCAAACTTTTAAGAGGTCAAAGGTTTATCCTTCAAAATACCAACTTCTAAAGCTTCTTCTCAAGCTTTGAATCGTGCTAGTTAGGTTAATCTATAATCATATTACAAGGATAACATTATTACCCCATTTTTGGGCAAATTTCCAACATTAAAACTCCATATACTCCTTTTTGTCAAAGTTATAAATTCACTACCCATCATATCTAATGGGTTTACTAGGTCCCAACAACTCACATTATCATCAATGAGCCGTTAAACCACCATAATGGCTATCAAATACTCCCAACAATCTTATTTACTGTCCTTTTCGGGTATTAATGGTCCCCAACCACTAACAGCTTATAAAATCATAAATGTGGGGGTCTAAATACTCTAAACAACTCTCATTATATCCACTTTAATCAATAGGTTCGGACCTATAGCTCATATGGATAGAAAATCACCTTCCTAACTAAAACCCTAACTTTAACCTTTAGAGAATGGAAGAAAAGGGAAGAGGAAAATATAATGTACTTACCTTATGTGTTGGGAAGCTTTAAAATATCTTTAATGGTTCCAAAATTTGTGCCCTAGCAGAGCAATGTGTGTGCTCTCATTTTTCTTCACTCTGCTCTTCTAATTTTTTTGAACAAATATGAACTAGTTCAAGTAGGATTTTAGCCGTGCACTGCGGTGTACACAGCCCATGCCACAGCGCGCAACATGGAAAGGCCTAGCTCATTTGGTTGCCTTTATGCACTGCGGTGGATGTTCCTCATGTCGTAACATGTGGCACAGAGGACCCCTCTTTACTTCTTTCTCACCTTTGGATGTCCGGATGGCTTGACTTTATTTCAGACTTGTATTTAGGGCTGAAATCACAATCTTTACACAATTTAGACCCCTTTAACCACACACCACATCATTAAACTAATTACCCTTATTAAGCTTAGTTAATCATGTTTAAATTTCTAGGATGTTATAGCAGTGATCATGGTAGAAGTTATGGAAATATCTCCTTTATTTAATCACAATTAATTACAAAATTCAAGATAATCATTGACTAAACCAAATTAGATCACTAAATTTAAAATTTATAAAAATGGGATCCTATGTTTTCATAAATCAAATTCATTAAAACATTATTTAATAAACTTTAAATTAGAGTAAAATAATGTCTCCAAAGTATGAGATACCTCATGGGAGTGAAAATGTTTAAAATCATTTGATAAATATCAAGAAATAAAAAAACAGGGTGACGTATCACATCATGTGCACATGTGCTATCACTGTCTCTCTCTATGCCATATGCCACAGTGCAGGCTCTATATGTCTTGGTGTGTTGCATATATCAGACAACAATATCACTATCATTTGGCTATAACCCGGGGTAACTTTCGATGCCCTTAATTTTTTTGTTTGACGTTCAAATAAGGTGATCTAAGTGTCTATAAAAAGCTCTTTTTATAAACTAGCTAATGGCATTGGTTTTACTTTCAAATTCAATTACACAAGAAAAATGGACACCCAAACATATTTTTACAACTTTTTATAACCAAAAGGTATCCAAAACCCCACACATGTGCCAAAAAGTTATTCCTAACAACTAGAGCATACTCAAAGAACTTGAGATTACCTACACAACACACCACATACACATATACTCAACAATATCAAATTTTTACACCTCAACCCCTTTCTACCAAAAATAAAAGAGAAGGTTTTAGCATTGCATAATCCAGTCATCGTCAATTTCAATAATATGATCATAGTTACTACACTTGTACTAGTATTTTAGCTTTATGAACTCTTTAACAACTTGCGTACAACATTTCAAGGCCTAAAATACATCTCAAATTCATTAACAATAATATGGTGCAAGTGTAAACAAAATGCATCTTAATTGACAATATATTATTTATTACACAATAAATCTAGTTAAGAGGCTTTACAGTAGGAATCCTAAATTTCTAAGCCTCTGAAGCTTTTTTGCCTTCTGCACTAAAGCTAGAGCCTATAAAATATTAGAAGAGAGAAGTAAACCAAGCCGTTCAATAATCAAGGTATGCCTATCCCATGTAGTTGCATATCAATTAATTTAAGGCACATAAAAGAGAGTTGAATAAACAAAAATATGAGGTTACACATAGTACAAGAGGTACTTTCACTAATAAACTCATTTTCATAACATCACACATAATATATTGTGTATTACAAATTCACCATTATCTTACTATCAAATCTTTCACATGTTCATATTACAAGACACGTTACCACAATACAGATAATCATGTTATAATGGTTCAATCAATAGTAATAATGTACATTGCTATAATATAGACAACCACGTGACAATGACACAATCATCTTATCATAACTTGCCATAAACTTAACAACCATATGACATGTCATATATACGTATACATGATGAATTCCTCCTTATACATTCCTTAGTTCTTTCAATTAAAACTGTAGGCTACAATATTAATTAGGGCTTTATTTATGTGACTAGACTATCTAAACTCACCAATTGTGAGATATGATCTAGCCAAAGATCACAGAACTCACTCTCGAACCACGATTTCCCTTATTCTTGAATCTATGGGGTGTCATATATCTTAAACTAATCTCCTCGATAAATAAATGGAGATAGTTAGGTCTTATTCCATCAACAAACTATAGGATAGTCCCTCTATAAACAGTGGGACAAGGCTAGGCTTCGTGGACTGGAAGGAAATCATAAATACCATATAAATTTTATCTACTCCCCTCCCCAAGCGAACTCCTACCAAACCATCATGCAATGTAATATGTTTATTCATTTCACAATGTCATTTATTAGATATCAACACATTGGGCTCATATTAAGATGTTGCCCAAGTGAGTATCAGTATTATTTTCACAAACCTTCTCCACTTTAACTTTTAATCTTATAACACATTTCAAATCCTCATTTAGCCACATACGTAATATTTAATTGCTAATACAACCACACTATCTTATCAACTTGACAATTATTATGCTTTAACACTTAATGATAAACTATGCACATTTTCAAATTCAGCACCACATTTTAAGTTAGATCAAAGTGAATACCTTATCATATGGTTTATAGCATGCTTTCACAATCACAATTTCAATTATACATGAAAATAAAACCTATTTCACATTACAAGTCAATTAACAAACAATTACCCAAGATAGGGTTCTCTTGGTTATCTCAAACCTTTAAAAGTTTAAAGGTTTACCTCTCAATATATGCTTTTAAGCTTGTTTTTCAAGCAAATATAGTGCTTGAATGATTGATCTACAATTAATCAAGTCCAAACTCATCAAAATTGTTAAATACACACTTCTAACTCTCCCTTTTTTATTCTTAAAGATGCTCGATACCCTTATCTCTCACATTTAGGCCTACTTATTTGGTATATTAACTTTCTTTTACTCCCAACTAACAATCATCAAACTTTTATAGGGTCATCAATGTCACAATAACCCTCATAACTCTACATTTATCACCCATTTTTAGACTTTAATGGTTCCCAACCACCATTAATGTCTAAACCCATAATTTCTAGGTTTAAATATTAAAAACAACTCTCATTAATCTATTTAAGTTAATTCAGAGCCATTACCTATATGAGCTAAAAATCAACTCTTGTTATCAAACCTTAACCAAAAGCTTTAAGAAAATGGGTTGGGAAGGAAGAAGAACAAGCTAAGAGACTTACCTTTACGATTTAATAGCTTCAAAATGCTTCAATCTTCCTTTAAAAACAAACCCTAACAAAGCTCCTTGCTTTTTCTCGTGCTCCCTTTTCTTTCTCTTCTAATTTTTCCTTTATTTCATGACTTATTTCTACATTAAGTGTACTGTGCATCGTGATGCCTATCCTCACATGCCACGTCATGTGGTACAAAAAGTGGGCTATTTCATGTCTTTTGGCCTTATGCATTATGGCATACTACACACATTCTGCGGCATGTGGCACAGAGGCTTTTCTCCTTAATTTTTTATACTTTTGAAGCCTGGGTGGCCTGATTTTACTTCAGAATCAATCCAACGACTGAAATCACAATTCAAAATATCTATTAGCTCTCTATAACCACATACCATGTAAATCTTACTTAATTTACCTTAGTTAAGTTGATTATTAAGAGGTTAATTTTTAAAATGTTACATAATGTCATGAAATTTAGAGAGAGAACTGATAGCATAAGAGTGAGGGAGCATAGTGAGAAAGTGAGGAAGGAGAGGGAGAGAGTAGGGGTCGTGGTCAGAGAAGATGAATAATGCATGTGTGGCATGCTAGCTCTTTTTTTGTAGTCAAATAGTTGGTCAAATAAATGATCATTTTATCACAATTGACGAAAGATGCCAGATGCTCTATTTTTTATATTTGATGATTTTCTTTACAGTACCCAATAATATAGACTACCCAGTGCCCTTGAAAAGTAATTGGTAGCTAAATTTACATCTTTATCCTTCATTTATTATTACTTCATTTAAATTTAGGAGTGTTCTAAAGAAGTCAACTACTTAAATGTAAACATTTATTTTCTATGCTTTCAAATATAAGTAAATTTTAACCAATCCACATAGTATAAGAAAACTTGACTAGTCCTTGCAATTAAAATGTACTTGTAGTTAATGTAATTTCATTTATGTCTAAAATTGAAATATTTGGACTAAAATGCCCTTGTACTTAGTTTTTACCTTTTCTCTAATTTAATGATACTACCCTTTATCCCAAATTTTAAGACACATTGATGAGATATTTGACAGTTTAAAATATAAGACACTTTGATAAAATAAAGTTTTATTAATAATACTTTTTCAATATTATTATTTATTTATTCTCTCTCTCTCTCTCTTAATATTATTTTACAAAAAAAGTATTAAATGAAGAGTATTTTTAAATGTTTATATTTTATTTTTTTAAAAAATTGTAAAGTATATTTAATTTAAGCTAATTGAGGAGAGAAGGTATTGATAATCTCATGGCATGTATGGTATCATAGTATCATTGGTCTCATGACATTATCAAGCTTTGATTTAGGGTGATACATGTGATCATTGGTACCATGGCATATATGATTTTTGTCTAAAAGTGTCTTATAAATTAAAATAGAGGGAATAATATCCATTTAGTAGTGGTAATTTGAAAAAAATGTAATAAATATTTTCTTAAAATGTATATTTTTGTTTATAAAAAATAATGAAATATATGATAATTTCTTTTATAATTAGGGTTTTAATTAATATTTTTCTGGATGTTTAAAATAGCTAACATTTCCGTATATCGTTGACAGTAGATTATTATAATTCTTCAATCGTGCAGTTTGTTGAAATCTTTTGAGAAAATTAATCTTTTAGTCCTTCAACTTTTAAATTACTTGTACCTCAGTCCCTCAACTATAACTTGCCTATGACTCAGTCTCTCAACTTTTGAATCACTTACAAATTAGTCTCTTAATCTTTGTTAATTTTTTTTTCATGTTAGTTTATATCTCACATTAATGAATAAGAAGAGGGTATTTTAAAATAATATATGAGTATTTTTTTATCCCTCTTATTTGATAAAAAAATTTAAAAAAAACTAAAAAATAAAGATCAAGTTATAGGTAAATCAAAAGTTGAGGGACTGAGTTGTAGCGAGTGATAGTTGAGGGATTGAGTCGCAGCGAGTCATAGTTGAGGGACTGAGTTATAAGTGAGTTAAAGTTGAAGGACTAAAAAATTAATTTTTTCAAATCTTTTTATACAAATAATTGATAACTAATGCTATTGATCAGAATTGACTCATTAAGCATCGAGTCTAATTGAGGTGATCTTCTAGCATACTTTTTTTATCTATATATTTTGAATCCTTCTCCTTAGTTAACTAGAATCAATTTTGTTAAAATTTTTATATTATGTATTTGAAAAATATATAAAAAATTAACAAAAACAAATATATAAGATACCTAAGTTAGTACTTTGCATAAATGTTTTGTTCAAATTTATTCACTTTTAAAATAACTTTATACAAAAGTATTTGTGATAATAAAAGATGCCTTTAAAAAGGTGGCTAAAGTATATTTTTATTCTTTTCACTTTATATAAAATTTTAATTTGATCCTTTAATTTATAAAATATTTTTTAATCCTTTAACCCTAACATTATTAATTTTAAATGATTATTTTTTACATCAATTATTGTTACTTTGAAAAGATTAAATTTAATATGTTAATATTTGATAATATTTTGTCAATATTTGAAAGTTTAATATAAAAATTTCTTAGGATAAAACTAACAATGTTAAAAATAAATAATTAAAAATATACTTTATAAAATTAAGAAATTAAAATAAAATATTGTGTAATGTTAAAGAATTAAATGTATACTTTAATTTAAAAAAATTTACCTTTATTTGAGAACTGACAATAATTAAATCCCATCCAATAATAATATCAAATGTCATGTCGTATATAATATAGAAAGAAGGGTATAAGGAGAGGTAGTTAATCGGTGTT
The DNA here is from genome assembly GCF_029017545.1 of Prosopis cineraria. Lineage (NCBI taxonomy): Eukaryota > Viridiplantae > Streptophyta > Magnoliopsida > Fabales > Fabaceae > Prosopis > Prosopis cineraria. The sequence goes on from NW_026555344.1 coordinate 9,054,090, forward strand.
GATTTTAGTGTAAGAGACTACGTTTAAGTGTGGGATTTTAAGTTTGAGTTGATGTAAATAATAATATAATAAACGTCTTTAAAAGAGCTACGCTTAAATGGATATGACGACATTTAAAATTTGATTTGATAAGATTACATATTGGATCTGACAATGTTTACAATTTGATTTGATAAGACAATATATATATATATATATATATAGAGGGAGAGGAGGGGGGTAGCTTTCATGGGCCACGAGCGTCATTTGTGTGTTTATGTTTGTTTTTTTTTTTTTTTTCGGTTTAACTTTCGCTTTTTTTATGCCCTCTTTGATAAGGTGAGCTTCTTGTAATTGGTTATGGCAACTGGCCAAAGCGATTTTGGTATAATTTAGCTAATAACATAATTTAAAGCCGCATGTATGGAAAAGAAATCAATAAAGCTGGTCACTTTCATTTTGAAAAAAAAAAAAAAGGTACAGTGAATGTGTTTTGATTTTGATGTTATATGTAGGTGCATGTAAAAAATATTACAGCAAACCGTTGCTTGACCCCTCAATTACGCCAACCAAATGATGGTCTCATCCTATTTACTTTTTTTTTAATTACATACATGTATCATCCAATTAAAAATAGTTCTATTCAAGATGTAATCAGATGTTAATGTGAGCATATTTTTAATGAAGATTTAAATATTCGTTTATTATATTATAAAGAATCAGTTTCTTTTACTAAATTTTACTCCTATTTGGTCCTGTAACTTTTCTTAATCATGTGCTTTTCTCTTGACATCCATGTTTAACATATCCATGCCACTAATCTCCAAACCTTTCTTTTAATAATTTTTGGACTTGGTCTCTATATTTCTTTTGTCCTTCACTTTCTCTCCATTTCTCATTTTCACCCACTTTTGGATCAAGATTTGAATGGTTATAACTTATTTACCAAAACAAATTGAATGGTTAGGATTTAATAATTCACAAAATAATGATTAAAATGTGAAATCATGAAAACTAAATAAATAAATTTAAATGGTAAAAATTTGATCTAAACTGTTCACATTTTTAATTAAAAAATTATTTTATAAAATATTAAATTCTAGCCTTTGAAAATTTAATTCAAGAGTTAAGATAAGAAATGAAAAAGAAGTGACAGTAAAAAAAAAAAAAGAAAGAAACCAATGATGATGTTTTCTGTATTCTTAATTTAGTTATTGTAATATATTCAATTTAAATATCTTATAAACATCAATTGAGAGGCACATGGTTTAATTGATCGAAGAAGTTGAACCTACTTATTTTAAGATTTCAAGTTTGAGTTGGGTGCTTGTGAGACTGTTGTTGATAATAACAATCTCACACGGTGAAAGTTTAGGTTAGTTTAGATAAGAGGTGGTGATACCTCAAGTTTTTCATGACATTGAGCTATGACATTAAAAAAAAAAAAAGATACAAATATTATAAACATCAATATAGAAAATCTAAACCTATAACCTAAGCTACATTATTTTTATAATTTATAAATAGTATAACTCATTTATAATATTTATTTATTAGTCTCAAACCTAACCATCGAATATTAGATCTCAAATAATATATATAAAGAATAGTTTGTTTAAAGAAGGTGTGACTTTTAAAATTAAAAATTGCCCGATTTAAAGTCTTTTAACAAATAATTTATTCCGTAGTGGAGGATTGGATATCATGTTTAACAGCACAGTGACATACATCTAAGAAAAATTGCAATAAATATACTTTTTAAAGCGTAACGTCTCCAGGTGGGAAAGAGATGAACATTTACAAATCTTGAGGGAGATGTTTTGAAACTCAAACTAGATGTTAAATTAAAAAGAATAATGAATCTTGATTTTTATGTTACAACCGATTAGATCGATAGTTAAACCAGTAACATAAAAAACTAAATAAAAATAATATTTATATATACAAATATATAAATAAGACATTAATTTGTTGATGGTGTTTTGATCCTAACATCAAAAGCTAGACACCTGTATTGCTGGAGCTAGAGGTAGAGAATAAGCTTGTGATCTCAAAGCAAAATACTAAAATTAGAGGTACACATCATATCACGGCTCATGAGCTTTTAATCTCAATTTCAATGGTTGGATTGTTAGGGTTGGAGGCAAAAGTTAAAAGAAAGATCAGACATTGAGCCTGAACCGTGGAGGAGATGTCAGAGATTACAAAAGAAAAAACATAAAAGAACTAGATATTAAAGAAGAAAAATCACAAATCTAAACAACTTAACCTATTTTTTATTTGGCTTTAAATTAAGTTGACCCACTCTGATTTTTTGATCAAATTTGGTTCTTTTAAAATCAATTGGGTCAATCCAATCTCGATAATTGAATCAAGTTGTTTTGTTGAACAATCGACTAGACTGTTCAGTTTGGTCCGAGTTTCAAAACAATGCTTGAGCGTCACTTTTTATTTGGTTATATTATCATAATGTATTGATATTATACTGCTTTCAGTGTCGGGCGGCATTCCCATCGTTGGAGTGTTTCCATTTACTAAAGCATTTCTAATTTTTTTTGTTAGTATTTGAAATATTATGAAATCTCAAATTGTAAATTAATAATTAATAATTAATAATTAATAAGTTATTCTAAAATCGTGTAACATATTTAAGAACGTGTACAGTAAAATATGAAATTTATAACATGTAAATTGTAAGATTTAGTTATTTACTAGTCATAAATAATATAGAGCTAACAGGTATCCTCGCATTAAAAAAAATTTATTTATTATCGTAAGAGTTCATCTTCGATATCTCCCAAAATATCTCTATAATTAATGTTCCAACTTTAGTCACTTTCGTCTCATCACCAAACAATCTTAACTCTTTGGATTGGAATTGTTAGGTTAGATCTGCTTTCACATGCCAATCAATTACTATAACTTTTTCCTTTTTTGATTCCTCAAGATTCAATTTAATATTCAAATAGAAAACTTTTTTTTTTTTTCAACTCAATTGGATTGCTGACATATACATTACATGGATGTATCTTAGATTGTTGGCTTGGCTTTTGTCTTATAAGGTGCGTCTTTTAGAAGCTAATTTGTGCATTTCTATCTATAGTAGGATCCACTTGTATAACTAATCGCATTTACTAACAAAATAAATATTCCATAAGCTAATAGCTTCCTTACAAAATATTATAATTGATTATAATAACCTTGTACAAGATTTGAGTTTTATTTTATTTATTTTATTTTTTGGAATGATAAATCTTAAAAATACATGACCCAATCCCAATTTAGGATTTCACGCTTAATTCAGATTTGATGCACCATTTACATATCTCATTTAATTCTTCAAATGAATATGAACAGTCTAGGTCTTATTGTTTCATTTTTATAATTATAATTTCAAATCAATATATAATTTATGATAATTATAAAATTGATATTATTTTACATTCTTCATCATTTAAAATAGAAATGTTACGTATATTTATTTTGGTAACAGAAATGTTCTCTATATTAATTAAAAAACCTTGTTATTTATCAGCCCCCATCTTGCTTTCATTATAAAATTCTTATTTTGTAATCTTGCACGATGAATTTGTCATGCCCCAAAATTTTAGTGTGACCAACATGCAAAGTATGCACAAAAACCCATATCTTGTAAACGGTAACTTAAGAAATGCCAAATATCAATAATAAATGTATCTATCATATAGAATAAGATTGCTTAATATGTGTGTGTGTGTATATATATATATATCTGTATGCGTATGCGCGCTTTTTATAATAAGAAAAGATATAAATTTATGTAAAAAATTTTAATAGAACCTCATATGTAAAAAGGATCTTTTAAAAAATTTACAACATTACTTTTATACAAAACAAAAACCAGGAGCCTAGCTCATACTAGTAGACCAACAATATAGGTAAACAAATGAGGATACTAACTATAATTTTTGTGAAGACAAAATATGATACATAGATTTAATATTACATCAAATAAGCTTTACTATCTGTTCTTCAATTCAATTCAATATTGCAGCCCCGTCAATTATCAATAGGAGGTACAACTATCAATTAAATTACCTATGAACAAGAGAATACTTTTTAGTGAATAACATCATAATTTAAAGTTGAAACAACGTAAAGAACACCAATGAATCAATTATAAACTTAATAAAATGATAAATTGAAATAAGATAAATAAATACCTGATAGATTAACAATCATGCAAATGTATAAATCATAAATATATGAATTCAAATAACAACGGTTAGGAACTCAAGTTCCACTTTTAAATTTCAACTGATGCTTTAACATTGGAGAATTATGAATCTAGTATCAAAATTCATTATGGTAAAAAGAACAGTTTCTTTACAATATAAAATTTAACAAAAATAAGTTTCAAAACTCATTCTTTAGTAGGACTTAATCAAAATGATTAAGAAGCATGAACAAAAAGTCCATAATAGTAAGTAACCAGTAAGCACGAACACACAGTCCATGAAAATATGTAATCAACAAGCATAGACACATAATCTGTAAGAATAAGTAACTAACAAATATGGATACACAATCTACAAGGGTAAGTAACTAATAAAGTATGGACACATAGTTCACGAGGATAAATAACTAATAAACGTGGCTAGAAACTATGAAACAAGCACAAAAATAAGACCCACGAATAACAAGCGTGAGAACTAAACTCACAAATAACAAGTGTGAATGTAATGTTCATGAATACCAAACTAGTTAGGATTTAACGATGGCATGCCAAAGGCTAATAGCATTGTCATTAGTAACTAATGTTCTGATTCTATCCCTAAATTTTAAACCAAGCATGCATGGACTTGCAATATCAAAATATTATCTCTTCCAAGTTCCAACGTATTCATCATATTATGTATAAAAACAATTCATCCATATTTTTCATGCATGAATCAATGATAAACTATTCCTTAAACCATAGATCAAATGTTATTGATATACACACACAATAATAATGAAAGATATTCAATCATAAAATAATTCTACCTCTTTTTCTAAACATCAATTAGAATAACGAAAGGAGTTCCTATCATAATAATCAATAGAGTTAATGATATACCAATATACATGTGAATATGCTTAAACAATGTTTGATTAAAAAAAATTGTTTATAATTTAATTGAAACACTATTCACTTACCTGCTGAGTTCTCAAGATAATGATTCGTTTCATCTAAACAACGTCCAATAACCTTTTAGCTACTCTATTATCTAAACAAGTGGATCAAACAAACTTCTTCAATGATAACTCTATTTCATATATCTTCAACAAAAATTCATCAACCCAATATTTTATCTAGAACTCATTAAAGTTTTCTCAATCCGTAGTTGTTCTCGTAACCTTACAGCCATATTTAAAAATTATCTTCTTATTTCTTACTCTAACCTGCAACGATATCCTTGTCTCACCCATATCTTCTTTCCTTAGTAACCCATAAGTGATCTATCATCATGGCTCTTCAATAATTCCTTACAAGTACACTTTCTTCAAAGCATGTTCAATTTCTTTTTACATTTACAAGTATTTGAACACGAACCCAAATTTATTAAAATATTCGAGGCTACTATTCAATAACTCAATGAACACACTCCCAATCCAAATCTATGACAAATTTAAAAGAATTTAAAATAGCTTAACATCAATTTTCCACATGTAAGAAAGAAACATTGAATTCAATAATATATATATATATATATATATATGGATTAGATAGATATAGATATTCGAGCAATATCTGCTCCATCCTAAGTTTTGATGTAAAGATTAAACCACCTAAATCTTAAATTTGAATCCTTAATACACCTAATATACTTGATATCTCCAACCCAACTCTTCTATGCATTTTAACAAATTTCTTGCTCAACAAAAACTGTATTACCAAGCTTCTGACTCTTCCATTAATCTTTTGCTCAACAATTCCTAAACATTTATACAAATTTATTATGCTTCTCAAACTCATGTCCTTATCAAAAGTCCATTCAAATGAAATTGAAATTCTTCCTACTCTACGGTTTAAGCTTGTTAGAACATCAACCTTTAAAATACACACGCATATCAGTTGATACAAAAAGAATAAATAAAATTTCAAAAGCAACCACAAAGGAAAGAGAAGAATTTCGGAATACCTCACACTAAGGAAGCTGTGGCCCAGAAGAATATGGAGAGAAAGTTTAGTTCTTCACTCTTGTAGTAGCAGTAGGCAACGGTAATGGGAAAAGGGAATTTTCAAATCTCTAGCCTCTAAGCAGTCACACTGTAGCATTAACAACAACAATGAAGAAGAAATCGACGCGAAACAAGGGAGAAGGAGAAATCGTGAATCTAGTTGGCGTCCTCCAGCGATTGACAAACCTTATTCCACTCACACACACGGGTGAATAGAAGAAGGAAGATGAAGCCTTCGAATGAAGCGAAAGGGTAGTGACGAAATTATAGGAAATAGAATAAGAAGTCACGAGCGGAACGGCAATCTCCAGTAGTGACAAATCTTGCAGACACCGTGCAGGCCAACGGCGGAGGAAGAACGGTGGTCGGGTGAAGGTTCTTGAAGTTCACTTATTCCCTCCCTCATTCTCGGTTCAAAGACGAACACCAAAGGGGAAAAAAAAAAAGAAAAAAAAAACAGAGGGAGGCGAAAATCTGATGGGGTTTATTTTAGAGGCATTTTAATAATTCCCAAATGCTGAAGTCAAAAAAAAAAAAAAATCCTACCTTTGCACCATGAGGATTTGAACTAAAGACCTTACAAGAAAGTTGCCTGTACAATTTCTACTAGACCACCACTTTCTCTTGTGTCTATTCCATAATATGTATTAAAAAAAAACTTAACCATAAATTTTAATTAAGAAAATTATATTAAAGTCTCATATAAAAAAATTAATCACTATAAAGTTTGTCAATAATTGAACTAAGGCCATTGATAATACAATCAATTATCAAGGGCCTTAATTCAGTTGTTAATAAATCTTGTAGTAATTAATTTTCTTGTATAGAATTTGAATGTAATTCTCCCATTTTAATTTTCTTAAAATTGTTGGGTCATTACAGAATTCTCAAACAATATCTCTTTTTCTCTCTGTAAACTTGATTCTAGGTAGAGTCGAAAAAACGAGTTGAACTAGCGAGTTAGCTCGTTTAACCCCTCAAATTTAATGGGTTGGATTGAACAAATTAGCCTATTTTTTAAAATGAGCTAAGCTAGCTCAACTCACAAAATTAGCAACTAAAACAGGCTAGCATATTTTTAAAAAATAATTTTTTTATTTTTTAATCACATTATATCTTTTTATAAATCTACAATAATAACAATATTTCTCAAATATATAATTTATGACTCTCAACTATGTTCTTTACAATGTAAATCTTTCTTACAATTTGCAAATGAAATTTTTTGCTATATTTTTAAATCAATGATTTATTAGCTTCTATAGAAATATTTTGAATATATATTATTTATTAATCTCATAAGATTTATTAATTGAAATTACAAATATAAATTCATTAAGAAAAAAATATGGATTTATATTAAAAATTTTTTCCTTAGTGAGAAAGACAATGCACCTAAAGGAGATGATTAATAGTAAAAATCTAACAAAATAAATTTTCTTAATTGAATTTTATGTTCAATTATTTATTTACAAATTCTTTTAATTGCTAATTTGTCTTAAAATGTGAAATATATATATATATATATATATTTATATCATATAAATTTTAAATTATTTTAAAAAATTCTAATAACTTTTTGTAGGCCAGCCCGCCAGAAAAATGGGTTGAGTTGGCTTTTCCAGCCCATTTTGTCTAGCAGGCTGGACAAACCCAACCCGTAAAAATGTTAGCCCATATGGGCTAGCTAGTTTGCCTAGTGCTAGTTCCAGGTATAAGATGGATTTTCTTTTTCCTCCTTTGTGGACCCTTAGAAGAAACTTCTAGCACTCTTCTCAAGCTCATCACAAGTAGCTAAAGGAAGAGCACAAGTTTACATATGATATAAAGGAAATGCTTGAACCACAAAAGTAACAAGAGTATGTCTACTCTATTATGATGCAAAAGAACTCCTAGGTATTTTTCAAGGTTTGAAGTGGAGGTGAGCTCAAGTTGATCGATAAGTTGAGTAACTCAAGTATGATTAACATTGTCAGAAAAGAAGATCTGGGTCTTAATTTGAATAATTTTCTTCTTAGAAGCACTATAAAAAGTATTCAAACATCTTCTTATTACCTATACTTGCCTAGTTGCCCCATTGTAGCTTCTGCAAAAAGAATGATGTCATTTGCAAAAAATAAATGGGAAATAAGACGCCCATCCTTAGTAAGTAGGATGGATTTCTAGTTCTTTTGATGAACCTCCTTAGGTAGGAGAAAATTCTTGAGCGTTGTTTCATGGACAAGCGTGGCTAGAAATAAATATTATTATAAGGATGATTTAATTCCCAATACTGACATCTCTTTAGCTAGATCTCACTTATGGTTAAGGATTCAAGATAGTTGGGAACAAGTTTTGCAGGAGGTCAAACGTGTTACTATGAGAAGTGAAATTGAAGCTATCTGATGGAGGCTTGAAAAACATGGTAATTTTTCTTCAAATCTTCTTATAGTATGCTTCACAATTGCCAAGATTATTCTTACCCCATATGGAATAAAATCTAGAAATTAAGTATTCCCTATAGATGTAAATCCTTCTTTTTGTTATTACTTCATAATAAGCTCTTGACTAATGAGGCTAGAAAAAGTAGAGGCTTGAGTGTTTTGGCCTCTTGTATCTAGTACCATCATGATGTTAAGGATGCTATCCATGTTTTTTGTGATTCTAAGGAAGTAAAAGATATGTGGAAATTCATAATCAAACCAAGCCTTATCACATGGTTCTTTAACTGTAATCTTTGAAAGTGGTGCTATTTGAGTGTTACTGTGGGGCATGTTGAAGGGAATTGGAAGGAGTTGTTTGTTGTGGCCTGTTGGCTCATTTGGAAGCGATAGAATGATAGAATTTTTGAAAATAACATCACTTGCACCTAACAATTAGTCTTTAGGGTCAAGGTTATTATTTTTGGTTTTAATGAGGCATTTTTAAGTTTGAAGTATAATAATATTTGAGGTATGGTGAAGGGTGTGGGAGTCCTTCCCTAGTTATAGTAAGGTTGGTTTTATGTTTGTGTTGATGGAGCGTACTTTAATGCCAATCATAATATGAGGTGTGGGGGTGTCATTAAGGACAATCATTACTCTGCTTTGGAAACTTTTATGCTTAAATTTTTTGAAGTAGATTCTCTTATGGCTGAACTTTAGGCATGTTTTATTGATCTTTGAAGAGCTTGGGATAGTAGACATAGAGAGGTGAATTTGCAAAGTGACATTAGAGACTTTAAATCTAATTAAGGATGTGCAGAATAATTTACACACTCATTGGGATGTGATTTTTTAGTGTCAAAGTTTGTTGCATCGAGATTAGATGTTGATCTCAAATACATCTAGAGAGAAGATAACATTGAAGCTCATCACATTGCAAAACGAGCACTAGCTTGCCCATTGGTCTTCATTTTCTATCCTTGGCTTTAGTTCTTGTTTTGTAAGTTAGTGGTTTTTCTTTTTGGTTTTTCCTTGTATATAAAAAAAATTAAAAACCTAAGAACATTTAGATGGTTCAAACTTCATTTGAAGAATTTAGATAAAAGAGAATGACAATAAAATTCAAAAAGAAAAAATTTATTACAATCAAATCTCAATAAGATTTTTTGAAAAATAAATTATAAATTGATTCCGTGCAAATTCAAGAATTTCAATTGTAAATAAAACATTTAAATTAAAAGCATAATTTTCAGTTTGTAATTAAGATTATTTTTTGATTTCATAATTTAGATTCTTATTACAACTGTCTGAATTAATATTTAAAACTTATTTTTTTAAGAAAATTTATTGAAAGCCTAATTATCATAAATTTTTTATTTTAGTACTTTATTGTCATTCTCCCTTTAATATATGTAAAAGCTACCAACAAGTGGTTAGGGATGAAAATAGGCTGGACAGAGCTAGATTTTAGCCAAATAGGCCTGAACTTGTGTCGTAAATTAAAGGCTTGAGCCTTTGTCATAAATCAAAGGCTTGAGCTTGGCCTGAAGCCTGTGCAATATCTAAGGTAGATTCTACACGAGAAGATGTTAGTCCTATTTTAAGTGTGAGAAGCTGGGCCATCTTGCCAAGTATTGTCCTAAGGGTAGAGTTGAGATGACAAAGCAACGATCGACAGTTTCAGGACGAGTATTCGCACTGACTCAGAAAGAGGCCAGAGCATCTTCGGACCTGATCAAAGGTATTATTTCTATCTACAGTAATAGAATAGAAGCATTATTTGATTCGAGAGTTACACATTCTTTCATCTAAGAAGAATGTGTAGATAGATTGAGATTAGAATTGAAAGAGTTACTTGTATTGATTAAAGTGACGACACCTTTTAGGTCCTCAAGTATTACTAGCAAAGCATGTCAAAGAGTAGAAATTGTATTTGAGGATCGAGTATCTGTGATCAATTTAATTTGCATTCCCATGAAAGGGATTGATGTGATAGTTGGCATGGATTGGCTAGCAGCTAATAATGCTGTGCTAGATTGTGTAAGGAAGCCAATGTCTTTACCAGTATTGTCGGCGAAAACTTGTTCTACTGAGCAGGTCAAATTTTTATCAATTATGCAAACTAAGAAGCTAATCAAGCAAGGGTGTAATGCCTACATGGTAATTTGTGTGGCTAGAAGTGTATACGATGGGGATATTGAGAAGATTGGAGTGATAAGTAAATTTCCCAATGTATTTTTCGAGATGTTTGGATTATCTCTAGAAAGAAAAGTTGAATTCTTAATAGATTTGGTTCCTAGTACAGAACCAATTTCTAAAACCCTTTATTAGATGTCATCTTTAGAGTTGAATGGATTGAAGAAGAAGATAAAAGATTTGCTTGACAAGGTTTTATCAGGCTGAGCATATCACCTTGGGGTTTGTTGGTATTGTTTGTGAGAAAGAAGGATGGCAATTTACGACTATGTATTGATTACCGACAATTGAATAAGGTGATAGTAAAGAATAAATACCCTTTGCCCAGGATTAATGATCTATTAGATCAATTAGCTGGAGCCTCAGTCTTTTTCAAGATTGACTTGAGGTTAAGGTATCATCAGTTGAAGGTTTCTAAGAAAGATGTACCTAATACAGCTTTTCATACATGTTATGGGCATTATAAGTTCCTTATCATGCCATTAGGTTTGATCAATATACCTACAGTTTTCATGGATTACATGAATTGTATCTTCATGCCATATTAGGACCAATTTGTTGTAGTTTTTATCAATGACATTCTGGTTTATTTGGAAGACGAGAAACAAGATGCCAAACATCTTTGGATTGTCCTCCAGATTCTTAAGGAGAACAAGCTCTATGCCAAGCTCAGTAAATGTGAGTTTTAGCTGAGAGAAGTTAGATTTTTAAGCCATATGGTGTTAGCAGATAGGATTTCTATTGATCCGCATAAGATTGATGTTGTGTTGACATGGGAGTGACCTAATTTAGTTACGAAGATTCAAATTTTTTTAGGATTAGCTGGATATTACTGAAGGTTTATCTAAGGTTTCTCTTATATTGCTTCTCCATTAACAAAGTTGACCTAAAATGATCAACCTTTTGTCTGGGATGACAGGTGTGAGATTACGTTTCAGAAATTAAAAGAGAAATTAACTATTGCACTTATGTTAATAATCTCAAATCCAAGATTTCCATTTAAAATGTACACAGATGCTTCTCTAAAAGGTTTGGGTTGTGTATTAATGCAAGATCGATGGATAGTAGCATATGCATCAAGACAACTTAGGCCACACAAAGATAATTACCCAACTTATAACTTAAAACTTGCAATAGTGGTTTTTACACTGAAGATTTCACGTCATTACCTATATGGTTCAGTATTTAGCATGTTCAGTGACCACAAGAGCTTGAAATATCTAATGGATTAAAAGGAGTTGGACATGAGGTAAAGAATATGGATGGAATCACTTAAAGATTATAACTTTGATTCGAAATACCATTCAAGGAAAGCTAATGTAGTAACTGATGCATTAAGCAGGAAGACACTACATATAGCTAGTCTAATAATCTGAGAACATAACCTAATGGAGTCTTTCATTGATTCTTAACAAGATGCACCATTGAAAGCTTAAGTTGATACCTATACTATTGTGATCAATAGTGATTTTTGGAAAGAGTTGAGAATGGCGCAGCTAGAAGATGAGTATCTTCTTAAGATTTGAGAAGAGGTTGAGACAAATTTGGCTATAAATTTTAACTTTAATGATGATTGATTTATGGTACACTGGGATAGAATTTGTGTACCTAGTGATGCAGACTTGAGAAGAGTGATCCTTAACGAAGTATACTGTAGTAAATACATTATTTAATCGGGAGCTACAAAAATATACCAATATGTGAAGTGTTATTGGTGGTGATTAAGTTTGTAGCACAATGCTTAACCTATCAGAAGATGAAAATTGAGCATCAAAGACTGGCTGGAACATTACAACCATTAGAAATACTTAAGTGTAAATAGGCCAGCATTTCTATAGATTTCATCTCTGGATTCCTAAGAACTCAGTCGGGGCACGATATTATTTAGGTAATTATTGACCAATTGATGAAGTCAGCTCATTTCTTAGCTATCAGGATTAGTGATTCTCTTGAGAAGTTAACTAAAATCTATATTCATGAGATTGTGCGTTTGCATGAGGTGCCTAAGGATATAGTCTTTGATCGAGATTCGAGATTCACATATAGGTTTTGGGAAACATTGTAAAAAGCTATGGGCACTACTTTAAAGTTTAGTACCGCTTACCGTCCTCAAACTGATAGGCAAACTGAACGAACCATTCAAACTCTAAAAGATATGCTATGATCTTATGTGCTAGAGTTACGTGGTAGTTAGGATAGCTATTTTCCATTAGCAGAGTTCACTTACAACAATAGCTACCATTCCAGCGTCCAAATGGCACCGTATAAAGCTTTATATGGAAGAAGGTGTAGATTACCCTTGTGTTGGACTGAGCTAAGTTTAAAAAGCATAGTAGGACCTGACATTATAGACTAGACCACTTAGAAGATTGAATTAATATGATAGAAGTTGTTGACAGCTCAAAGCAGGCAAGAGTTATGTCGATAGAAGAAGAATGCCATTGGAGTTTTTGGTAGGCGATCACGTATTTTTAAAAGTTATGCCAGTAATGAGAATTGGAAAATCAATTACAGCCAAGAAATAGCCCCTAGATTTATGAGTCCATTTGAAGTTTTAGAGCAGATTGGGCCAATTGCCTACCAAATTACCTTGTCTCCATAATTATCGAGGATTCATAATATGTTCTGCGTGTCTCAACTTAAGAAGTACTAACCAAATCCTTCTCATATGATTGAGCTTGAAAAGGTAGAGTTGCGAGAAAATATGACATATAGAGAAAAACCAAAGCGAATAGTGGATGTGAAGGATAAACAGCTAAGGAATAAAACTATTCAACTAGTAAAGGTGTTTTGGAAGGATATAACTCCCAGTGACGCGACCTGGGAGACAGAAGCTAAAATGCGATAGCTATACCCTTAGTTGTTCTCTTAGGTATATGTGAGTTAGTAGTTATTTCAATTTTAGGGACAAAATTCTTAAAAGGAAAAGAGAATTATAACATTCTAAATTTCTAATCTTGTGTTAATGACTGATTAAGAATGAATTAGTGATTTAATGTGGGCTTAGGGTTCTGAGTAATTAAGTGTTATATTAACTCACTGGGATATTATGTGAATAGATATGAGTAGAAGAGTGGAGTCCCAAAACAGAGCTTGTGAGCATAGTGATGATTTCCCTCACTGTGCCACATACTACAATAAAGGATAGATACATCATGGCACATGGTGCAGAAATTAGATTAATAAGGACGTGCCAGCTCGTGAAAACAAAAAGGGAGAGCACAAGAGAAGAGGTTTGGAGTGGAGAAGAGTAGTGCATATGCGAGGGCAAGCAGGAGCAAGGATGGTGTTTCTGATCTGTTACTGATCGGGTAAGTCACGTATTGCCTTAACCTCTGATTCTACCTTATTTTTTTCATAATTTTAACTAGTGAGAAATTGAATTCAGGAGTTTTAAAGAGTTGATTCCTTACCCTATAGTAATAAAAAGGTTTTTTGAAACAAACTAATGCTTTGTGACTGGTTGGAGTTGAACGATAAAGCTTTAAAACTGTAGGCAAAAATTTTCCTAATCTAAAGAGAGTAGTGAGAGAAATTTGTTAGAAATGTTAAAGCTTGAAATGAGGGATAATCAGTGGTAAAATGTGTAATCGAGTATGAAATGTAGTTATGATAGCGATTAGGTGCTTAAATATGACATTTGGCACTTTTTGTCAATAGAGAAATTGACTTGGGTTGCCAATTTTGTATAGATTCTAGTGTATGGCGCACGAATTACAAGGAAGGAGCTTGAATAAGGTTGTTGAAACACAGGTAACCGTTTCTAGTAAACAAAAGGGTTGAGGTAACCATATAGTTTATGATGTTTATTAACTATTATAACTATGTAAAAGTGAATATCAAATGATAGATTGTGAATTTATGAGTTTTATGCATGATTGTTATTGAAATAGTTTTAGCATGAACATTAGTTTGTGAAATGAAATTTGAAAATTTATTGATTTTAATGGATATATATATATATATACATATATAACATGAAAGTATATATATGTTTAGAAATGTAGATGTGTAGTAATAATTGTGAAAAGAGTATGATCATAAGGGGTGGGATGTAGGGATGTATATGTGTGGAGAAGTGAGTGAAAAAATTATATAGTCAGGATGGCGCCATATGACATCCGGTGTAGCATTATATGGGCTGTTATCATAAGACATCTGTTACAGCATATTATGGGACTATTACCATGGGACATCCAGGCAATCTGGCAACTCCTTAGTGTCTGAAAGGGCACGGTTAGGAGTCAATGACACGTCTACCACAAGTGTGTGAAAAGGGAAGCCATAGTCTATAGGTGGGTTAAATTATCTTTGGTCGGGTATTTCTACCATTAAAAATGTGCTCGGGTTAATAAATGATTGATCTAACAGAGCTTATGGTTTCATATCTAGAAGCATTGGAGGTTTGGTGGCTAGATGATCATGCTAATGTGTATTTGTGTGAAATTCCTTGAAATGATGTTATGATTTCATACTTATATATGTGTGTGGGGGGGTATTACTTTAGTTTTTTGTTACTTTGGTATGGTTATTTGTGATAATAGACATTAAATGAGCTATATTGATTACTGAAATTTTTATCTCATTCGTAGTTATTTACATTTTTCAAGTTTTGGTACTAGTAGTTTAAAAGAAAAGGATATAGGCTAAGTTGGCATCTCTCACCTAAGTCTTTGTAAGAATTGGTGTAATGAAGTTGTTCTTAATAGTCTTGAATATGTATAAGTTGCCATAGAATTTATACACGTGCATAAAGATGTGATCATGATATGTTTGATGATTTTGAGCTCCCTAACTCTTATATATGTGTGAGTGGTGAAATGATTAGATGGGCTAGTGAAGGAAAGTATATGTGTGTGGATACGAGATGTATGAAGAGTATATGTGATGGTTTGGCCATGTAAGAATTAAAGAAGTGAAAATGTGATTTTGGCCCAAAGTGTTAAATGGGCTATTTACAAGTCAAATATTTGTATATGTGATATATTGTGCATATGTATGGTCAATCAGGTGTATATTGTCCATTTGGACATGGTCAAAACCTAAAAAGTGGTTAATGACAATTGGTTTTGAATTGAGACATTTAAGTGGCAAAATTCTGGCAGAAAATGGTTAAAATGTATTTGGGTGTCTAATTTTTTATAGGAATATCAGATTGAGATGAAACCAATGTCATTAGTTAGATTTTGAAACAAGTTTTGTGTAAGTGTTTGAACCATCCCAATCGAACATCATATGCGAAAATGATGTGCATCTGAATTTCATATCAGAAATTGTCATTTGATAGCAAATTTAGGTGTGTGCATCGTGGTAGAGTCGGGAATAAAGGCCAGGCTTGACGGGCTACCCGTTTAAGCCCATTTTAATAAAGGTTTGTGCTTAAAAATTTGGTATTTTTTAGGATAACCGGGCTTCAAAGCCCGGCCCTTTTAAGCCCTAAAAAAAGGGGCTCAGGCTCGGGCGGCCCGTGAAGCTTGTTTTAATTTTTTTTAGCTTTTATATTATGGCTGAATTGGGTTTAAGAATTGGGTTTGAAAGTCCAACCCAATTCCTTCTAAAGAAACCCTACAACCAAGGCAGTAGTAAGGCACGTAGCAGTCAGCAGTACTCCACCACGCAGGCACGCCGCACGCAGCAGACCAGTAGTCTCTTACTCTCAGAATTGTCTCTCCTTCTCAGCCTCTCCGCCCTCTCGTCTCATCTCATACTCTCAGGTTCTCACTCTCAGCTCCTCCTATCGTCTCTCAGCCTCTCAATCTTATCCCAATCTCAGTTCTCGAGCTCCTCTGTACAGTAGTCCGCAGTCACAGTCTCGTTTCCCGACTCTAGTCTCAGTCTCAAGCTCGTCTCCGACTCTACGCTGTAGTCACAGTCTCGACGCTCGCCTCTCAGTATTAGTCTCAGTCTTGAGCTCGTCTCCACCGCAGTCACAGTCTCGCCGACCCCCTCTTAATCTCGAGCTCATCTCTGCCGCAATCAGTCATAGTCATAGTCTCAAAATCATCTCTGTCGCAATCTGCCGTAGTCCTCAGTCACAGTCTTACCTCTCGCCTCTCAGTCTCAGTCTCAGTCTCAGAGTCTCGAGCTCGTTGGTGCCTCACAATCTCAGTCTCGAGCTCGTTCTGTCATGGTCTCCTTTCCCTCTTGCCTCTCAGTTTCAGTCAACTCAGCCTCACAGTTACAGTCTCGCCGTGGTCTCCTCTTCCTCTCGCCTTTCAGGTTTGCCTCCTGTATCTTGATCTGCTTCTGGTTATTTAGTGTTGGTTGCTGCTCTAATTGTCTTTCGATCTGGTGATTGTTGATTCCTAATTTTTGATTATTTCTGGTCTTGATTCCGATTGTTGATTCCTGGTTTTTGATCCTCTGCCTCCTCTATCTTGATATGCTTTAAATGCTAGTAGTTTATTTTTAATTTTGATTATATGATTTTATTTCTGATCCTGATAAATTAGGCCTTAACACTGTTATGTTATTTTATTTTTAGTTTTGATTGTATGATTTATGCTTGTTTGCAGTATGTCATCATCTAGTGCCAAAAGTAATGAAACTAGTAAGAAGTTAGTTGAGGAGGAAAGTAATAGAGAATCAACTCCCACCCAATTTACTACATTCAACAAGAAACCACCTAAGAAAGTTAAAAGTTGTACTTCAGATGTTTGGAAGTCCTTTTCTAAAGTGGTTAATGAAGAGGGAGCAACAAAAGCAAAGTATAATGGTTGTGGCACTTTATTAGCAAGTGGTGGAAATCATGGCACTTCACATCTAAGTCAACATATTAAACAGTGTGTGGCTCTTCCAAAGTTTCATAATATAGGTTTAATGATGTTAGATAACGAAGGCAATGTTAGGCCTAGACAAATCAATAATCCACATATTCGGGAGTTGTTGGGGATGTTGATTGTTGAACATGATTTGCCATATTCCTTTGTTGAATTTCCTCTTTTAAGACAGCTGCTTAAGGAATGTAATCCTGACGTTAAAATTATGAGTAGGAAAACTGCTGTGTCAGATGTTAGGAGATTTTATGAGCTCCAGAAAGAGAAGTTGAAAGTAATTTTATCAAAGAGTCCTAGCAAAATTTGTTTGACCTCTGATTGTTGGACTGCTGTAACATCTGAAGGTTATATTGTGGATGAAAATTGGAAACTTAATAGTAGAATACTTTCTTTTTGTAAGATGGAACCTTCACATTCTGGACATGAATTAGCTAGCAAAGTTTTTGAGAGCTTGTGTGAGTGGGGGATTGAAAAGAAAGTTTTTACAATTACTTTAGACAATGCATCTGCAAATGATTGTATGGCTGAAATCTTAAAAGAGAGGATGTGTTTGCAAAATAACTTGATTTGTGATCGGGAATTTTTTCATGTGAGGTGTTGTGCACATATTTTGAACTTGATAGTTCAAGAAGGTTTGAAGGTAACAAATGTTACGATAAATAAAATTTGAAAAAGCATTAAGTATGTTAAGATATCAGAGTCTAGGATGAAGACTTTCAGGCAATGCATTCAGCAAGTTGGTGGCATTGACACCTCAATAGGATTGCGATTAGATGTGCCTACCAGATGGAATTCCACCTATGATATGCTTGATAGTGGAATTAGATATAAAAGAGCTTTTGTTTGCATGTCTTGTCGTGACACTAGTTTTAAACATTGCCTGTTGAATGAAGAATGGAGGAGAGCAGAAGAAATGTGCACTTTCTTACAACCATTTGCAATCATTACAACTTTAATTTCTGGCACATCCTATCCTACCTCAAATATGTATTTTTGGCAAATATCAAAAATTGAGATTTTGTTGAATGAAGCCACTGGCAATCATGATCCTGTGATTTCTAGTATGGCGATTAAAATGAAGGAGAAATTTGACAAGTATTGGAGTGACTATAGTGTAATCCTTTCTATTGGAAGTGTTTTTGATCCACGAGCAAAGCGTGAAGTGATTAAGTATTTTTACTCACTGATTGATCCTGTAAATTACTTCATGAAAGTTAATAATATCAAGCAGAAGTTGTATTGTATGTTTGATCAATATAAAGAAATGGGTGGATCTTCCATTAATCTTAAACTAAGTTCAACTCCAACACAAAGTCAACCAAGCTCAAGCACTAGTGGAAGGATGTTAGAGAAGAAGAGGGAACCAACCATGTCTTGGACTCAAGCTTATGGTATAAGTTTTTATCTCATTGTTGTTAGTTTATAAATTGTAATTTCTTATTTGATACACTTGAATTTTTTTTTATATGCAGGACTTCCTTAATTTCAAGAGTAAGGATACTTCTTCCACTGGAAAATCTGAATTAGATTATTATTTGGAAGAAGCTTCCCTTGATGGTCATCAGTTTTCAGAGTTAGATGTGTTGCATTGGTGGAAGACTAATCAACAATGATTTCCCAATCTTTCAAGGATGGCATGTGATGTTCTGAGTATTCCAATCACTACAGTAGCTAGTGAATTGGCATTTAGCATCGGCTCCCGTGTTCTCACAAAGTATTGTTGCCGCCTTCTTCCGGATAATGTGCAAGCATTGATTTGTACCCACAATTGGTTGAATGGTTTTGTGCCATTTTATGGTAATTTTTATATTTTATCTTGTGATATATGTATAGATATATATTTGATAATGACACAATTTAATTGCTAATTATTGTAGGTGATGATGAAGAAGAAGCTGCAGAGATAGTTGATATTGAGCCTCCGCCTCCATCTTTCATGAGTAGACCTACATCTGAGGGTTCCAATATTTTATTTCTGGATGATGATGAGGGGGATCTTGATTAGGATTGATGATAATGCTTGTCTTCATCTTATTTGGACTTTTAAATTATTTATTTATTTTTTAGATTATGTGAGACTTTGGTTGAGTGTATATTGAATTTTAAAATATTTTAAGTAAATTTTAATATTAAATTTTATTCCTATCAGGGCTTATGGGCCCGGCCCTGAGCCCTTTGAATAAGGGCCGGGCTTTAATTTTAGAGTAAAATTAAGGTAACCGGGCTTTAAGGCCTAGGCCCATAAGGGTCGAGCCCATATGGGCTAGGCTCGCCTGTTTACCAACTCTACACCATGGTGCATGTACCCACATGCTGCGACGCATGTGGCACGAGTCACGTCGTATGATGCAAAATTTCACTTTGTTTTCTTGTATGCACATGTTTCTTTTCGCATTCAGTACCCAAATATTTATTGCTTCTGCTGTGTATGTATCTTTTGTGTTGGGTTTTATAACTCAAGTGATTTATAAAATGATTTGAAGTCTTTTTTTGGGATCCTAAGGCTTTCAATGTTTTCAAACTAAATAATTTTGAAGTGATTAGATTAATTGTAGTGGAACATATAGTAATGTCGATAAAAGACATTACATGATTAGTTGGTATCAAAATAGGTTAAAATTTTAGTTTTAAATGTCTCAAATATATTTTAGAGCTATTATAATATATAATATATAACTTAATTTATCAATTACAATATATAAAAATTGAAAGAACTTACTAACTATAATATACTATAACAATAAAATGATAATATTAAAATTAATATATAAGTCAAATATGACTAAAAACATAACTAGAAGTAGTAAAAATAAACTGATTAAAAATCATACGGTGAAACTGATGTGTTTGTGATATAATACATTATATATATATATATATAGGCTAGCCTGTTAGGCTCGTAGGTTAGGCTTAAAAAAATAAGCCCGACCTATTTAACTAAAAAGGTTTAATTAAAGGCTTGAGTCTGACCTAAACTTATTTAGTAAGTAGACTAAGTTAGGCCTAAAGTAGACCACCGTTAAAGGCCAAGCCTATTCTTACCTCTACAAGTAGTTGTATTTAGTGAAAGAAGCTTATCCTTCATAACGTAACAAACTAAAATTTGCATCCCTGTTAAGAGATGTGCTCACATTTAATGCTCGATCATGCTACAAATAGAATTGTCTTTAATAAAAAGATATTTATGTGTAATAAAAAATATATATCCAATTTTGACCAACGTTTAATCTTTATTTTTCATTTGGCCAAAAAAAATATTTATTTTTCATTAACACAGAATTAAGGAGTAGCTAATCAAACTTTTTAAAAAAATATTTTCAATCCCTCCGAAGGCAAATTAACCCAATCAGGAAGCATAACTAATTTAAAAGTAAATTAAAATACATATCTCCAAATAGTAATTCCAGAAGCATCTTAACTTTCTCCATCGGGGCATATCTTTATCGCAAGATGTAACGTAAAAAGAAAAGAAAGAAAGAACACCACACCCTTTTTTTTTTTTATTGGGACAAAAAAAGTTGTGTGAATTTTAAGTAATCCATAGCTTTAAAAATTGTAACGTCATTAATTAATGGTGGAATAATTTTTCTTTTGACTGAATGGTGGAATCAATTCAATGTACCAATCAACGTCCTATCTCTGGTCCCAAGGGAAAAAAAAAAAAAAGTAGTGCTCCATCAGTAAGTAATATTACTCATTTTATTTAAAAATATAAAATATTTTTAATTAAATTTTATTTTTAATATAATAATTACTTATTTTTAAATTAACTTTATTTTTTTATATTCACACCTATTAAACATCTTACAATAAATATAAATTTATTATTTATAAAAATACCTTTAAAAAAAGATAATAATTACACTCCAAAAGATTTAAAAATGTTTTACATTTTTAAACATCTAACTTTTTAAAAAAAATACCTGACATTTTTAAATGGAGGAAGTATATTAATAATAGTTACATTCTAAGTAAAATATTTTAAAAGATAAGCTAAAAATATCAATTTAGATAATTATGAATTTAAGAATTTTAATTATAAATAAATATTTAAATAGTTAATGTAACTCTTAGATTGTAATATGTATTTCTATTTATAACTATTTAAATTAATATTTATAACTTATTTTTGAGAAAATTTTGTTAGAAATTTAACTATAATTAATTTAATCTTTTAGAACCTAAACGTCAATCTTTCTATATTTTTTATTATAAGACTTTCTAAAGAAAAAAAAAATAGTGATACTTATTATGAGTCACTTGCCGAGATATTAACTAAAATTTTTCAACATTACCTCTGTTTGAAATTATTAAGTATGGGAATTATAAATTAAAAAAATTTATTCAGATACAAGCAAAATTAGAAACAGTGGTGGACCTAAAAACTGAATCAGTAGGGCATAAAATATAAAATAATAAAAATTTAACTAAAATGTTATACAATTTAATATAAATTTAACCAAAAAATAATAATTTAAATTTAATAGGTCAAGAATTTAAAATATATTAGACTTAAGTGAAATATCAAAGGATTAATTTTTTTTAGAAATCCAATATATTTTATTTTGAGTCTAGTAAGTTCAAATCGAGTAGTTAGCGTAAATTTTCATAAGTTACAATGCGTATTTGTAAATTTCTTTAAAATTGAGTGGAGGCATCTGTCCATCCAAATGCATCACTACGTATAAATTTATTTCATTTTCAAATAATATTCATGACTTCATCATCTCAACTTAATTTGAGTGGGGTGTTTAAAGAAAGGAATTTTATAATAGGGACAATAGATGAACTTGAAATATGGGTGGAGCTAGTGTGCTGAATTTCAAAAAAAAAAAAAAACAGTAATTAAACACAATATACCTGAGTGAAGTTTAATTTTTTATATTTTGTATTGATATTGATTTTTTATTTAATAAAAACTTAATTGTACTTGAGTGGTTGACGAAATAAACACATACATATATCCAGTGAAATTAATTATAGCTTATCTAACTGTATTTGTAAAACAATAAATATCAATATAAAAGTAAATATTTCTAGCCTAATGGTTCACACCACTTTTTTTTTTTTAATCCATTGTCCAATATTTTAAAAAACCTAAAGATATTATCACCACCTGTCTAAACTAATCCAAATCCTTACTATATGAAGCCATTCTTACCAACAACAGTTTTGCAGGCATATGAGGGATAATTTTAAATTTTTTATTTAATATGATTGAATATTTTAGGACTAGAACCAAAAAAAAAAAATCAGAATAAGGTGATTCAACTCCTTCTATCAATCAAGCTACATTGGTTTGCATGATGAAGAGTGATTTAAAAATTACATTAAAGAAAGGAAGGAAGGAAGGGGGAATTGGGAGAATAGAATGTTTTCTTTTTCCTAGCTGTGAATAAATACATATTTCCAATGTTTAATGCATATTGGGTTAAAAAAATAGAGTAACTATTAATCAAAGAAGCAATAGTTGTCCCTTTTTATTAATTCAATTAAAAATATGTAATATATTATCAACAATTGTCTTTTAAATAAGATTGGGGATCTCTTTTTTCTTTTTCTTTTTTTTGAAAAAGAAAAAAAGAAATCGAGTTAAAAAAAAAAAAACTCTAAATCAGAGCTTGATAATGCTGGACCATGACCCCATGCGTATCAAATAATTGTATAAAAAAAATTATGTGATATATTATATATTATATGCATAGAAATATTTTTCCTGCCCACTTTGACTTTTACAATTATAAAAAATTCTTGTATAAACCAGTGCACCACATTTTTCATAATCTATAATTTATCCAATAAAATCACATTAATTTAATCAAATAAAACATTATGTTTTATCATTTTTAGTTACTTTATTTTTAGAATAGAGTGTATCTTTAATTTCTTGTATATTTTTTCCTCTATCACCAGCAATTGTAACATCAAGTTATATTTACATTCATTTGACATGCTATGTTTTTTGGTTAGACTCGTAAAGAAGTTACAGGGCAAAATATCTGAAAATAAGCATAATTAAACAATCAAATTGAACGCATGTTGAAGGGATATATTTTCAGTTTCCTTTAGCTCCAAATGCAATCAACAGCATCCTCCATATAATTAATTAATACTCCCTCGTTTAAAAATATAAGGTATTTTTTGAAAAGTTGGATGTTAAAAAATGTAAAGTATTTTTAATTTTTAGAGATGTAATCATTATCTATTTTTTTAAAGTGTCCCTACTGATGAATAACTTTATATTTATTGTTGGATATTTAATAGAAATAAATATAAAAAGATAGGGTTAGTTTGAAAGTAGATAACGATTTTATTGAAAGTAAGATTTAATTAAAAATATTTTATATTTTTTAACGGGGGGAGTATGTATAATCAATAATGAGAGGATATTATTGATGAGCAATGTGTAAGTAACTTTAAGTATTTTTTGAATTCAAAAACATATTTTGATCCTAATGAACTCTCAAGATTCAATTCACTAAAATATTAAATGGACACAAAAGGCTTCAAGAAAAGTTTCTTTGCACATCGTTCACACACACACACACAAAAGGGTAATGTTGTGGTTCATACTTAATTTGAAGGGGATAGATTCTGGTTAAAGAGTTAAATTTAGAGAATTACTGCATTGGAGATTGATTTAATACAAATAAGGGATTAATTACAAGGGATGATGCCTTTGAAGTTTAATTTAATTATAAATATAAATAAATTAAAAGGGGAAATGAACAACTGAATTGAATGGATGAAGGCCCTGGATAGCCCAATGGGCCTCATAATTGGGTTGGGATCCATAAAGCTATAATGGGCTACAATGGACCCACATTATGTGCTTAGATGAAGGCCTCGGATAGCCCAAGGTTAGACTTAACGATGTTTAATTTTGGATCCACAGCCATGGTCTCGTCCCCTCCATATTGTCACCATTGGTGTCCATGCTATCACTCATTCTCATTTTTCATAAATTAAAAAATATATGTAAGTTCACCACTCCTAATTTTCTGTTTTTGTATCAAATCCCAGCTTGTATTTTTTTTATCTTTAAATTTTTTTACACTATCCAAACAGAAATTATTAAATGCATAAATTTTAAATGTTAAACTTTAAATTTAAATCTATAAATCCAAACGCTATCTAAAAATTTTTGTTGGTTTTGAGTGTCCGAGAAGATGTCTGTCATAATATTGATTTTCTAAGGAGAAAATTTTCCGTTGCTTTGAACTAAAATTAATATAAACAAGATAAATCTCATGTTCAAGGAGTCCGCATTTCTTCATGGGGAAAAAGCCAAAGTCAAATATTACGCGTCATTCAGCTATCATTTTTTTTTTTTTTAAACTTGTGTGTGTGTGTTTCTTTTTTTCTTTCTTTTTTTTTTTTAAGTTTTAACCAACGGAGCACGGATAGGAGTACTGCATCAGATATAATAGAACATGACATGGTAGATACAACAACATTCAATATTATGGCCCTTTTAGATATGAAGGAACGAGAGAGTAGAATTGATATTAGGACCGGCTAACACCAAGTTGTTTACGTAGAGCAGGTGGGAATGAAATTTTGGGCTTTTTTATCAGTATACTGCAGACACTAAAAGAAATTGTCCAAATGTTACAACGAGTAAAGTATTTATTGAAATGCTATATAAAAAATTACTCAGATGTTGTGAACAAGTCGTTAAAGCCAATAATGATTTTAAAGTCAAAAATTATTTTTTATTCAACAAAAAGTACAATAGTTCACTATGCGAATAATTTCAACTTTTTTATTGATGTAATATTTTATTCACTTTTGAGAATCTTTACAATGGTATTAGATATATACCCGAAGATGGATCCAACGTACTAGTAATGATACTAAATATATGGTAAGTTTTTCACCTTCTTCAATTATTAGACAAATCATCTTGTTCAAGTGTTTCTAAATTATTTGAATGAAAATGATGAGTAAATAATTGTTACTAATATGATAAAGGAATTCTTATAATGTGCATTCAATTAAAAATTAATAATAATAAATAATTAATTATTAGGTTTTATGAAAATTAGTAATAAATGAAAATTAAAAATTAATTTACCTTACAAATAGTAACTTTTAGTATCACATCTTATTTTCCTTCTCATACGTTGTATTGCTCAACTAAAGAAATTGACTGTTAAGGGGTGGCATGTGCTTCATTAGATGTTTCATCATGTTAAAAAGTAGAAGGGCTGTATTCAATTGAAAATAGTGTAAGATCATCAAGTAAAGAGATGAACGATCTAAATTGAGTAGAAGTTGGTGAGTTGAAAATGGATGATGATCAGGGTGACATATAATAAGACTCAAATTAGGTGGGATTGGAAGAGGTAAAAAGGGGTAGTGATAATGATGAGGCTTGCATGTAATGAAATTAACTAAAATTTTGAAGTTTTTATCCCTCTACATTTTCATTTTCAATTGATGGTTGGGTGGACAAGTAGTCACCATGTCGCTTGCTCAATTTTTCTTGAGGAATCTATGGATGAGGCAACTCCACTCTTGATAGAGTAGGCTGAAGGTCCTTGTTAAATTGTTGTTCTCTAATTGTAAGTAAGATGTTGCATTAATCTTGAGCAACTCTATTTTGATAATCAATGTAATAATAACCTTGATTTACACAACACATATCATTTCATGTTAGTGCATTTTCTTCTTTCAAGGTGTCAGCAAGCTCCCTATCTTCTTTAGTTCATCTTCATCTTCTTTATTTTCTTTTTCCAGACCCACAAACTCAACCTCCCCATCTTCTTCAACAGACCCTACAGTAGCAGCACAACGACTTCAGTTCCAGGCCTGGATAAGAGCATGGACTTGTTGTGTTTGCTTCATTTGAGATGTATCATTATGTTTGCTTAAGGTCATTGTTCCTACAACTACTGAACCCAAATCCACAACCTGTTGCATTTTGTCTATCATTCTAAGTCATCAATTGTTGTGTTTGATTTCTTCTCATGGGTTTCGATTTTCTAATCTTGGTCTATGAGTTTGAATCCATGGCTTTGATTTTCTTCTCATGTGCTTCCATTTTTTATTTCAATCGATCCTCTTTTCTAGGTTGAGTACAACTGTGATTGGAAGAAGATAAGGGCATTTGGGGCTTTTTTTTGCTAGCTTTTGTTGGATATGAGACTTATTTTATTAATCCCATGACATACCAAACATAATTTTAAAACTCATTTCTACTACCATTCTCATACCCAATCTCATAAAACTCAATACTTCATATCAAACAATGCCTATGGGTATAAGAACATAAAATATATATTTCTAAATTTTATGATAAAGTATTGGTATGAGTATCTTGAGTTTTAAATAACTATTTATAAAGTAATATAAAAGTGTTTATAACAACTAACCAATTTTTTTAATTTTTTATGTGATTGAGAAATATTTTGTTGATACTAGGTGCACAATGCAAAGGAAAAATTTTGTTGAAAAAATTATAACACAAATATTAGAATATAGTGCATGGGTCATACTGAAACATTTTAATTCTTAAGTACAAATTAGTTAAGGAATTATATGTATTTAAGGACATAAATGAGATTTTGAATTTAATTGGAGAAAATATGTACATTGAGGATTCAATTTTGAGTTATGGTGAACTTGAGGTTTTGATTGGGAATTATATGTGATTAAGGTTTATAAATGGTATTAATTACTTAAGCATTTAATCAAGGATTAAATTGCACCTAGAATTATATAAGAGTGTTAATTATGATCCAAAATAGATTGTGGGCCCAAAATTATGGGCTTAAGTAGGATTTGCCCATTCTGCCATTAACCTCTCACGAACACGCTCCCTTGCTTGTGAGCATTGATAAAGGTAGGTTAACTTTAGGCTCTTCACACTTAGACAAGTGCAACATCTTAAAAAATTAACCCCCTATTTAAGTTAAACTAATTGACGATAATTAAGCTAATATAGATATGTAATAGTTGTGTGAATGGTTAAAAAGCACTAGTAAGCCTATTTGAGTTGTGGTTGCAACTTAAAGATTGAGTTAAGGGTGGAGCTAGGCCATCTAGACCTTGAAAGAGGACGAGAACATGTAGAGTATGTTTTTGCACCACATGTCATAGCACATGTAGTATCTGCAACAACACATGGATCATAAAGACACAAAGAATGCTCTTTATACCAAATGTTGTGACATGTGTAGCATACATTGTAATACATGGTCAACAATCTAGTTTAATAAGACCATTTGTGTTCGAAAGACCAGAAAAGAGAAGGAAGAAAACATAAGGGAGGGTGATAAGAGTTGGCTTCCTCTACTAGGGCACACCATTTTCAAAGCTTTGGGAGTATGCTTGGACTATTTAACACTTTGGATAAGTTCCCTAAGCTTTCTTCTTCCTTCCTCCTCTTATCTTTTAAGACTTTGAGTTTGTTGTTGGAAGCAATTTTCAGACCTTTTAAGTTATGGATCAAAACTGACTGACTTAAATAGAATTAAATGAGAATTGTTTAAGTTGTTTAAACTATAGGTTGATAAAATTATGTGTTTGAGTGGTTGGGTGTAATTAATATCCAAAAATGGACACTTAATAAGGTGGTTGAAGTTTGGTAAAGTTCATTAATGATGGTTTAAGAGTTTAATAGAGCTAATTAGAGTTAACGAAAGTAAATAAGCACAATGGGCATGCTTAAATGCTCGAGATTAGAATTTTGAGTAGTAAAAGTGTTGAATAAAAGGGGTTAAAATTTCATTAATAGAGGTATTAATAATTATTGGGTGTGATTAATTGTAGATTAATTATTAATTGCTACTATTTAAGCTTTGGGAAGCTTTGAAAGTAATTGTTATTGAGAAGCAAAATCTTTAATCTCTCAAACATTTGAGATAATCAAGAAAAATTTAATTTATGCATTTGTGGGTTAATTGGTTATATATAATTGTACCTTAATGTTGTGTGTATGAGCATGTTTTTAAATGTTTGTGAAAATGCAAATTGTGGCATAAAATTTGATGGTTTAGATGATTTTTGAAAAAAGAAAGAAAGATATAGATTGTATGAAATTGCAACTTTGTTTGAAACATGATTTGATGAAAAATGAGAAATAATGATTGCGAAACGTGATTTGATGAAAATGAGAAATATAATACTAAATAAGTTCATGGTGGCCATCAATAGGCTAGGATTTAATAAAAGTTACTAATCTTTCATAACGTGATAAATTGATATTTAAATTTTTATGAAAAGAGATGCCAACATTTAATATTTAATTATATTTTAAATATAATTATTTTTTATAGGATAATATATGTGCACAATCTAAAAAAAGAAGGTCATTGTGATTAAATTTCATTTCATTACATGTGTTGTTTATCAGAAAAGACTTTTCACTTATCGTTGACAAATACATTTTTGGATCCTAAGTGACTTTTAGCGTATAAATAAAGGCACCATTACCTACGTTCCGCAAAAAGTTTGCAGAATAAAAACATAAGTTTTTACTCATTGGAAGTCAAAATGGGACAAAGTAAATTGTACTTTAAAAAAATATAATTATTAATCTTTATAATTTTATTAATTTTTATTTTCAGTCTTTGTATTTTTTCAGTACTTTTAGTTTCTATATTTTCAAAAAAATTGAGTAACATTTATTTCTTAAATCTCTAATGATGTTAAAATATATGAATTACAATAATTGAAAACACTAAAAACAAATTAGAGGAATTAAAAATAAAACTCCATAAAATTATAAAGATCAATGATTATAGTTTTTCTTGTACGTTTGATTTAGAAAGAGTTTTTTAAGGTTAAAAAATCAATCCTTTTTAGATTATTTAGAGATTTTATAATAAAAAAATGATGATTTGTTAATTATTTTTAAATTTATGATATCCTCCATAATTTGTGTTTAATTAAAAAAGGATTTAATATTTAATTATTTTAAAATTTCATAATATCTTTGTAAATCTTTCATTTTTAAAACATTTTTTCACTTTCCGTATCAAATTATTTTCAAAAACTACTTAAAATAGTTTCTTAAATTAATTAGATATATGCTTTGATCATTTTTAAATGTTTTAAAAAAATATTGTAAAAACTTATAAAATAGACTTAAAAAAATAAGTGAATTTTTTAATAAAAAAACTGAAACAAAACGGGACTTAATATTTTTAAATAATTGAATTGAATACGTTGGCAAAAATATAACTGAATTGAACAAATTTTTCAAAGAGATTAAATTTAATTTAAAAATTATCAATAGAATGAGATTTTAGTATTAAAAGATTGCATTAATAACAATTAATTTTTAATTTTTTTAAAATAAGTAGTAAATATTAATTCAGACAATTATAAATGAAAACTTTAATTGTAAAATGTAAAGTTCCCCATGCTAACCTTTACCTAACTCCAACATCAAGGTAATCAAGGGGCTAACCTAAAAAATTGCCAAATTTGTAAGTTTAAATAAATAAGATCCCAAGTTTTTAAATTTTGAAACACTTCAATATACCTTCATTGATTCAAAAATCAAAGCAGAAGGTGTTTGCAAAAGCATGAAAACTTAAAAAAGTTAAAGCATTTGCAATATAGTTAAAAACATCAAAACAATGTAGTAGAACAAAGATGCGCCACGGCTTGTTGCACGTGTTATGGCATGTTTGCCTTTGTGTGATGCGCCACAATGCATTGTAAATTTTTGATAGCATTATTGTTGTCATGTGACAGCAACTAAAGCAAACTTCCCACACACCCTATTTCTCCATCTGATAGAGGCAATCCAAGTGTTTACGTAAAGCTTTTTTTTTTAAACTTTAGTTAATAACATTAGTTTTATAATTAAATTATTTTTCAATAAAAAATTAGATACCTATTTCTCAACTCATTCTTTTTCACAAATTCAAACTCAACCTGGGCATCATAATTTTATTTCAAGTGTCAAAAGCCAAAATTACACATTAAAGTACACTCAATAGACTATAATAAACTTATGTAATACACAGCATCTTAAAACAACATATCTAACACATTTTCAACACTCAACCCCCCTTAATTGCAAAGACAGAAGGTGAACCTCAATAGCATAAATCATTAATCAATCATCCTTAATCACAAGAATTGCTCATCTCTTACTTGCACTAATATTTTGATCTTTTTTTAGAATTCACAATGAATACATATACATTTTAGGGCCTAAAATACACAATATAATTCAACAATCTCATAGTGTAAGTAAGTCAAAAATATGAACTTTCCTAGTTGGCAATATCATATGAATTATACACATAATAATAATTAAAATAAATGAGGCCTACTCTTTTAAGATAGAATTATAAGCCTCAAAATTTTTCCCTTGGTCTTGTTCCAATGAGCTAGCTCTTATACAACCACTCAATAACTAAGGTATGCTAACTTATGCTAGTAGATGTTAATTAATTTATATGCAAGTGGTAATTATGATCAATACTCATGTCAAATTAACATGCTCAAAACACATATTTGCAATTTTCATAATCAATATCCATTTTCAATAATTTACAATTCCATTTTTACAATCATAATATTAATCATATATATTATAACATGTTCTCAATATAAGGAATACAATATAAACAATTATATGTCTTTTTATTAAAAAAATGCATGATCACACCTCTCTTATAACTTTCATATGCCTCCAACATAAAATCATGGGTTATTACACACTGGAATCATTCAAGTAATGAGAATACCCTAACCATTCACGCGTGAGAAGCTATCCAGTGAAGATTGTTTAACTTGTGAGTTATGGTTTTTCCTAAATCTCACATTGTTGAGTGTCATTCTTCTAAACTAACTTCCCCATCAAACAAGTGAAAAGTAGAGTAGGTTCAAATCCTTGATTACACAATGGGACAATTCCTCATTAAACAAATGAGATAATGAATAATAATATCCAAGCAAATTATCAATCTCCAATAAAAACTTTACCACGTAGATTTTAACTCACTATTGTTTTTCCTAAGCGAAGTCCCACCTCTTATGATCATGTGATGCATAATTACAATGTTACATGGCATGCAAAATACTCAATGATGCATGCTTAATATCATCATTATACTCATGTCATTAATGAGCATCACATAAACACATCTTAATAAGTCTTTAAACTCTTTAAATATCACATCATTGAACTCCACAATATTATATCATTAGACTTCACAAAAATCGCATCATTGAATTTCACAAATTCATATTATTGAACTCCATAAAAATATTACATAATTGAACTCCACAATTTCATATCATTGAATACAACAAAAATATCATATCATTTTAAAACTTCCCCTTATTATAACAGAGAGATTAAGATTTTATATGTCACACTTGCGTTACAAATAATTTCACAATTAACAATATTAATTCATAATCAAATAATTAATTAACACACAAGAATATAAAAAGATTTTTCCTCAATTTTCTTAAACCTTTGAGAGATCAAAAGTTTACCCCTCAATTACACACTGTTAAAGCTTTCACAAAGCTTGAATGGTGCTAATAAGTAATTAGTCTACAATTAATCATGTTAACAATTGTCAATATCCCCTTCCAGGATGATGTCCAATACCCACTCAATACTTTTAAATTTTTAAAATCACAACTCTCTCATTTTTAACCACATCCATTGAGTTCATTAACTCCCATTAGGTCACATTAATTTTATTAAACTCTCAAATAACCATTAATAGAGCTATGTTACTCCATTTACCTCATTTATGGAGGATTTTTAGGCATTAATAACTTCCAACAACCAAATACGCATAGAGTCATAAATGTTAGGTTTAAATAATTTAAATAACTTTCATTAATTTTTCTCACTTTTTAATGTCCAAGTGGCCCCACTTTGCTCCAGACTTAATCCTAAGGTTGAAATCATAATCCATAACATCCATTAGCTTTCTGTAAATACACACCACATTATTTACTTAATTAATCTAATTTATTCAACTAATTAGATGTTAAATTTTCTAGGATGTTACATAAATTGAAAATTACATTTGAAAATTAAACATTTTTTGAAATTGAGATTTAAATCAAAATTTGCGATTGTTTTTTTTTTTAATATGTCTAAGAACTTAAATGTCACTTCCTTAGTCCCAAATCAATTTTGAAAATATTTTGTTATCTCAAAATATTAGATAATTTGATAAAAATAAGATTTTATTAATGATAATTTTTCAATATTATCTTTTAAGTGAAGAGAAAATTAAAATAATTGAAGTGTAAAATTTAAAGTTATATTTTCTCTATTTTAAATTATAAAATACTTTTAGATAACACCACACATACCAATAAAGTTTATTAAATATACTTTACAACTCTACTTTTTCGAACAAAAATACAATCTTTTAAAAATGCCCCTTCATTTAATACTTTATTTATTAAAAAATATTAACAAGAGAGAATAATGAGAAGAGTAATATAAAAAAAATATCATTAATAAAAATTTATTTTTACTAAAGTATCTTATATTTTAAAATATCAAATTTTTACTAAAAATATTTTATAATTCAATGTGGATATAGCATTAAGTATAGTATATATTTCAAAGTTTATATTTTATATTTTTGCTTTTAAAAAATAAATATACAAAATATTGTTGTTAAAATTTATTGACATGCATAATTTTATTTTGTTTTGAAATTTGGAAAGGAGGGAATAATAATGCGTTATTTTGAAACCAATTGTGCCAAATTCTTTATGTTGAAAGCGATGACTTGTCAATATCCCATTGGATCACATCTATAAGAACAAATTGCGTTCAACGTGGCGTATTTGTCTGTCTGATCTGGCATGAGCCATAAATTAATTAATTAATGTCAAAACTTAAAATCCACGTCGGAAACTCCAGGACGATTCACCATTCAGAAATCAGAAACCTTCCGCCTTCCATTGGTTCTCTCAGCTGCTGCTCACAGAGAGAGAGAGAGAGAGAGATATTAGCTGTTGACCCAGAGATCTAGGGCTGCTTTGCAAGTCTATAGAATTCAGGGAAGAAATCTTTATCTTCTGCTCTTTCAATTTTGCAACTTTTCGATCTGGGTAAGTTTTCCAATCTGTTTTTCCCCTTCAATGATCCACAAATCAATCCCAACATTGGTTTGAATTTTCTGTCTGCGATTCTAGTCTCATCAGATGGATAGCAATTATTCTTCGATACCCAAAAGCTCTTACGTAGAATTACAGCCTCAATCTGATTACCCTAACCCTTTAAACTCTCCAAGAAGTTCCTCTTTTAATGGAGCCGGTTATTTGAGATCCAAGGACGTTGAAGGAGAAGATATTGATGATGATTTTGAAACTGATATTGATAATTATCCTCTTGTTGTTAGCGGGCCTAATAGTGGTTCTGGGGTACCTGGGGCGGTCTTCAATCTGACCACCACGATCATTGGGGCAGGGATTATGGCCCTCCCTGCCACGATGAAAGTTCTTGGAGTGGTTTTGGGGATCGTGTTGATAATTTTGATGGGGATTCTGTCAGAAATTAGTGTTGAATTATTCCTGCGATTTTCAATTATGTTTAAGGCATCGTCCTATGGAGAGCTAGTTCAACATGCCATGGGAAGACCGTCTAGGATTTTGTCTGAAATCTGTATTATAGTGAACAATGCTGGTGTTTTGGTTGTTTATCTGATTATCATGGGGGATGTTATGTCTGGTTCTGTTCATCATTTGGGGGTTTTTGATCAATTAATGGGAAATGGCGTTTGGGACCATAGGAAGCTTGTGATTTTGGTCATCACAGTGATTTTTCTTGCACCACTTTGTTCTTTGGATAAGATTGACTCGTTAAGCTTGACTTCAGCTGCTTCTGTGGTTCTTGCTGTTGTGTTTGTTGTGGTGGCTTTTGTTGTAGCTTTTATTAAGCTAGTCAAGGGGCAGATTGATGCTCCAAGGATGGGTCCTGATTTGAGCTCAAAACAGGCCATATTGGATTTGCTTGTGGTGATCCCAATAATGTCAAATGCATACATTTGCCATTTTAATGTGCAGCCAATATACAACGAACTTAAAGATAGATCTCCTCAGAAGATGAATCGAGTAGGAAGGATCACTGCTATGTTATGTATCTTGGTATATGCTTCAACAGCACTAGCAGGCTACCTACTCTTTGGGAAGGATACAGAGTCTGATGTGCTGATTAATTTTGATAAGGATCTTGGAATTCGTTTTAGCTCAGCCTTGAACTATATTGTCCGGATTGGCTACATTCTCCATTTGATACTTGTTTTTCCTGTCATCCATTTCTCCCTACGGCGAACAGTGGATTCATTGGTGTTTGAGGGATCAGCACCTCTTTCAGAGAGCAGGAAGAGATGTCTGGGGTTGACGGTGGTTCTGTTGATCCTCATTTATATTGGCTCTACCATGATTCCAAACATTTGGTCTGCCTTCAAGTTCACCGGCGCAACAACAGCAGTGTCACTTGGATTTATTTTCCCACCTCTTGTTGCCCTGAGATTAAGTCATCATGGTGGCTTGAGCTATTTAGAAAGATTTCTTTCGTGGTTAATGATGATACTAGCTGTGATTGTTAGCATAGTTGGAGTCGTTGGCAATGTCTATAGCATCAAAGAGTAAATCTGACTGAATCTTTGTTCATGGTTGCTTTTGCCATGAATCAGACAGAACTATGGTAGTTTTAGTTTACACGAAATGCTTAGGCAAGAAAGGAGACTCTGTTCATCGGTTCTGGTGCGAAATGGATTCAAATTGCAGAAGTGTTGAGAAGAACCTTCAGGCTTAGGGTTGGCAATTTGGACAATATGCTTGATTTTCCCCTCAACCTCACTCATGACAAGAGTTGCACATAGAGGCTTCTAAAGGTTCATTATCTTTGTCATTATTAGTATCATTGTTGTTATTATTATTATTATTTCTTACTGATTCAGTTGGCTATCATATCTTACTATTTGGGGACTGGTGACTGGCTCATTAAGCACCGGAAGTATTTGTTGCGGATTCATTGTGGGCATATCTTTGCCGTAATGATAACTATTAGTCCTTTATGCTAGTCTTATTCTCATGTTCATTCTTTTACAGAAGAGTGGCTTTGTACATATTGTGCGTATTTTCAGGTTTAGCATGAACTCCAAGATTCATTCAGTCTATGGCTGAAAATACTTTCCCAATCTTTTTTATAAGTTACTTCTAACGAACTCACCAAGGCCAAGGTGAATTAGTTAGAATTATAACATTATTTTAAAAATAAATTACTTTTCAATTTTGCCCCTAAATTTAAAAAAGAGTTACTTGAAATGTGGAAAGTGTTCTTGAGAATTGAGATAGTGCACTCCTTTTTAGAATTTCTTGGAATGTAGTTTTGGAATTGTATGTCAAAAGATACAAAAAACAAGGCAAAGTGACTTATATAAAAGATCAAGAAAATCTTTTAATATGTGACTAATAAAAAGGACTCCAGGGAGTACATGTTGATCTACCTTAGGTTTGAGAAAATGTGCTAATTTATGAACAAGTGTGTGCATTTATATGCATACATCCAAATGCCATATATTTCACTGATTTTTTTATAAATCATTTTTATCAAATTTATTAATATTAATAGAAAAATATAAAAAGAATAAAAGTGAGTAAGATTTCAAATATGTTTTTATATAACAAATTTTAAAAATAATATTATATTTTTTTCTTTCATAAAAGATAATTTTAAAAATACATTTTAAATATTACTTAAAAAGTTGTATTGTAACTTATAAAAGCGATAAAATGAATCTTTTAGAATATATTTTATAAATGGGATTGGAGGAAGTATCATTTTGCTCGAGCTCCTGCTTCTTCCCTCTTTTCTGTTTGCTTTTGAAAAATAACAACAGTTGCAGATATACGATCTCTTAAGGAGGTCCTTCCCATTATTGTTTGTGCGCGTGTTTTGAGGGGAAAACATGGATACAGAATCAGATTCAAAGGATTAAACACCACTAAATGTAGTAGAAGGACAGAAGTATAATTGGGCTCGTGATGGAACCAATTTGAGGTTGATAGAAGTTGATCATCTAGGGATGCATCTAAAACTAACTGACCTTTGCAAAACTCAATTTTGATAGAAGTTGCTGAAGATGCAGTTTTGCTTGATACAATATACGTATCCTGCTTTCTTGAGCAAGACATGTATACACACACGACCTTCTTTCAAAAAATATAAAGCATTTTTTTAATGTGAGATGTTTAAAACTATAAAACATTTTGGGTATTTTAAGGCACACTTCGAGAGGTTTTTCCACAAATACTTTTAACGAGGAGATATGATTAATAAGTTTTTTAATTAAAATATCTTATTAAATAAGATTAAATATAAAAAGAATATAATTATGAAAATAATTGCCTAACTCATTAGGGATGTAATTTAATTAAAAATACTTTATAATATTTAATGCAATAGCGTACATGGATGGATGCATACATATTTGTTCACTAGTAGCTTTTCCCCAACCTGTGGAGCAATTGAGAGCTATTAGAGTTAGATACATTAAAGTGGACAAGATAAAATTATTATATTCAAGGGTTTGATTAATTACCATCCTCTGATTTCAACTGAAGGGGAAAATTGATTATACAATTTGATTTATTTATCAGCAAGTATTTGGGCTCTATTAATTATTATTATTATTATTATTATTATTTTATTTTATTTTATTAATAAAGAATAAAATAGGCCAATAGCAGTTGAGTTGAGTTAAAGGAACTCCATTTTCCTTAATTAAACTTGAGAGTTTGCACTGAGTCTTACAAAAGTCAAAAAAATTAAGTTGAAAGAGTTATCTCTTATTGAACTTGATATTTTTCGAATCTGATTTGGTCATACCAGATACTGAATAATAGTATAAAAATAATTACTAAGTCATAAAAAATCTTAAATTGTTTCTACCAAACAAAAAATCTTAAATTGACTATTATTTTAAAATGGAGAGGATTTGAGTATGGAAATCTGACCTCACCCGTTGGGTAGCAGCATGTAATTGATTGAAAATGCATTTTATTCATGCTTTTCAATATTGACCAGTATGCTAAGCAACGCGCTTTCAATTATGGGTGGTGGTTGACTTAGGTTGTTAATTTTTGATTAATCACAAGTCTCTCTCCCCCCACCCTCCAATATCCTAATCTTATTTATAAATCACTTTCCGTATATTTTATTAAAATTAAAAAAAATTTAAAACTCATTAATTTTTTTTAAAAAATTAATAAGTTTTCAATTTTGTTCACATGAAATATGCATATTTTAATAACACTTTTTCTCTCTTCAATATTTAATAGAAAGTAAAAAAAATTAATAAAAATATATTGATATGACTTATAAATATAACTAAAAAATATTCTTTTTCTATTTTATAAATAAAGTCAGAGTATATATAAGTATATATAACGTCAATGCCAACTGCCAAAGGGTTTGCACACAAGGGAATAATATTAACTTTACCCTCACGACAATCCTTTAATTAATCTAATGAATTCAAACAGCTAAACTTTTTCCTAAGAAAAAAGGCACAAACAAAAAGCTTTGAAATTACTAATATAAATTGAATGATTAAAAGAGTTAATTACTTACAATATAATAAATTAAAATTCAAGTGTTTACATTCAATGCTCAATTGTGTTTTAAATAAGGATAATACTTACTTGCATTAAAAAGTTTCAACATTATTTGTTAGTCTTGTTTGGTACATGAAACTAAAAGCTAAGGATTAGGATTGGAACTAAGAAAACCCAACTTTTCATGTTTAGTATGGATCATTGAACAATCCAAACTCAATCTTAATTTCACTTTATATGGGATTGTTTAGTACTACCCATCTCTCTGGGTTTGCAAAATTATTTTTGAAATTGAAAATATTCAAACAAAATTGTCCTCACCCACCCCCCTCTCTCTCACACACACGTCCCTTCCCTTCCCCACTGGCATGTCTCTCTCTCATTCCTTCCCCTTCTAGACAGTGTCTCTCTCATCCCTTTCTCATGCATCTTCGAGCTCAACATAGTGACTCACTAGTTCAATGGTTCTTGTTCAAGTTCGACATTGATGTGTTCAAGCTTGCGTTTGTTAAATCTAGGTTCATCTTCCTCTCTCACATCAACATCAATGACGAGTCACTAGTTCAAGTTTAAGTTGATCATTGATGGGTTCAAGTTCATCTTCTTCCAAATTTAGGTTCAACTTGTAAATTAATAGGTTCGAGTTCCAGAGCTAGTTCAAGTTTTCCCCTTGAGGCTTATCTTTCAGATCTAGTTTGAGTTTCAGA
The DNA here is from genome assembly GCF_029017545.1 of Prosopis cineraria. Lineage (NCBI taxonomy): Eukaryota > Viridiplantae > Streptophyta > Magnoliopsida > Fabales > Fabaceae > Prosopis > Prosopis cineraria. Next base: position 9,092,928 of record NW_026555344.1, read on the forward strand.
TCATTCAACCCACCATTAAACATTGATCAATTTATCTCCATCACTCCATCATTGGTCCACATCTCATTTGAGTTCCAGAGGCTTCAATTGTGTATTTTTTTTTTTTGTTAATGATATGGGATATTATAGCATTTTGATAATTTTTAATTGATTATAAAATAAAATTAATATAAGAATTCCATTCAAATATTACTTCTTGCTAAGCATATATTCTTGAATCTTCAATCTTAGTCTCACTTCCTGTCTCAATTTCAATCTCCCAAAATTCATACCTGCATATCAAACGTGGCAGTAAGTTACCCTCGCATTACTTCACTTGAAAATTGAACTTCGGATGGCTCCATCTTGCAACAAATCACATAAAAAGACAATAACTTGAATGCCGGATCCACTGTGCTATGAAAAGTCTGACCCTCCTCCAATTTTACTTAAATATCCAAAAGCGACGTCGTTAACACGTTTTATGCGTTCTGGTCAGAACATCGGTTGGCCAAAAACTAATTCAAACATTGGTTGGCCGAAAAATTAAAAAAAATATTCAAAACATCGAGAACGCATCCAGATCTAGTATTATTGTAATATATATTCACACACATCAAATATTTTAAAATTACTCCCCTTTATTTCTAATTATTTTATTGAAATTAATGAGGGGTAATTAAATTATTAATATTATTTAAAAAAGAAAAGAAATCTCTTATTTTACTCTCATTGAATTCATTATATTTAAAAACACTTTTTCTATTATATATAACATTTTAATATACTTATTAACAATTGTGACTGGGCAAAATTAAAATAAAATAATTAATGATATATTTTTTTATGCAAAATAAAGGATAAACATAACTCTAAATCCTTATATTTTATTTGCATTTTGTTATTTTTCTACGCACTTTTTTGATATTTTTGAAATCTATATTTTTATTTTTTATTATTTTAGATTTCTCTAAGATTCCTATACTTTATTCTGGAAGGACTAAAATAATAAAAAATAAAAATATAGAAACCAAAATACTCAAAAAATATAGAGATTAATAACAAAATATGAGCAAAGTACATGAATCTAAAATTATTTTTTTAAAAATAAATTATAAAAATGACTATTAATTTGTTTTTAAAAAATGACTTATATATAGAATAAAATGAGTGCCCATTACCTATTTACTATGGTTTAACAGTTAAGGAGATTTAAGTTCTAATTTGACATGCCGTAAGGTTAAACTAGACTCAAATCACACGTGAACCATACTTTCACTTTTAAATTCATATCATATCATGTCTCCATGCGTTGCTTGTGATAGAATTTACATCTACGTTATCAGATTCCCTCCCTTTTCTTTTCAATATTTTTTTTAATACTCTTTTCCTAATTTTCTTATGCCAGTGAAATTTTTATTCTCATAAAAATCCATATTATTTTTTAAATTTATTTTTAATTTATGATGAATAAGAAAAAGAAAATAAATTTATAGACACAAGAATTTAAATTAATGAATAAAAGGGTAAAATGACAATTTTTTTTTTTGGGGCATTCATTATACTGATAGGCACCACCAATTCATCATTTCTCGACCAACTTTGCTTGGTTTTGCGTCAACAAACATGGGTTAGGCTGCTTACTTGGCACCTAACGAAGACCAGAAAATAGGGTCTTTATTATGCCATTATGATCGAGGATTGTTACATTACTCTGTTCGGCGTTACATTCAAGTCATTTCTAACAATCTGATTAAAATAAAAATAATTAGTTAAATAATTAATGTTGCCTTAAAAAAAGAAACATCTCAATTTATCTTCATTAAATTCATTATCTTAAAAAACACATACTTTTAATGAGAAATGAAAATAAAATTTATCTGAAATATATAAATGATAAATTTATTTTTCGAAATATCATAATTTTTCTGAAGTTTCTAGAATTTTTTATCATTAATAAATTTATATAAATTATCAAATTGTCCTTCTTAAAAATAAATAATTTACAAGTTTTGTTTAAATATTCATAACTTTCCTTCTTATATTCACAATAATGTAACAATAAATAAAAAATTCAACATGTAAAGTTGTGGTTTGTTATTGCATTGTTGCAAATATAAGAAGAAAAGTTATAAATATTTAAACAAATCTTATGAATCTTTTATCTTCAATAAAGATAATTTAATAATTTATATAAATTCATTAATAACAAAAAATTTTTAAAAATTTTAAAAAAATTATAATATTTTAAGAGATTAAATTATTATTTATATATTTAAGAGTATCTTATTGACATTCCCACTACTTTAATTGCAAAGCAATCAAATTAGGAGAAAATAATTAGAGATTCGTCTTTTTATGCAAAGTAGTGACACACACACAAGGAGTAAGTAACATGAGGTCTTATTCAACAAACTTTAGCTCTTGTTTGCATAAAAAACCACAAAATTCTACTTAACACGTGATAGTAAGAGCATGAAAAGGTCAAATTTAGTTAGAAAATTAGAATTTAGGGATACTCAGAAAGCGATATTCCATGTTCCCATGGGAACAGTACAAAAGGCTTTAAATTTGCGGATAGATTCAAATTCAAATTGATGGCAACATGTGAGGATGAGCCAATGGAGGCTAATAAAAAAAAATCAGGACTCCACCAAAACCATTTTTATTGTGCATTGCAAGATAAGGGATAGTGTTTGAGCAATTCAATGATTTTTTTTTTAAATATAAGGTTACAGAAAAAATTGTGTAAAAAGATACAAAAATTAAGTCATGTTAAATTCTACATTCTAAAGATGAATGATTAAAAATAAGATTTAATCTTGAGATGGCTAGTGTATAAGCATATAAATACATTTGTTTGTTTATTTGAATAAATAGTCAAAAGAGAAGTTGATTGCCTGTTTATTTTAACTTATTTCTTGAAAAAATTACTTTACTTTTTTAAAAAAATTTGTTTTGTAAATTTTTATTATGTTTGTTTAAATTTTTGAAAATAAGTAGAATAAAAAAAAGCAATTTTATGATTATTTTTAAAAGCTACTCAAATTTTAAGAAGCTACATTAGATAGTTTTTAAAAATAATTTAATGCGATAGGTGATAGAATGTTTTAAGGAGACAGAATATATAAAGATGTCGTAAAATTTTAAAATAATATAATAATAAATTATTTTTATGATATCTAGAAGATATCATAAAATTTAATAACAACTAACTAATAATTACTTTTTTTATTATTATAATCAAACATAAAATTATGTCTGCATTTCATAAAATTTTTACAAAATAAGTCTCCTTTTATAAAATCTTTGAATTATCTAAAAATTATTTATTTTTTAATCTTAAATAAACATGTTCAATTTTCATGATATGCTCTTCTGATTCAAGAGTGGAAGTGGCTTGTCGGTTGTCTCATGGAGCAAACAATTTTTTATTTTTATTTGGGAAAAAAAAAGATACGGCTAACTTTTTGTTTTTACTTAAAGGGTCACTTTTTATTTTTTATTTTATTTGTAGAAAGATGCAATAGGTTTGGCCGTTTGGGAATTAATCAAATATTATCACACGGGCTGATGAATGTAAAAGGGAAAATTTTTTAAAGAAAAATTTAATGCCTATAACCTCCTACTTATAATAGAATACATACTATTAGACTGCAAGGTCAATTGACCAAAAAAAATAATAATACATACATCTTTTTATATAAAGTGACTTATAAAATATAAATCAATTTTTTTTTAAAAGATGACTTATATATACAATAAGAGAATAATAAATAAAAAAGCATATACGTTGGAAAATTCTAATTGGATAAAGATGGCACGCTACAAAACCAAAGTCATTTTGTTATCACAAGGCAAAGTAGTTCCAAGTAATGGTGTCTTCCTGACTTTTTTCCTTATCTTTTTTTCCCCCTCCCTCTTTGAGTATACTGTCCTATTCCAAATTATAAAATAATTTAAAATAAAATTACTCATATCAGTAAAGCTCAATAATAATACTTTATAAATTTATTTTTCTCAAATAAAATTATAAATGTTTAAAAATATCGTTCATTTAATATAACTTTAATTCTATAATTATTTTAATTTTTTTTCATATTTTATGGATAATGTTAAAAAAAATTATTACTAAAACTTTATTATTATTAAATTATCTTATATTTTGAGATAATAAAATTCATCATATCTCCCCTCATAATTTGGGATGGAGGAAATATGTCATCTGTGGAAGAACAAGACTTTAGTGCAGCTGTTAAACTGATATTCTACAAAATTGACACGGCAGGATTAAGCAATGGATTCATTGTCGTTAGTGATGCATTATTCTATGAACAGGAAAAATCTCTTTTAAGTTAATCTAGGTAAGAAATTCCACTCTTCTCTCTCCTTTTTTAACCCCTCTTGAACCATATGATTTTAGGGGCCACTCTCAATCATTTGAGAAATTTAATTATTTAGCATTGCACTCTTCTAATGCTCATGGGATTTGGCCCAAAAACAATAAAATTAAAAATAATGCTCATGGGATTCAATACAAGATGGCGAAATTCTGAGTTCGTACCAGTGTTTCATCCACTTTTGCCAAAAGCAAAGCGGAACAAGTAAGCAATAGCCCATATTGTGGAGGGTCTTTCTTTGGACAGGGTTCAGAATTTATAACGCGGTTGGTTTGGTGGGAATTGGATGGAGTAGCTTGCTTTTGGTTTAACCAAAGCCCTCATCATGTTTGTCAAAATGCCTCAATGGGATTGAACATTGAAGACTCTGACAGTTTCCACTGTCTTCTTAAACTAGATGGACAAAACAGAACAAGTGATGGGGTCCACAGACGACCCTTTTCCCAAGCCGTGATTGATGGCATTGCGTTTTAAAAAAGGAATTCTTTCATTCCACTCTTTGAAGTTTGATAACACTTTCCTTCATTTTGGAGGGAACATGAACATGGGCTTGCACTTGCATGCTACCCCACACTACACTTCCTCTTGCCTCTTCTTAAGTCACTCCCAAGATTCAACTAATACTCAAACTTACAAAAGCATAGCCACCCTCCCTAAAGTCTTTTAGTCCCTTCCAAGCCTTAAAACCACTTTCTTTTCTGCCTTTCTTTAACCCCCTCCTCCATTCCCACTTCTATTTGTCTCTCTTTCTCTTAAGTTTGAAGTCATATTTCAGCAATACACATTCCTTCACCATGGATTGGTTCTCATGGCTCTCAAGGACTGGCCTTGAGCCCTCCCTAGTGTATGAATATGGCCTTGCTTTTGCTCATAATGAGCTTGAAGAAGAAGACATAGTTTACTTCAACCATGAGTTTCTCCAGAGCATGGGCATCTCCATAGCCAAGCACAGACTAGAAATTCTCAAGCTTGCTAGGAAGGAGAAGGGGAAAAGCCCTCCTGCAGTGGCAAGGCTCATTGTGGCGATCAAGAGGACAAAGAGGTGCTTAGCTAATTACATTCGGACATTGACTCACTGTGAAGAATCAGCTCTTGTGGTTGTGCCATCAAAGCGCACTACTTATGGTACTAGGTGGAAGAGTGCAGTGGTGAAGAGAAACAAAAAGCTGATGATTGCTAAGCAAGAGAGGCTCTTTCTCACCAATGGAACTCCAACAACAGTAGTGCCTGCTCTGCCTGGTCTTGAAGGGTTTTCTAGTCCTGTGCTGTGCAGTGACCAGAAGGAAGAAAAGATGGATGCAGATGAAGAAGATGGGTATTGGTCAGCTGCTGTAGAAGAGATCAGGTGGGATACTTTGTTCACAGATTTGAAACCCAACTGAAAGTTCTTCCCTTTTCTTGGGAAGATTGCAAACCCAGGAAAATGAACTGCGGTGTTTAAATTCTTCAAGGGAATACTAAAGGGAAGGGGATACTTGGATTTTTCCCATCTTCCTTTGTGGTTAACTTCATCCCTGATTTTAAATTAATGGGTGAGAAATAAGGTCTTTTTGGGATTCCTCACCAAAGAAATTTGATTATTTTCTTTACAGGATCTTACTTTTTTTACTTTAGTAGCTGGTGGGTCACGCAGACGGGTAACTTTTGGCACCTTGTCTGATTTGGTCATGAGATTGTCTCCTTTGCTTTTTCTGTGTGTAAGTTATTTTCTTCTTTAGCTTTGATAGGGGAAAATTGTGCAAGATTAGCGTCTTTACAGGGAGAGAAGGATTGAAACAGATAATTAGGTTTAGATCTGTTGCAGATTAGAGTCTGCTTGAGGCCTTGAGCTTTTGCTTTGTACTGTGCATTGTGATGACAATACATATTAACCGGGTATATTTAATACTTGTTTGGCAATCATGTCTTCGAAATTTGAATTCTCTTTTAAATTCCTTTCTTGCCACTGGTCTTCTGAATTCTGCAACATCATGGATTGGTGAGAGCCCATTTAATTTATTGTGATCATTATAGTCTACCATCTCTTTCCATTTAATGCCTCAATTGGAACTGGGCAATCTTATTCTGATTTCTTATGGGCATCAGAATGGGTCTCAGCTGACAAGAGCGTCAAATTTCAGAAGAATAAGAGTTTTATAGCTATGTCTGCTTTATGGAGCTGGAGGCATCAAAGTTCAGCTTATATCAGTAAGTAAAAGCGTTCCGGGGTGGAGAGAAAGCACTCCTAACTTTAACTACACCTCCATTATCAAGAACACTAAGAGCACTAGGATAAGGGTAAGAAGGCATTGGAAACGCATTAAAATGTGTGCTTTCATAATTTACTAGCTAGGGTGGATTCTGCGTACTCTGCACAAAATTTGAAATAAGTTGTACCATAGACTTGTAAATAATATAGCTTCTTAAAAACTTCTGTAGATATATCTATAAAAATATTGATAGTTTCAATGAACTCTTAGCATCAATCTCGAGGACATGAACGTGCTTAGGAAAATTATTCAATATAACTAATCGAGAGTAGAAGAAATACTAAAACCACAACAGAATTACTTGGAACTTGGAACCAGATTCTCTCCATCCCTCCCCTCTCCTAGAGAGATCCTCAGTTGAAAATGGACCCAAAAAGAAATGATTTTAGAATAAAATTTTCCCTGCCATGTGCCACTAACGGATTTTAAAATGCAGGGACCATCCTTAGAGAAAATATGAAAAGACAGGAATGGGCAAACCCATGTGAATTTATCCCCCAAGAATACTGTAAATAATAAGTCTTTTCTGATACATACAACATTACTACATACCAGAACTTGGATCTTGAGAGATCACCAATTAAAACCCAAAAATATTGAATCGTTCATAACAATATGGAGGGTCAGAACATTTCAGAACACATAAGATCCATGCTAATATATTTTCTCTATATCATATTGAACTAGGCCTCAGGAATATTAGTATTACATCTTGTGTCTACCAGATAAATTTTTCACTGTTCAGTGATCTGAAGCTTGAGGGAGACGGAAGGAGCCGCTAGCGTACAACATTTTGTAAACTGGGCGTATTCTAACGGTCAAAATTATACTCAAGATGGTGCCTAATCCACAGATGCCGGCCAAAACCAGAAAGGTGAGCCTGAAACAGTATGAACCATAGCAAGTGGAACCTCCATATTTGGAAGCTTCTGCATCATATACACTACCAGCTAGCAGAGCAGAGAAAAGAAGAGCACCGATTGGGTTTCCTAGTTGCATGAAACCATTAAGTACGCCGAAGTGTCTCAGACCAAAAAGCTCGGACACGGATGGGATCATTATTGAAAATTGAACCCCATAGCAGACTCCAAGCAAAGCCGTTGCAACATAAAGAGTGCCATCTGAATAAGCCAGAGCATAAAGCACAAATACTAGGATCATAATTATCTGTGTACAAGTCATCCAAAATGTTCGAGGTAGCGTCATCGACCTGCCATGAAAAATAACCCATCATTATGCACCAAAAACAAGTATATAATAATCAAACTAATAGAAAACAGTTGAAATTGTGTTAAGAAAGTTAATAATAGAACAACTGAGTTAGCTGATAGCAAGACAGGTAGATAGAATAAAAGCATGTCATGCAAGCTCAATGCAAAGTTAGCTACTACTTCAAACTGTACAATGAAGGTGAAATGAAAATGCTCATGTTTTGTGGAGTCTATGATTAGTCGAGTACAATACCTGACAAAGTGTTCAGAAACAACACCGGCACCAAGACGACCAATGAAGTTGCAAAAGCTAAAGACTGAGAGCAATATGGTTGTATTATCAACGCCTTGAGCGACTCCTATTTGAGCTAAATTATTAAGAACCGTAACTCCTGAACCAACGCCTAGAAAATAAACAAGCCAAAGAAGCCAGAAATCGGCCTTGATTAAAGCTTCATGGAACTTGAAATCTTCCCCCCTTCTAGGCTTTCTTTTCTTCCTCACTGCTCCCTCTCCTTCTGCAAGAAGTATCTCAATATCTGAAGCATACTCATTTTCGTTGGAACTCCCAAGACAAGCAGCTGAGGAAGATGGTGTCAACAATGGATCTATATGAGTCAAATCATCATCAGATACCAGCTGACTTGAAGAACCATCCTGTGGTCCTTTTTTCTTAGGATTGGCAGGGAATAGTGTCATCTTAACTGGAATTACAAGTGGAGTCATCAAAAGTATAATCATTATGGCAACTAAGATGTAGGAAACAGCATCACTTATGGAAATAACCTCATCTAATACTGTGGCGGTGACAAGATAGATGGCAAGTAAAACACTTGCAGCTTGTACCAATATGAAGTGAACATGTACTGAGGAGTCTTCCCCAGAAGGAGGAGTACAAGGCCGAATAAAGTACATTAAAGCTAAACATACAACAGGAACCCCAATTGCAAGGAACAACAACAGTTTTGAAGAAGAATCTTTAAGTATCAAGGTATAAATCAATGTATACACTGCAGCACTAATCCCCACATAACCTTTAAGAATCCCTGAAATGCTGCCCCTACTGAGAGGGAAGTTCCTCATGTTTGTAACAAGAACAGATGTTCCAAACCACGCACAACTGTTAGAGCCAGCACAGAGTGCAATCCATAACTGCAAAGCCATGAGGAGAGGTTAGACATGCATATAAAACATTAAACTGAAGGAAGGAGCCACCTTATATTGATAGAAAATCATGTCAGCAGAAAAGCACATAGATTAAGAAATGAATGAGAAGAGCAAACTAGTTTTGCAATAATGCAATCAAAGGTGATTAACATCTCCTTGACATGTTATTGGAAAGCTTCCATATACAACACTTCGTAGTTCTGACAGCAATGGTATTCATTATCAAATGAAGACAAATTAGTGTAAGACCTAATTCATCATCAATATATTAGTATCTTGCAATTCCAGCCATTGGTCCTCAACTACAGCTTAAGCGCTGGGGAAAGCTGAAAACTACCATGCAAAGTCATAATCAGTATTGTTTTTCCAAGATTAAATCAAAACTTATTTTATAAATTGCACAGAACTTCAAAGAAGCCCTGGCCCAAGTTCTTCAATCCTGCAGACTATATCACAAGTAATCATGATCCAAGAAACTGGGTTCCAAAGGCTAGAGCTCAAGAAAATCAATTGGCTAAGGAAACGGGTTTGGTAAATCCCACATTATATTTTTGACTCTAAATAATTAATGCATTGCGTAAGACGATCATTACTCAACTCTGATGAGTTACCATTACAATAGGGTTAGTTATCTGAACTTAATTTCTTGTCGCAGTGTTTAAAGATCTCAGGTTATGTTGGAAACTAACACAAGTTCCTTTATTGTTTACCCGACGGTTAGATCCTCTCACCATAGTAGGTTAACTTTACATGAACTCATAAACTACTTCCTTCATTTGAAATGGTCACACTGTTCTACAATAATAAGTTTCCTTCCAATCCAACTCCCTTAGAAGGAGATCAAGTTTTGCTGACAATAAGATAACATAATTTAGTAAATTATCAGAATGAGAGGAAAATGAATATTTTGCAGGGGGAACATCAAAGTTAAGACAATTATATTGAACATGGTGAAAATATCTGATTGATCCAAGGGAGAATGACATTTGAGTCCCTTGTATGGGAATATTAACTTTTTGATCCCTATATCATAGTTGTCAATATCAAAAAGATCATTGTTTCAAAGGACCAAAGTGTCAATAATTCCCTTACAAGGACTCAAACGCGATTCTCCCGTGATATAAAATGGAGACTGGAGAGGCATGCAACCTCTGTTGGAGAGAAAATTCTCCAGGTTCAGCAAAACAATTGAATCCACTCAGAAATTCTTTCAATTAAAACAACACCATATTCAATCCATTAGATGTATCTAGAAATTATTTCCATCAAGATCACAGTTTAATTTAAGATTTACTGGCAGGAGATATAAAATTAGATCATTGAAATGAGAGAAACAGGTCATCTCAATTACCAGAATATATGGCAAGCTCGAAAGAGTTTGCCTAAGAGCAAGCCAGATAACTCCATAACCCAAGAAACAAATCACTGAACCAATCAGAATCAAAGCCCAAGGAGGGAGCTTGTTGCAGGCATAACCAGCAGGCAAACTCACGCTTTCCCCAATATCAGTAGCCACTCCAAGCATAGTCACTTGTCGCTGATTGAGACCCAGTATGGATTTGAGCGCAGATGAGTAAAGTGGGAAGTTGTACGTATTGCCGGCAGCGATTTGGACCCATACTGCAGCAGCAAGACCGACCCATGGCGGTCTGCTTCCAGCTTTGAGAACCGGTTTGGGCATTTCTAATTATCACCCTTATTGCCTCAGGTGGTGAAAAGAAGAGATTTTTATGGTGGGTATGAGAACTTTGATTATGAGCTCAGTGTGAGGGTCAGTAGTAGGCAGAACATGGAATGTGATCAGCAATTCAGAATTACTACGCGACAAGAAGAAATGAACAGAGCTTCTGAAGAGTGACTCAGGAGGAGGAGGACGAGTCAAGACGTTTTTACGTCGCGTGAATTGGTTTGACGAGTGATTTTGTAGCTTAAGCTTATCAAAATTGCTGATTTCTGTATAATTGACATTTGATATGTTGATTCTTTTTAACTCAGGCAAGTGGCGATCCATGATGACACTGATGAAGCTTTAGTCGGAGCCCTTTTCTACAAAAATCCAATACATTTAATCGCGATGATGATGATGACGATGCCCCACCCCACGCATATGATGCCGGTACGATGCGATCCTCGTGTTATGCCCTGTGGCCATGGCTTGTCCAACGAATGGGAGTTAATCTGTTCTTTTTTTTTTTTAAATTATAAAGTCACAGTAAAACAGTACAAAGATAGTAAGATCTGGTCATATCTAAAATAATGAGGTTTCCATAATTGTGCATTGGTACATCAAAAATCATAATATTAAAGGTATCATGCCATGGCCAATAAGCTAAGATATCGACACATCTATTTATTTTTCTATGAATATGATCAAAAGTGACTATTCAATCTCTCATAATAAGATCTTTGATCTTCCTGATAGTATCAAAATAAAGATGACTCTCAAAGTATATGCGATTAATGAGTAACAATGCCTCCATCAAATCAAAGTGGATATTAACTCTTGATAATTTTACATTCCAACAAAGATTTAGCCCCTTAAATATTCCCATAAATTCTGCTGCTATACTAGATTGATATTCAAGTATTTAAAAAATCATTTAATCCAAGTTCCTTTATCATCTCTGATGATGCCTCTATAGGCTGCGGTACCATTAGTGTTAATAGAATCGTCGATGTCAAGTCTAACCCATTTGGGTTTGGGTGGACTCTATTTTTCATCATTTATAGAGTTGTATTTTCCTAAATGGGTGTTTTTGGATAGAAATTTTAAATCATTATTTATCTATTGAGTGTTAGAGAAGGCAATATCATTGTTTGGAATGTCATCTGTTGAGTATAATTTGCTGCATCTAACTTTTTAAATATTCCAGCAAGCTTGTGCAACAAGTTTTTATTAAAGGAGGGTCTCCAGATGAAAATATTTTCTTCACCTTGACGGTTAGTTACTCTATTGTTGGCAATATAAATGCTTGTCTCGTTGTTTGAGATGATTTGGTAAAAAAATGGTTGTTTTTAATATCATTAAAAAAAGTGAGAGATCATATTTATTTTTAACTTTAAATAATAATACAATTATATTAAATACTTTTATGTTAATTAAGAAGGAATAAAATTAAAAAAAATTAATTATTATAAGATATCTTAAAATTTGGATTAAAAATTACTTTTAGAAGATGTCTTATAAATAAGATCAAATAAAATATGTCCTATTTTATGCTCGTATACTCCCTCTTGTCCATGATACAAGACATTTTTCTCAGTCCAAAAAAAATAGTACTCTGTCTATCTTAAATTATAAGATACTTTTAAAAAAGATTTGCCATCTTAAAAAATAAAACACTTTGAGAAGATTAATATTTTATTAAATAAACTTGTTTTAATATTATCCTTTCTCTTTATATTTAATATTAATTAAGTGTAGATCTAAAGTTATTAAATGAAAGATATTTTTGAAATTTTATATTTTTATTTTAAAAAAATAAGGTTATTAAATATATTTAATGAGATTTATTAATATATGAAATTTTGTCTAAGAATATCTTATAATTTGAGATAGAGGAAATACAATACATTTTTTTAAACTTTTATTTCATTCAATTAAAAAATTAAATAATTTTTGTAATTATTTTTTAACTATATCCTTACTTTATTTATCAATTTTTTTAAAAATAATACATAAAAATTTTAATTACCATTACTAAGATAATGAAAGTGTAAATAGAAATATACAATTTTTTTTAAAAATAAGATATTAACTAACATTTTTTAAACTATAAATTAGTTTCAAATGCTCTATATTTTATTTCTTTTATAAAAAAATATAAGATATTTTTTAAGGAAATAAATGTTTAAAAATATAAAACATTTTAAATTTTTTAAAACATAATCATTATATCTTTTTTAAGTGTTCTTATTAAATAAATTATTTTATATTTATTTTAAAAAATTTATAAAAATAAATATAAAAAATAAGGTTGATATAAAAATAAAAATTATTTTATTAAAAATAATGTTTTGATTAAAAATATTTTATATTTTTTAAACGGAGCCAAAAGTTATTATCATGAAGAATATGAGTGTCGGAACTCGGATGTCAAGGTTGATTTAACTTCTTCGCGTTGGGGACCACAGCATTAAATATTATGATGATATTTATATTTTAAATAAACTTTAACAAATTTGTCAAAGAAGAATTCCCATGATGTTATATATAATTTGACTGGCTGCCGAGAGTTACACAAGTTTAAGGGTGAAAATAGCTGCCTCGAGTTAAATTTTAACTAAATAAATTTAAACTTATATAATAAATTAAAGATCTGAATTTAATTTGAAACTTATATAATATCATTTTTATAGTTTAAGTTTAAATTTACTTAAAGCCTGATCTAACCTGCATGCCTATTTAGAAGCTTACTTAAGAGTAAAGCATTTTAAATAGACTTGCATTTTAGTTTTAAATTTATTAAATATACTTTAGAACTATTATAATATACAATATATAACCTAATTTATTAATTATAATATATAAAAATTAAAAGGACTTATTAACTACAATATAATATAACAATAAAGTGACAATATTAAAATTAATATATATGTATATGTCAAATATGATTAAAAATATAATCAGAAGTAGTAAAAAATAAATTGATTAAAAATCATATAGTGAAATTGATGTGTTTATGATATAGTACATAATATATATATATATAGACCAGCCTGTTGAGCTTATAGGATAGGCCTTGAAAAAATAGGCCTAACCTATTTAACTAAATAAACTTAATTAAAGACATGAGTTTAGTCTAAACCTATTTAGTAAGTATGCTAGGTTAAGTCTGAAATAGGTTAAGTTGTAGGCCTCTATTTTTCCACACCTGCACAAGTTATATGTGAAACAATCGAATAAAGTGTCTCAGTCATCAAAATTTAGAATATTTTAACAAAAAATTAATGTTCCTTTATTAAATAAACTTATGAACATTAATATTCATTTTAAAAGAGAATTGATACAAAAAAAAGTGAATTAAGTATTTTTTTTGTATTTATAATATATTCAACATAATTATATTTATTATTTTGATTTCATTTTTATAGCATATTTTTTTTAAAAAAATAAATTATGACTCCAATTTCATTCTTCAATATTGTAGATAATTATGTCTTATAATTTAAATATGAGATAATTAATTCGTGTAAGTTGCTAATTTGAGTATGATAATTATTATTAAGGCATAACATATTAGTTGCATATTCTGGTAATAGAACATCGTTGCCTTTAAAATGTACATGTGATATCAACTTAGAAAATAATTCCTGTTGTTTTAGATTAAAAATTAGATTGATCATTGAATTGGTTGAGATCAAGGATCAAGGGTTAAAAGTACAATCAGGTCAAATCAAGAGCTAAATTGGAGTTGAACTGGTCATAATAAAATAATATATTTTTTCATTATATAATACATAATAAATCATGTAGAAATATAAAAATATAGAATTTTTTCTTGAAAAAATTACATATAGGTTCTATACAAAGAAATTAATTATGAGCAAAACTTATATATGTACCTTTATATACTTAGTACACTTTCATTCAATCAAATTAAGATATGTATAGATTAATATATTAATAATTTTAATAACATGAATTTATTATAAAATAAATAATCTATCATAAATACAAGGCTATTAACTAATAATTTTAATTTAATTATTAATAAATTATATAGTAATTAATTTTTTTATATAAAATTTTATCATAATTTTTTTTTTCTCATTTATTTGTACCGACCTATTTCTAACATTGAAAAAATCACCACCCCTTTGCTCTTTTCAATGTTGGGAGGCATCAATCACCTCACCTTTTGGACTTTCCTTCACATATTTGGTTTTCATCTTCTTCCTCCACGTGCTTCCCTCTTCTTCTCTCGTCATCTTTGCTTGAGCTGCAGAAGAAGCTGTGCTGAAGAAAAGAAAGAGAACACACACGTTGTCTCAAAATCACAACAGCAATGTTGAGCACCTGAGCTACGTTCATAGGTCAGGAGGGTCAACAACAAGGTGGGCCTTAGCAAACTTGACGGCAAAGGAAGCAGACCGGAGAGGACCAAGAACGGTAAGGTTCTATTTTTTATTTACTACTAAATGGGTATTAGGACTTGAAAAAATAACCTGCCTAATCCACGGGACTCGTAGGGCAGGCTGGTTTAATTTAAGTTAATCTTAAGTCACTCGAGTCAACTCAAGTTGACTGATACCTAAAAAAATAACCAAATCAAACCGGACACATAGCTAGTTCACTAGTTTAAATCACTAATTTGATCTAGTTGTACAAATCATACTTTTCATTTCCACAAGACAAACCCATTATTAAAACATAAGTAACTGAACAATTTATAGGAATTAACTCAAACATTTCTCTTCTTCATGCACTATGTCATTAATCGTGCTCGATTTGTTGAAGCTATATTTTTCTCTCCAATTTTTGCAAGGAGATAGCATCCAAGACCCTTCCTTCCCTATCAAAAAGGCTAATTTAAGTGAAACTAAATGAACTTAAAACATATTCTTTATAAAATTACATTTAACATTCAATATATTCAATTACCTCAAGGTTTAAAATTTTTAATGCAAATAGCAACTAAAGATCACAATTGAACATATACCTACATTAATGTCATGATAAAATCGTAATTTCTCGTTGTTCATATACTACTCAATGCAACAAATCACTACTAAATTAACTATGTAAACCAATAGCCTTATAACCAAAGCATCAATCCCATACAAAAAGAAAGACTACTAATTGTTGATTAGAACATTCAACAATTAAAGGCTACTAGCAGTCTAGTAATAATATATTAATTATAAGAAAATAGCTTGAAATAAATATAAGTACCACTCCTGGCCAATAAAAAAAAAGATTCACATTTTAAAAATCCTAAATACAAAATAAGATAATTGATGTCTAACAAAGGCGCATTAAGAGTGAAGATTAACCATAAAAAAGGTGTTATGGTGAATGGTTTACTAGATCTAATCATATCATAATCTAAACTCCTTGGCTTACCAGATCCTTAAAATGCATGTTAACTCTTTCAATTACATCTTTCATGCCTTCAAGCTTCTCAACTAATGCATCCTCACTGCAATCATCAAACATGCCAAACATACTTGACATCTACGATGAGAGTATTTTTCCTATTACATTACACCACAGATAATGAAGCAACCACACATCACTTGATCAATTTAGTTTGAGAGAAAGGAAATAAATTAAACAACACTGCAAGAAAATTGCACAGGGAAGATATATTTCTGTTTTCCAAAAAAGGTATCATGCCTGTAGAACAAAAGAAAGATAATGAAATCACATGTTTTTGAACAAAATGAGACGGCAGTGAGAGGAATAAATAGTAAAAAATGTTTCAATAAATTAAAAGATGATTTGGCCTAGGTGATCCTAGCTTATAATCATATATAGCCTTTATTATTCTAAAAATTTTAGAGTGCTTTGGAATAAGGTTCCTTCGAATGCTTTTTATCCTACTAAAAGTCTCTAAAAAGGGGACCCAATGTCCTCGTAACTCTTAACTCTTTGTATGGAGCAACCTAACCATATCATTATGGATGAAATTAATGAGAAGAGATGGAAATTGGTTCGTCTATCTAAGGAAGGTCTTGATATTACACATCTTTTCTTTGTTGATAACCCTGTGTTATTTACTGAGGCTTCTACTGAGTAGGTGGAAATCATTGAAGAATGCATGCAAAAATCTATTTGTACTCAGGAAAGAAAATGAACAAGGAAAAAACAAAAATGTACTATTAAAAAATGTTAATTTTAATAGAGCTCTTAATCTCAGTAGGAGGTTGAATGTCAAGCTTACGGGGGATCTTCAAAAATACCTTAGGATACCGCTCATTCATCAAAGGGCTTTGTAGAATTGAAGATTGGTGGGTTGGAGAAAGAATTTTCTTACAATAGCTGGACGATCCATCTTGATTAAATATGTATTTTCATCATTGCCATCATATTATATGCAAACAATGCTATTCCCAAAGAAACTACTTCCAAAGATTGAGAAAAGATTGTCGAAACTTCTTTTGGGATGACTCCAATGATTGTTGAAAGGTACATCTCCTAACTTGGAAGGAAATTATCACTGATAAGAGAAAAAAAAGGTGGATTAGGAATTAGGGATCCAAATCTACAAAATAGAGCTTTTATCTTTAAACTATGTTGGAAGATGCTTCAAAATGATAAAGCTTTATAGGTTCAAATGTTGAAATCTAAATACAAATGTGAAAGTAGTGTCTTGCCAAAAGAGGGGATGAAAAAAAAAAGGCTTCTTTAATGTGGCGAAGCATCATTAAATGATAGGAGAGTATCCTAGCTGGGGTTTGGTAAAAGAGTTGGTAATGGGTGCGACACATTTTTTAGGATTGATTAATGTGCTTATTGCAATAAACTACTCATTCATATGGTTGTGGAACATGATTATGATGCTGAGAGCCATGTGATTGATTTTGTTACAGCGAATGGATTATGGGATCTTGAAAAGATGAGACTCTGTTTGCTTAGTACTGTTATTAGCCACATTGCTTGCACTATAACTCCAAGAGTTGAGGAGGGTGAGGATTTCTTTACCTAGAAACCATCTTCAGATGATAATTTTAATGTCTCTTCTGCATGAAAATTTATTGCTATAGGTACATCACCAATAGTTGAGGACTTACAGAGAAAAATTTAGAGCTGGTCAGGACCTGAGAAAATGAAGATTCACCTTTGGCTGGCAACCAAGGGTAAAGTCCATATGGCAGAACTGAGAGCATGTAGAGGGTTACAAGAATTTGATCTTTGTATGTTGGTTGTGGGCAAAATGAGGACATCATTCACTTTCTTCAAGATTATCTATATGCAGAAATTAAATGGAAGGACCTAGTTAAAGAAAGTGAATGGGAAAAATTTAAGAGATTAAGTGGTATTGATTGGAATCATTCTTAAAGACCTCAAACAAGATAGGTGAAACTTGAGGCATTGGTGGTGAGATTAGATGTGGATGGGTCGTTCAAGGAAGGCGAGTCATGATGTGGTGGAATCATAAGGGATAGCTTAGCAAATTGGGTTATCAGTCTCAACTCAATTATTGGTAGCTTCCCTCTTGCGATCATCAAAGTCTTGGGTATCATACTAGGTTTGGAAATTTGTGCAAGTTATGGTTTCTAACAGGTGAAAGTCTATACTGACTATGTTGAGGTGATTAACATCTTCACTTGCATAGATACTTCTAAGCATCCTTATGAAGACATTATTGATTATGCTAGATTTGTATTGTCTAAGCATAGTCATGTTTCTTTAGAATTTGTTTCTAGAGAAGCCAATACGAGTGCTCATAATTTAGCTGGCTTTGCCACTGGTCTAACACGTTCCTTTTGTTCTTATGATCAATCCTCACCTCATTATAGGGAGGTGGGAGATAATGACAAAAGATGGTCTAATATAAGAACTACTGTGTAACTTCTGTTGGGTAATGTTATCATTTTTTATTCAAAAATAAAAAAGCATGGGGAAGTGCAAGGGCCAACATTTTTAAACTTCATTCCAAATTTGAAAATACGATAAACAGGGAATATTGTAAATTGTAAATTGTAAATTGAAGTGTATAAGTAGGATATATGCAAATTTAATTGACCAATGAGGAAGAGGAATTAAAAAATAAGCTAGGTAGACTTGCCAATGAGATTGAAGGAATTTCGAACCAATGAGCTTCATTCTAAGAGATTTGTAGAAGTTAGTTGATAAATAGTAAATAGAATTCTCTTTCTTTTGCATTTGGTTTCTCCATGTCGACTTGGGTGATGGGTCATCTGACTTGGATGAGTTCCAAGTCTGCGAACTCGCATATTCTATTCTCAAGTCTAGTTCTTATTGATAGGATTTTATTATTATTATTTTTTTTTTTGGCCAATTTATTGATAGGATTTAAGAGCAAACTTGAAAACTTGTATAATTTTATTTTTAATTGTGCTAATAATTGTGTGTGTGTGTGTGTGTATAAACGTCAGAGGATAAAAATAAATATCTAAAGGACCCCATTAAACTAACAAAATTTAAATAGAATAATACAAATACAACCAACATATTTTTCTTTATAATTAACCCATTATTTATGAGATAGAGCAACAATTTTCAATAATTTAAAAAAAATAGGTACCGAGTGGCAACCACAGGTTAGTTGGAAAAAATTGTTATAAGCCTGTTTTTACCAAAGTTATTTAAGGGTTAGATTTTAAAAAATTATGCAAAAATGTCTATCGTTCCAGGTTCAATCTTAAAAAATACAGGATTCAATGACTAGCTTGATAGGCCCACCCTAACTATGGTTATAAGTTTGGAAGAATGGCAGCTAACGCGCCTGTATCAAAAAAATTAGCACCTAAAGCTTAATATATTTTAAATTTATTCTAAATGCCTTACATGCAACTATTTTTTTTTGGTAAAAAAATTCATTTGCCCCTCATTTGAAAAAATGACCTCATACACAAGATATTATGTTATTAATGTATGAACCTTATCGTATTATATTCAGACGTTACATATGTTGGTCATACACATATCATGGATAATATTTCTGCAGCTGACATTTTCAGTAGGCTTAGGAGCTTCGATCGGGTAGCAATAAGTAATTCAGATGTTGTTGGATATTGGTGCTACAAGAAAGATGTGTCGCGGTTGCTGTACTTAAGTTAATTGTTTTGTCAAACCAGAATCTATAGTATGTACTTTTGTTGTGTGATTGATTGGAAGCACGTGGCAGAAACTATTTGCTAAGTGGAGCTCCTGAACCAGATAGATTATTAAGCTACCAGTCAATCGGTGGAGCTACCAGCTAGCTTTTAAGTGTACATAATAATGAACTTATGGTGATTCATCAATGTTTCAAAGCTTTTCTTCTTGATTCCCTTTATATAAATAATGAACTATTGCATGTATTGACATTTCCGCCATGTGATATCCAAAATTCCAAATCTCACTGTGTGTTGGTTTAACACAGAATATTGATTCGTTTGCAGCAGGAGCTTAGTTTGATAAATAGTTTAAACTTCGATACAAAATTTTGTTAGATCAAGAAAAGCAGCGATTAATATCAGTTTCTTCTCAAGTTTGTTAACATGTAAAAGCATGTTACTTTGATTGGGGAAAACGTGTAATAAGTATATAGCATGTTGAACATATATTGCGTTGTTAATTTATATTCACTCTTTGACTTCTTTTTGAAGAAAGGTTCATAAATTAACAATAATATGTGCATTCATTATACATAGTTTGTATGATTTAGTTAAACAATTATGTACAAATTTTTCAAATGTATGAATATCAAAATATCCGTATATAATATGATAAAATATATACATTAAAAACACAATGTGCCTTCACTGTATATTATTTATATGGTTTAGTTGAATAATAATATATAAGTTTTTCAAGTATATAAAGTATAAACAATATAATGTCCATATAAAACATGTATGTTAACAATACAATGTCCGTTCAACATGTGTAATTTGTATGATAATTGAACAATAATATACAAGTTTTTCATATGTATATCAATAGAATGTCTATATATAACATGACAAAATATATACATTAACAATACAATATCTATTCATTATACTTTAGTCTATATAGTTTAATTGAACAAGCATAAGTTTTTCTTTCCCTTTAATGAACAATAATGTGGTTTCATTATCCGTTCAAAACTTCATTAACTGTGAATCGTTCTTGCTACTTTGATTCCCTTCCTTTTTTTTTTTCCCTCTCTGTTCATTATTCTTTCCATTTGAAACTGAATTTATTCAGTGAAAGGATATCCAAAATTTTGGTTCAAAGGTCTCTTTACATGCAATATATTTTTGTCCTCTGAAAGGACCGTCAGCATTGAATATGTCTGTCTCTGATGCATAGCTTTCATGTTTAATTAATTAAGGAATGTGTGTCACAGAGTGATTTTCGTTTTCTTTGTGAAATTCTTGGATTCTTTGCATGGAACTTAAATGGAACAAACCACGCACATAATTCTAGCTGGACACAACAAAGCACTGAAAAGAGAACTATAATTACAAGCTGTGTATAGGATTCTTTTATCGCATTTAACTCATGTTATCTTTTAAAAAAAATTTGAAAAAAAAGGAAAAGAAAAGGAAGAAATGTTGCTATCAACGAGATATAAACCATATAAGGTATTATTTACTTAGTTTATTCAATTCATATATTTTAACAAACATTGTGAATTAATATTTTGATGTATTTAAAATAAATTATAAAAAATATCGTATTAAAACTTATTATTTATATATATATTTTTTTTAAAAAACTTACAAAAGTAATAAATAATAAATGAATTAACAAATTAACTCAATTAACCCCTCCACCTTTGAGGTTAGATTAAATCTGAATTGATATAAAAATAAGTTAAATTTAACTCCAATTCATATTTCCCTCATCCATGTGAGCCCATACATCCAGCTCTTTGGGGGCATGAACAAGTTGAATACGTTTCTTTTATTTTTTTGGCGATCAATCAATCAAATCATGTTCGTTTAAAAGATGAGGGCTGATATTATTTGGCGAATCAGATTTGGACATCACGGAATCGTGACTGTTATCAAAGTGGATGACGACTATCTCATGATACCCCGCTATCTAAATAATTTATTTAGATTTAATTCCGTTAAACTCCTTGGAAGGTTGGATAATCTTTCAAAAACAGATGACTAAGTTGGATGAGTTAAATGTTAAGGATTGAATTCTAACTTGGTCAAATTATAATAACTAAATAATTAATCTTTCTAAAAAATAATATATTATTTCATTTTTAATAGATATTTAATTATTTAATATCATTTTTATGATATTTTTCAAAAAATTGCTCTTTTACTTTTTTTTTAAATGCAATTTTCCATTATTTATGGGCCAAACTAAGTAAGACCGACAACAAACACCAACCAACAAATATTCAACACAATTATATAACCAGGATATGAATTTGAGCTCACTAATTAAGCTATACATCTCCCTTGCCAATTTTACCCAGAAATTTGGGGTATTATAAGACCATTCTTACCTACTAGACTGATGCCACCCTTGTAAATGAAAGAAGGATAATAAGTGCACACAACTCAAAGCTATACAGTGGAGTAACATCAATTGCTCTCTTGTTTTTTTACATAGACCTACTTATAAAACCAAATATATATATATATATATATATTCTCAATTATAAAACACCTTATTATTTTTTTATATTTATCTTTACCTTTCTATTGTTATTAAATGTTTTAAAAATAATTCCTTTTATTTTTACTGAAAGGTAGAGGTGAAAATTTATTAAATTTTAAAATAAAGTTGATGAAGTTTAAAATTTCCTTTGATGCTGGCATAACATGCTAGATGGACATGATTTATAAATAGAACCAGAAAATGTATAGATGGTGATGATGCGAAGAGGGAAATAAACATGACTCTATTTGACAAATGCAAGAAACAATAACCCCCAGCATATATTAAACATTACCCCTATCTAAAAGCACAAAAACTGCTCATACGGAGAAAAGTTTTGGCCAAGAAGAAGCTAAGCATGAAAAAAATAAAAACCATCATGCAGCACTCAAGCAATTCTCCCAAGTGCCATATTTAGAGCTGAAACTCCCTCCCCCACTTTGTTGTGCATACTCTGAAATAATTGCACGAGCGCACACATCCCACGTCCGGGCTATCTCTCCCAGGGACATTGGTTCTTGTAAACATCGCAAGGAATTGCTAAATCGTGACTTTGTCTTCACCGAAAGATCTTCATTCTCTTTACTGTCAAAATACAATGACAGATTAAATGCTACTTTGTCTGACAAATAATGATTTTTTGGCTTAGAGAGGAAAATGCGGAAGATGCACATGTTGAAGGGCATGAATTAACTTTTCAGAGCACACACAAGATTGACAATGACATCTAGCATGTAATAGTATGACTCTGTCATCAGATTCCTCCTTAACTCTTTCACTTACTTAAGGCTAAGCTTCTATCATCTTCTACGTTAGATATTTAAAAAAGAAGATAACCGAGTTACTTGGCTTCAGTAGCAAAGGATGATGATAACGACAATTTCTTGAAGTATATTTTTGTTCTTTCTGAAAGATGACAAGTCACGGAATTACAGAATAAAAAGCCTTTCACCTTGCAAGAGGTTTACTTTAGGATTTCTCAATAAAAGTACATGAAATTTAACAGGGTGCAAAACCAACATAAAACAACCAATTTAGACATCTGAAAAAGCTAACAAAGGCCAATTTCATGCAAACTGACGAAACGTTTTATAATAGTATTTGCATTTTATGACGCTCCTGAATTTCATATCCATTTTCCATGTATTTGCTACTTAAGAAGATCATAGCTTAATAGATTTTAATGCTCAAGAATCACGAGAGGCCTGATAGTTGATTGCAGCAATCAACCTGGCATGCATTGACAAAGGCATGCCGGTCAATATTGAAAATACCAAGAGGTACCTTTCAACCATACCTACTCCATTCGTATTCAATTTAACACTACACATTTTCAAAGAATGAAAAGAAGCGGGGTTGGAGCTCTCTCTCTCTGTTTTTTTTTTTTTTGGTCGACAAGTCCCTATTATTGAATCATGCGGATTCATAGTATGCGAGGTTTTGAAATAACATTCTAAAGTTAGAATTCCATACTAATTATTACTATATTAATCAAAGGAACTATTTTTTTCCTTCTAAAATAGAATTAATCTTCTGTGTTGACCTTTGATTGCCGGACAAAACGACGGGAAACATAAGGAACTTATGCGACTGATTTCTCTTTCTTTCCTTTTTCTTACTAATACACTGAAATATTAGGAGTTTTTTTGGTTTTGTTTTCTGTTTTTATGTTATTAAAAAATTCAATAAAATAATTTTTCAGAACAAGGTTTGGAAACAAAAATTGAAAAAAATTGTTTGAATCATTATTTTGAAAAGGAAAAACATAATTTTAAATCCATGTGCTTTATTCACGTTTTACTATTAGTTCTTATACTTTTTTTTCGGTATTTTTAGTTCTTATACTTTTGTTTTTCATTGTTTTAGGTCCCCTATGAGCAAAATATAAGGACAATAGAGGGACCTAAAACAATGAAAAACAAAAATACAAGGATCAAAAACACCGAAAAAAAAATACAACAACCAATAGCAAAACGTGAACAAAGTACAACGACCCAAAATTATGTTTTTCTTTTTGCAAAACATCTCTAAATTGGTAAAATAAAGGGTGAAAAAATAATTTATTTTATTAACAAGATTGTCATTAATGAAATCATAATATTTTCTGCCTTTTCTATAGTTTTGCAAAACAAAAGGTAACAAAACATCTGAAAGATTTTCTGGTTTATTAATTCTCAAGAACAACTTTTTAACTTTTTTGTTTTTCAGAACAGATGACAGAAAATGCATTTTCAAACAGATTTTTTTTCTTCTCTTTTTTTTTCAGGAAAAACTGTTCTTAGAAAAAGTAATCAAATAGGCCCTAGGTTTCTCGCTTTCTCCTTTCCGTTAATAAAAGGAAAGCTCCAATTTGACACCCAAAAATTGGCGGTCTGTAGCTAAAACAAACCAAGCAAACATAGAAGATGCCAAAATGCTCATGCTCTTACCTGGATTCAACTGGAAACTTGTCTAGGAGTATGGGGGAGCAGTTGGGATAATTTGTTGGGACAAGCAACCGTAGGGGCTGAATTGGCGACTGCATTGTGGGAAAGACATGAATAAAGACAATTATACTGCAAAAAAATAAGTAGACATAATATACTCCCCTATTAAAAAATGTAAGGTATTTTTAATTGAATCTCACTCCTTAATAAATTAGTTAACTATTTTCAAACTACCATCATCTTTTCATAAATGAACCTTATTTAATAGGGTGTTTCGCTTAAAAATAAATACAAAATGATTCATTTATTAAGAGCATTTGTGAAAAAATATATTAATTACACTTTCAAACACTAAAAATACCTTACATGTTTTAAGGTCCAACCCTTCAAAAAATACTCTATTTTTTTAACGGTGGGAGTATATGAACGTATGTGCAGCCGTGTATTAAAAAAATTGCAATGTCAATATCTGAGGGCTCACCATCTGTGCTGAAGCATATTGCGACTTCAAACTTGAACTGAGTGCCACAGCATTGAAAGAGCACTTGACAATTGTTCCTTCCGACTCTTCAGCAGCAGCAGCTGCTGCAGTGTGATCAACATCTTCATCACTGATATCTACCACCGTGTCTATAAGCCGTTGATTAATTTCCCTTATTTCCTCCAAAAGGGAATGATTAGCCTGCCATAAAATTCACTGTCACATTCTTACCAAGAAAAAGGAAAGAAAAAGACATCAGTCACATAAGTTCCTTATGCTTCCAGTTATTTTGTCCAGCAATCAAAGGTCAACACAAGATTAATTCTATTTTAGAAGGGGAAAAAAATAGTTCCTTAAATTAATCTAGTAATAATTATTATGAAATTCTAACTTTAGAATATTATTTGAAAACCTCGCATGCTATGAATCTGCATGATTTAATAATAGGGACTTGTCGACAAAAAAATAGGGATTCTGAAAAGTGATCTTGATCATCAATGATCATTGCTATCAATAAGACCAATAATTGTCCAAGTAATTTAGATACTATGTACTCGAGTAAACCACACCAACGAGAAGATTTTGAGCTCAATTTTTACTTGATTGCTTTTCTCGAATAAGGAGGATGTGTTTTTAAAAGGATGAGGGAACATTCAAAACAAACATTATTTCCACAACTCCACTCTTACAATACACAGAAACACTTAGACTATTTATACTAATTGCCATAACTCTTACACAATGTTTGGTAAGAAGAAAAATGTTTTCTAGGAAAAAAAATGAGAAATGAACCTATCTCATTTTCTTTCTAAGTGATTTTTTCATTTCCTTTCTATAAAATATTTTTTCACGTACCCAACATGCAGTTAAACTTCGTCCATTTGATAGGTTTTACTAAAAACCATCACATATTTCTAAGCACATCAATACTCATGATTTTGCTCACGAAATTAAGAGACTGGCGCAGCTCCGAAAAGACAAACACATATGTAAATGCTATTTCCAATATGTATCATAAAGAATATTGGTAATCATTAAACAGATTTTATCAATTTAAACAGTAATAATATAACATCCATCAGCCTTAAAGTCAGATTTTGTTATTGTACAATAATGATTTACTATTATTATTGCTCATTGATTTCCTATCATTCAATCATATTAAAATTTGAATCTTTAAAAGATAGGATTACTCCCAAATTTGATCCTAATATAATTAAAATGCATTTAAATCCCTATCTTAAATCTCTTCACAAGGCACATTAGTGACTGCATTTTCAACGGAGCATTTTTTCTAGATTTCTAGGTTCCTAATCGATAGGAGCACTAGTGGCATCCAACAAGGCATCCATAACTAGAATCCATTTATGTTAATGGGTTTCAGTTTTTCTATTTTCAGTGTATTTTCGCCCCTATTTTTTGAGTAATTTTTTTTAAGTTAGTGTTTTAAGGCCTAATAACCTATTATGGGTTTTTGGGCTTTTATCCATTAGGGTTTTTAGAGAGTCCTAGTTGAGTCAGGAGTCTTTTATTTTTTTAAATACTATTCATATGCAGAGGGCATATGGAGAGCGTATTGAATAAAAAAGTTATTTCTTTTTAAAAAGCTTTGCTTGTTTGTTGGGTTTCTGGATTGAATGCCATGTAGTTTTTCGAGTAGTCATGGCATTAAAAGTTCATTGTTTGATAGTTTCTAGGTGTGATTCCAACTCTGTGCAAATATTTTCAATTAGTGTGTTCTCTGTCAGATAACACATCATGAGATTTTGAATTATCATGTAGGCTTTCCAGCAAATGGCAAATGTTTTCATAAGAAAAATGTTTAGCCAGAAGTTTCATGCCAACCCCTTGTACTCCCTCGTTGTTCTTACATAAGCTGGAAATTCTCTAAATGCAGCATTCACTACATAAAATTGCACCCCTTCTAGGCTCTCCCCTTGGTTCAACTAATTGTTGATGTGTCAGAATCCTTGAAGTGAAAGTATCAGATTGCAAATAAACTGCCCTTGGATTTAAGTGAAGAAATCTACATTCTTAGTGTAACAAAAAGGGTGCTAACTTTTGTAGTCAATATGTAAATTCAAACTTGCATTGATGCCCTCTTTCTAATAAAAAAAAGTTACAAGAAGAAAACCATTGACAGTAAACCTTTAAAATATAATCATTTAAAACAAAGCATAATTGAGTACCTTAATCCTTGGCTTCTTGATACTAGCTGTTGTAGCTGAATCCAGATCAGCAACCTCCAAAGCATTTAACTGCTTCATATTATTATCCATGCAATCAGGAGATGATACAACATTCAAGGGCATGGCGCTCACAAAACGCCTTGTTCTCTTGGTTCCATTGGTTCCATCTTGGTTGATGAAATTTCTAGTCTGAAGACGACACTTGGTCATGGCAACCAAATCCTCACCTACAGCAGCTCTAGATCCATTGCCTGGCGCTGATCCTGCTATCCTATCAATCATGCTAACAACTGAGCCAATGTCACTGACAGCAGCACTTAATGCTTTGGGTGACATTGATTTTACCTGGAATATAATCAAGACATAAATTTGTCATCTGCAACTCCAAAAATAAAATCATAATCATGAGGCTAAAGTATACTTTTAGTCCTCTAACTTTATATGAGGTTTTAATTTGATCCCTCAATTTTATAAAGTATATTTTTAGCCCTTTAGCCCTAATATTGTCAGTTTCAAATGATCATTTTTTGTGTCATTGTTATTTTGAAAAAAATTAAACTTAATATGTCAACATTTGAGAATTTTTTATCAATATTTAAAAGTTCAATGAAAAATTTTGTTAGGATGAAACGAACAGTGCTAGGGTTTAAGGATTAAAAAAGCGCTTGTTAAGGGACTAAAATGTATACTTTAGCCTAATCATGATGATTTGTCATTGCAAGATACTTCTCATAATCAGTTAACTATTAGGCATAGCAGTTAGCTTCACTGACCGCTTTAATTAGGCATTCAATAGGCTGTTCTGCAACAGTTAACTTCGCAGAAGAGGGTGCCAAGGCATTACCATGAGCACCATCTGCACCACTGAACTCCTCTAGCAAAGGAGAAGGTGATATCCCAGGAGTCCCTATGGCAAGGGATTGAGCTGGCACTGTTGCAATCCTTGTTTGTTGATGTCCAATATTGGCGGCATTTGATACTGATGAGACAACAGAAATGGGTTTTTCAGAATCTGGCATAAGAGATGGAGCCAAGGGAGGCGAAGGTGTAGGGCCCACAAAAGTTGAGTTAGCTGATTGCAGAGGGGTAGAAGCTTTAGTGAAAGATGAAAGATTTTGCTGGTCAACCTGGGGAGAAGGATGTTGCTGACTCTGAGGAGATGCAGGCTGAAGGATATGGGGTGAAGAAACAGGATATGGACCCCCTGGTTTAAACTGTTGATGGGGATAAGCTGAACGTTGACCAGAGGGAGGATGTTGCTGGAAGGCCACTGGCTTCACACCCAATCCCTGTTTCATCTTTACATCAGTAATATCACTAATTTGGTGAAGCGGAGGAATTTGATGTGTCTGCATGTGTGCAGGCACCTGTTGCTTTGTCACCTGTTGTAACTGCTGCTGCTGCTGCTGCTGCATCACCTGCTGCCTTTGAAGCAATTGCCGCTGCTGAATATGTTTCTGCAACATCTGTTGTTCCTGTGGTTGTTTCAGTTGCTGGTGCTGAAGCATACTGGAACCTGGCTGAAGTGGGTTTAAATTTTGTTGGAGCACACTTCCCCCACCTTGCGATGATAAAGAGTTGATATTAGTTTGTTGAGGAGCATTCAGAGTGTTAGGATGAAGGGAGCTTGCTGCAACCTGCTGTAGAGAGTTCACAGAACTTGAATCTAAGTTGGCACCAGGTTGCACAGACTTAATCATGTTCTGCTGTATTGTTGATGCACCAGACAAGGCAGGGCTAGAATTATGCTGCAAGCTTGCCATATTATTCTGTGGCATTGTCGGTACGGAACTCTGTAAGTTTGTTGATTGTATCTGAGAGTTCATTTGATTTTCATGAGGCTGCACTTGATGAAGTTGGGATTGTTGCTGTGACACTGAGTGCGTATGAGATGGAGGAAGTTGCCCGGAAGACATGGGTTTCCTGGGCTTATTTGTATTTATAAAATTTATGATCTGCTTCTCATATGAAGCCATTTTATCCTTCAAGCTAGGCACAATATTGTCCTTGGGAACCTGTAGAAATTGTATGAGGCGCTGCAACATTGTTTTGAATATCTTCAACTTCTCAAGCTGCTCTGACTTTGGTTGTTGTGGAAGGGATTCATGCTGATAGATGAAACCAGATTAGAGGTTAGATAAAGCTTCGTAAGATGTACTGAATATTATATGCAGACTCAAGGTAAATTAAGAGTTTTCTTTTGGAAAGAGGTGACGGATTGATGCTTAGCACATGCTACAATGGTTGAACAGTGCAGACATTATTCCAGATATTCTATAGTTGAAGCCACCACAGCCATGATAATTGCTATGGAAAGAATGATTTATCCATATATGTTAAATTTTCTGAATATATTTTGAGTAAGTAAGAAATTATATAAAGAAAGAAAAATAAAACAAATGACAAGGAATGAATATGCTTCAAGGAAAAACACAGAAGAAAACAAAAAAATGAAAAAAAAACCAAGAAAAAAAAAACAAGAGTTGAAATACCTGCTGAAGTCTAGATGCAATTTTATTGTACATTTCATTCAATTCTGGCAAGTATAAATCTTTCATGGACTTGATCTGTAAGTCAAAATCAACAGAAACAAATAACTAAAACATTTAAAACCAAGAACTACAATGGAAACATGCATGTGTTTCATTCTTGCTAATGCTTTTCTTCTTAAGCAAGGTTTTAAAAATCGGAGCTTTCTAAGTTTTGCGCTAGCATAAGGGAGTGTTCAAAACCATTCACGTGTGAAAACACAAATTGACATCTGAAACATATTGAAGTATAAGACTGCAAAAAATGAGTATAAAATTTTGATGTTATTTAACTCCTAGACTAATAAGTTCATTGTCACTTTCCATTTGTCAATTGATTGGCTATGTTCAGAAGTTCCAGTCAATTCTCACGTGGAATTGAAGTAATTAAAAAAAATGGGATATTACCCTTTGGTACACCTCTTCTTGCCAATCATCCCCACTAGATTTTCCAGTCTGTGCAGTTGAATCTAGAGAAGCTACAATATAGTTATATTATACACAAATAAGCATAGAGGGCTCAACATTGGCATCTTTCTAGAAACAGAAATAACAGATGAAAGAATAGATAGAAGACATGTTGAAATGCTATAGCCATTAACTGACAAAAGCAAAATGACAGTGAAAAGCATAAATGCAACAGCATACTTGATGATGAATCTGGAAGGGTTCTTTGTGACTGATATAATTGCTTTTGATGATCAAGTACATTTTGCTGTTGAAGCAACGAATTCGATGCCTGAAGCCTCTGCTGCATATCTCGTTGTAAGGGATTTGGCTGCTGCTGCAAACCCAACTGCTGTTGCAACTGTGCAGGCTGAGATTGTATCTGTGGCATTAATTGCTGCTGTGGAGCCTGTGGCTGTGATTGCTTCCCTTGTGATTGTAATAAATTTGTTACATTTTGTTGGGATTGTTGCTGCATTGGAACCTTAGATTGCTGTAGCATGTGCGCAGAGTGCTGGCTAATCTGCATGCCTGAGTTGCCAGACTGAGTTGCAAGCAGCTGCTGCTGCTGTAACCCTGGGACGTTACTTCCCAACTGTTGCTGATGCATATTTGAGAGATTGTTTTGCTGATTTATCAATTGCTGCTGCTGCAGGTTTGGAAGATTATTCTGCTGGCCAACAAGAAACCTCTGATGTTGCTGCATATCACCTACATTATTCTGTTGCCCAAGTAGCTGAGGATGTTGCATGCTTGTTACATTTGACTGCTGTGCTAGAAGCTGCTGCTGCTGCTGTGGAGGCAGTACTGGCTGTTGGGTAATTGGAGTTTGTTGCTGGTTAATAACTGATGTCTGTTGTTGCTGTTGCCTGATAACTGATTGGGAATGTTGCTGAAGCATGGGTTGTGTTGACTGTTGGACATTATTTGATTGCTGATTCTGCTGAAGGCTGGAAAGAGATGTTTGCATAACAGAGGGCTGGGAAGATTGCAATTGATTTGGCTGTAGGTTAGGCTGCTGCTGCTGCTGCTGCTGGATGTGCGGTTGCATTAGTGGGTGTTGAATGTTCCCAGGCTGGAGTTTATGCTTCAGATATTGCTGTTGAAGCTGTTGCTGTTGGTACATATACTGCTGTGAATTCTGCGATTGCTGTTGCTGTTGGGGAACAACCTGCTGCCTTGGCGGCGTTTGTCTCTGAGAACCACTAAACATATTACTCTGCATGTTGGAATTTGGGCCAACAACATTTTGGATAGGAGTCTGGCCTATATTGGATGCAGGAGGAGCAATGTTGTTTTGCATGTTTTGAGGTAGAAGTTGTTGACGTGATTGGGACTGATTAGGCAATGAAATAGCATGAGACTGCCCTGGATTGTGAACTTGAGAGATAGAGATAGAGGGTTTTATTAATTATGTCAGAGGAATAAGAAAAAAGAAGTTAACTAATATGAATCAAAACCAAACATGAGAACAATAATTTATAACAAGGAGAGGATGCAGAGCCAGATAAGGAAAAAAGAAGGGAGAATGACAAATAAGGACCTTTGAAAGATATCAAGGACCTTTCATGGCTGAAACTTCAGGAATTTACAACTCAAATGTTTTTATTTTAAATTAATTTCCTAACAAGGTCTTCAACTGTCATTCTCCCAAAAAAGAAACTCTAAATGTTAATGATATTTCCACTAACAGGACACCATAAGGATAACAGCAAATCATATTGAGAAAAAAATTGTTTCATTGATTGTGTCTGCAAGCTATTACTCATCACATAAACTGTCACCTCTGAGTGGTGGCCAGAATTTCAAGTATGTAAAAGATACAACAAGAGAAGATATAAAAGAGCTGATGAAGTCAGAAAATCACTTAAAAAAACAGGATGACAAGATTATGTCAAATGCCTCATTACATATACAGACTTCAGCAACAGATCAGTACACTGTTTCCAAGCCAATACTATTATTGCGTATGAGAAAAAAAAATAATATTTATGCCAACCTGAATCAATAGGCTTGTTGCTAGGGCCACCTGTTTTTGATTGCACAGGATTGACCAAGGTGCTCTGGGTTTTATTCTCCATTGTAAGCATCTTCAAAGATATTTTCCGAAGATAATCAGGCTGAAATAAGGGAGTAGCACATAAAGCAATCAAACTTTGATGTTGTATGTGTTAGCAAAAGTAATACAAATGAACGTGACAAATGTGAGAGTAACATGCGTCATTGTGGATGAACCTGACTGGTGGCAGCAGTATAAATTTTTTCTTCAAACCTTTGAGCAATTTTGCGCAATTCAAGCAATCCCTCTTGTCCAGAAACAGGAAGATGTCTCTTTAACGTATCCATTCTTTAACATGAAAAACATAAGTTCAATAGTACAAGTCACCAAGATATTAAGAATGATAGAAACTCTCCAATGAATTTATGATTGTTACCCAAAGCATTTATTTTAAAATATCAACAAGCTACTAACCCTAAAAAGAGGTAGCATAACAACAGAAAAAAGATCTTTTCAAGAAATAACCTTGTACTAGAGAAAAGGATAAGAAACCCTCTGGTTATAACTTTCAAGTCAACAACACCGTACATGCATTGATAATATAACCCATGACAAAATTTGCAGAACATCAATTTCTCTAAGAAATCATCGAACTATGTTCTAACCAAATATGTCAGTGGCTGGCAGAGTAAGCACATTCCCCAACAAAAAAGAGGGGAAAAACGGAAAAACTAATTCTCCTTACTTGTTTCACTTCTATAACATGAATAAGCATGAACTTCTCTATAATCCAAGGGCACACAACACACCCATGACTCACGATGATACCAAGGGAATCTCCCAAATTATTCTATAGTACTGCAATCCAATAAAAATAGATTGAAAAGCTTCAAAATCAGATACATTGATGTCAAACACAGAAGGCATTGACAAGCCTTCTCTTTTCCATATAAGATTGTGCTAATCCATTGCAAAAAGAATGCAGAACACTGGAATACTAAAGCTCATGAACTAGAAACACAGCATTGAAAATCCAACATTAACAGGATTCATATGGACAATTGGTTTGAAGAAAGAGAAAGGAAATCTTTTATTCTACTCTTCAGCTGTCACACAATTTTTTAGATTCTTTTCATATCACACAGGTGAAAACAATTTACATAACTAAAGTGAGACCGTATTAAATGAAAATTACATCTTGTTGACAATTCTTTGACGGGCATCAGGTTGCAGTTGAGCTCTCCAATCACTTGTATCCATAGAGGGTTCAGTGCCTTGAGTGGGTCCCCAATTGGTATCCATCGCATTTGAATTTACTGAGACACCAGAGAAAACACTCTAATCAAACCAGACTCTAAAGGAAGAAAATAGAGGAAGAAGTTGTGCATACATATGTACAAGAGATCTTATACTTATTACGACTACTAGAATTTGATAATCTGTCAGAGGCTCAAATCACAGTTCTACCTATACAATGTAATAATTGATATGTTATTCAACAAATGCAAGTAGCCAAAAGAGGGAAACATAATCCACGCAGGTAATTGGTGGTGGCTAGGTCTTATAGGAGAAATCTTGTGCTTCCTTCTCTTAAGCCAATAATTTGAATACGATGGACAAAGGACTGAGGGGAGCCATACTGTATATAGAGGCACGAGGTTATAGTGGCAAATTGGGAGCAACAAGTTTTCATATGATTACCTGAATTAGATTACTTTAGAGTTTTGATTATATCTATAACATAAAATGTTCGCTAAACATGCCTAAGATTTATCATGAATTTCCATTGAACTTTATAAGGTTTCACCATAGTCCCTTCCTTAGAGTGTTGTTACCCTGCACTATACTGGGGAGTAATGTGTCCAAAACTATATAATGGTATTATTACAGTATTTCATTTGTCAAGAAGAAAAAAATGACTGGTTTGTAATTTAACTATCGGTTCTCAAGCCAATAATTTCGATTAAAAAACAAACTTGGTTAAAATTCTTCCCCGTATCTCCTCAATCCATCCTCAATAACTCTACCTATCCTCACTTCTTATTCCAGATTCCCCAGTCTTGACCTGTTCTCAACCTAGCGCACTCCAATTTCGAGTTTCAAATTCAATGAATAAAGCTCGTCGAATTTAGTTAAGAGTACAATAATAATCGACAAATTAGACCCTCAAGAACTTAAAAGTTTCAACAATCATTCCAACCTTGAGTATAATTCTCTCTTTTCCGCCTTCAATTAACTTTATCCCAAATAAACCAATGCTGTCATCAAGCTTAAAGCTTCTCCATAATCCTAGTGACTTCCAGTAAGAAGCTCATAAGCAATGGAGGGAAACGAATCAATTTTCACAAGCGTATCCGAAATAAACAATCCGAAATCGAAGAGAACAATTTATTATTCCAGGAGGGAAAAAAAACAAAATAAAAATTTAGAACGGCAATTATAACAATCATACCCAGAGAAAGAGAAATACGAGGAAGCCAGAAGGCGGTGACCGCAGTCGGCCTATGGCAGTCGCGGCGGCGTGACTCGTGGGGTGGTTCGCGTACAAACTACAAAAGCAGAGCTCAGAAAGAAATGTGTGGAAGGCGAAACGACTTTTGAAAACTTGACTAGGAGACAACCCAATTATGCATAGGCTTCACAGGGAATCCGGGTGATAACTTTATTTTTCATGAAACTTGAGGACAAATGCCAGCACTGTATTTTATTTTTTTGGGCAAAAATTTTGTTTGATTTCGTTTAAAAAATAATCATCACTATATGATTAATATATCATTAAACAATTGGCAAAAAAATCATATAAAATATAAAAATAGATAACAGATTATATTATGATTATGATTATAATATTTGTATGTATTGTACGTTTTTTTTGGGTGAAATATGCATTGTAATTATAATATTTATAATTATAAAATTATACTCCCTCCGTTTAAAAATATAAATTATTTTATAAATTATTTTTAATCGAATTTTATCCACAATAAAATAGTTACCTACTTTTAAATTAATCTTATTTTTTTATATTTATCCCTATTAAATACCTTATAATAAATATGAAGTCGTTATCAATAAGGACGCTTTTAAAAAAAGTAATGATTACAACTGTAAAAACTAAAAATATTTTACATTTTTAAACATCCAACTTTTCAAAAAATACCTTATATTTTCTAACAGAGGAAGTAGATAATACATAATTTTTGGCCAAAAAAATGCTATAATTATATTATGGACACCTTTTAATATTTAATATAAAAAATTAATTTGCAAGTCCCAATAATTTTGTTTACTTTTAAATTAAATCCCTACAATTTATTTTATTTTAACCAAATCTTTATAGTTTGATATATTATAAAAACTAAAATACATAAAATCTTTTTAATTGCATATGACCCTCTCACTTTTAAACATTAAAAATTAACTTTCTGGGACAATATTAATCAAGGATCACTAGAGAAAATTTATATTAATTAAAGACCAATAAATTTTGAAATTGCACTGCAGTCCTATAATTCTTGGTTGATATTAAATTTTTACATGAAATGATCAAATTACCCTTAAGGTTTAAAGTAAAATAAAACAAGCCACCCTACTTTCATCAATGCTAGCTATCAAACTACTGCTAAAGCCCCAGTTGGCAAGTAGGTCGCTGAAGTCCCTACCAATAATAGGGTCACAGACAACAAGTCATCAAAGTTGTGGCACTAGTGACACTTTTATTTAGGTATAATTGATAATGGTGGCTACGGAAGGGTTTGATCCCATGACTCCTTAGTTATCAAGCCCTTTAATTGTATATAAAAAAGAAATATAATTAATAAACTAAGCTTCTAATTACTTTCATGTTATAACATAATAATAAGAATTAAGGGACGAATTAGAATCCAACATTTAGTAGCTTTAATTCATTATGGGGTATGAGAGGACCAATGACTAAATCCCAAGTCAAGAGGATGAAAGAATATCTAAATTTATTAATTAGGGATGTTTTAAATCACCAAAAAGTCTTGAAGGCAAATCGAGTTTTTATAATGTAATAAAAAAAAACTTTCAATATATTGGGCCTAGCTCAAGAGGTTTAGGCTTATAAGCCCAATTAGTTTAGTTATTATTTTTTAAAATTTAAAAAATTACTTTATCTTATTTTTATTTTAAATTTAAGTTTAGAAAAATTAGTTTATTTTGTTTTAATTCAAATAAGAATAAAATATATCCATTAAAATATAATCTATCCATTTGAAATCTTAGGTTAACTAGGATTGTGTCATATAGGTTTTTAAAAGTCTATTTAAATAGTTAAATTTTTTGTATTTTTAGAAAAAAGACTTGATTGAATTTAAAATTAATTTTTTTCAATTATAAGGCTATTTTAATTAGTGTTATTTTTCATGAAATAACACACTGTGGGATTTCAAATTATTGTAAACTATCGTTCAATCGTCTTGTATCACATGACAAAATTAAAGGTTGAGAGAGTTAATTTTAGATACTGAAAAGTGAGGAGATCATATACAACTGCTTCAGAGTTTGAGGATTTTATAATTTTAGCCTATTATATATGTTAACCCCTAAAGGTTAAAATTAATAATAAATTATTAAGTTTTATAAAACAAAAATATTCTTGAAGTTTATAGAAAATTTAATTTAATACTTTTAGCCAAAATAAATAATAATAATTTAATACACTGTTTACATTTTTATTAATTTTTTATAAAAATTCTATATGCAAAAAAAAATTTAGGAAACAATCTAATTATATAAATTTTCAGTTATGAAATTTAGGTAATTAATTATAGAGTTATATACATTCATTTAATAAAAATATATAAGTTCTTAAGTTTTTTTTAAGGAAAAATTTTAAGGATTTTAACTTTCAGAGCATCATTTTCGCTAAGAAATAATGGCATTATGTTCTAACGAAATATGCTAGTTGCTGGCAGAGATAGCCCGTTCCCCAACAACAAAAGGGGGAAAACTAATTCTCCTAACTTGTTTCACTTCTATAACATGAATAAGCATGAACTACTCTATAATCCAACGACAATGATACCAAGGGAATCTTCCAAACTATTATACAATATTGCAATCCAATAAAATTTTATTCAAAAGCTCTAAAATCAAATAAATTGTTGTCAAACACACATGGTATTGACAATGCTTCTCTTTTCCATATGAGATCATGCTAATCCATTCAAAAGCTCATGAACTATGAATACACCATTGAAAGTTCAATATTAACAGGATTCATATGGACAAATTGGTCTGTGGAAAGAGCAAGGAAATGTTTTACTCTACTCTTCAGCCGTTACACAATTTTTTAGATTTTTTTCGTACGACATTCAGGTGGAAAACAATTTACATCACCAAAGTAAGCCAATATTAAATAAAAATTACATCATGTTGACTAATCTTTGACGGGAATCAGGTCGCAGTTGAGCTCTCCAATCACGCATATCCATAGAGGGTTTAGTGCCTGAAGTGTGCTTCCAATTGGCACTCATGACATTTGAATTAACTGAAACGCCCAAGAAAAACCTCTAATCAAACCAGAATCTAAAAGAAAGCAAATAGAGGAAGAAGTTGTGCACATATACACACACACACAGAGACACACATACATATATATGTACAAGAGATCTCATACTTATGATGACTAATAGAACTTGATAATCTGTCAGAGGCTCAAATCACAATTCAACCTTTAGGTTGTAAGAATTTCTATGTTATTTGACAAATGCAAGTAGCCAAAAAAGGGAAACATAATCCATACAGGTAGTCAAGAAGAGGTTAATTCTTATAAGGAGAAATCTTGTGTTTCCTTCTCTTAAGACAATTTGAATATGATGGACAAAGGAGTGAAGGAGTGAGGGCAACCATACTGTATATAGAGGCCTGTGGTTATAGTAGCGAATTGCAAGAAATTATGGTTATGGTGTATCTTTGTTATACAAAAATAAAAGGAAAAGAAAAATAGTCTTCAGAAGATTTCACAGTTGGCAGGCATATCAATGAGCATTAACAGGTTTTCATATAATCTAAATTAGATTACTTTAGAGTTTCGATTATATCTATAACATAAAATGTTCGCTAAACATGTCAACCTTGAGTATGATTCACTCTTTTCCGCCTTCAAATAAGTTTACACCCCTGAATAAACCAATATACTTCAGCAATATTGAAGCTTCTCTATAATACCAATAAGGGAAATGAGTCAATCTTTCACAGCGTACACTCCTCTGAAGCAGTGCTTATAAAGAAATGTGTAGAAGGCCAAACGACTTTCAAGAGTCACCAAGGATACATATAGCTATGTTGCAGAAAAGGTCCAGCAAAAACTTGCAAGCGACAAAGCGAGATCCCTCTCTTCGATCGACCGAAAGAATCACTCTTGCAAAATCTGTCATTTCTAACTAAATACAAATCTTCTTAACTAATATAACAGCCATGTAACAATATGGAACTATCCAAGTGCAATATGACACAAGGAAGAATGTAAAATATTAAGAGAAAATCTTTGTAAGAACGTTAATATTAAATTAGAAATCATAGTACTAAAATATGATATAACAAATACTGAAATTTGGGAATGTTAAAAAATCTTAATTTAATATTAATATTCTTATAAAGTCATTATTTGTCATTTTGCCAAATAGTATTGAGCATTAAGGACCTATAACCCTGCAAAATTCCTTCAACGCAATAGCCCATTTGCACCTTCCAAGTAAGCTTGCGTCACACACAGAATTGAAGCTGGAATTAAGAACCTAGAAAGCTGGAATTAAAGCCTTCCAACCACAACTTGCTTTTAAGCTCATTACTCTCCCGAAGCTGTTGTGGGCTATACTGTTATTATTCTTCAGGCTAAGCCAGGCAATATTTTTTACAATAATATATTATCTTTTTTTTACAATAATTATAATACTTTTTAAATTTACTAATTATATAATTCTTATATATACATATCAGAAAATTAATGTTCTTTTCCGTCATTCTCAATATAAACTTAATTTCTAATTATATTATTCAAATAAACTTTAATTTGTTAAACTGATTTTTTTTATTTAAAAAATGATTAAGGTTCAATTTTGCCCCTATACTTGTTTTTAAGGAGTAGTTGGGCATCTTATACTTTTGAATAGGGCAATTTTACCCCTAAGTTATTTTTTTGAGAAGCCAAAAACCCCTTCTATTAATGCCGTTAACTCTGTTGTTATATGCTGATATGGCATGTGTGTGAAACTCATGCACAATGACATGTAAGACTTCAACCATGGTGCTAATTTTTTTCTGAACTCTTATTTAGTAGTGCTAGGTACTCTGAAGTATTGTTAAAATAAAACTTAATAAATAATATGAAATTATTAATTATTTTAATATTTAACAATTTAAATATTATTATTTAAAAACATTACACCACTCATTTAATATTTTAATATTTTATAATTTTGTATTAAAAATGAAGGATATGAATCTCCAAATTAATGAAGGGACTTTTTTTTCTCATTTCTTCATTTTTTTCTTGTTAAGTAACTTTTTTCATAGCACATTAATGGAATAAATGATATCTTTTAAATAAATATTTTTGTTGTCGTTTTGGTGATCCTAATTGTCATATTTTTTATTTTATTCCTAACAGTTTAACGTATAAAAAGTATTAAACTTGGGTAGTGTAATTTTTGGAGGAAGATTGTTAGCTGACAAAAAAAAATTAAGGATTTAGTCATTTTCTTGCAAATATAAGTTTCGACACGCATAAAAAAGCATAATGATTTTGACACTGTCTCAAAAAAAGATCAAAAATTGATATATAAAAAATAAAAATTCATCTATAAATTTATAAAATATTAGTTTGAGTTGTTAATATTTAAAAAGTAATTTATAAATTTTGAATGAATATTTGTAAATAATAATATTTAAATTATTAAATATAAAAATATTAAATATTTTGACAATATTTATTAAATTTTATTTTAATAAGACTTCAAGGTATCCAGTACTCTTAGAAAAAGACTTTAGGACACTCAACACTTCTGAAAAAAGAGTTTAGAGGCAAATTAGCATCAAAGGAGATGGTCAGAGTCTTACATGTCATTATGCATGGGCCCCATACACAAGCGACGTCAATATATAATGGCAGAGTTAACAATTCATTAATAGAGGAGGTTTTTTGCTCCTCAAAAAAATAGTTTAGAAGTAAAATTGTCTCACTTAAGAGTATAAAGTGCCCAGCACTTTTAAAAAATAAGTAAGAGGGTAAAATCGAACTTTAACACTAAAATTAAATATAAATTACATTACTGTAATCAAATTTCATCACAACTTTAAATTTAAATTCTATGCTGTAATTTGTAAAAATTTTAATTTTTTTTTTGTACAAAGTGGAAGGACTACAACAATTTAATAGGTCAACTTCAATAGCTTTTAAAAATATACATTAATTTTCACCATTAAAATTTGATTTAAATGGTTCAAAAGTTTAGTATATTAGGAGAAAATGGAAGAAAAATCCCCTGAAATATACATATGATAATAAGTTCCATAAAATGTCATAATATTTTTCAAGTCTCTAAAGACCTTCTTGACATTGAAAATTTTTAGTAAAATTACTAAAATACCTTCAATTTAAAATGAAAAAGTAATACCTTAAAATAATAAATATTAGTAACTATTTTAGTTTAAGTAATGACTACTTTTTTTATAATAATTAGAGTGGAACAAGCAATTATAATTTTTCTGTACAATTTTTTGATTTATTAAAATACAAATATTACAAATATATATTACCACTTTAATTTAAATAATGACTATTTTTTTAAAATAAAATAAGTAATTATAACTTTTCCTATGTCAATTCTTTATTTACTCAATTCAAATGTCATAAATATTTGTTATTACTTTAATTTGAGCAATAATTATTTTTCTATTATCAATGACTAGAACGGGACAAATAATTACAATTTTTTGTGCAATTTTTTTATTTATTAAAATTTAAGTATTGTAAATATTAATGATTACTTTAGTTTAAGTAATAACTATTTTTCTTCTGACAATGACTAAAATAAATAATAAATTATTATTTTAATTTAAATTAGAGATATTTTAGTTATTTTACTAAAAATTATTGATATCATAAAGGTCTTTAGAAACTTAAGAAGAGTTATAGTGTTTCGCTAAACGTCATTATCATTTGTATATTTTAGTAGGATTTTTCTATCATTTTCAATATAAATGTGGTAGAAAAATGTTAGTAAAAAAAAAAGTCTATTATTAACTATTAAGTCTTATTTTTAACATGTAGGTCTCAAAAAATGAAAGGAAAAATGATAATAAAATTTCTCTAAATTATATAAATTACAATATAATCTCTTAAAATGTTATAATTTCATTAAAGTTTATAGAGATCTCTCTATTAATAAATTTTAAATTAAAAATATTATTTTATTATTATTAATAAGTTATAATTTTTTGTTCAATTCTTTAAATAAAAGTTGTGATTTTTTAGACAAAAATTGGGAATGACATTTTTTATTTTAAAAACTTTTTTAATAATAAAAATTACACTTGATAAATTATGATTTTTTATGTAACTCTTACAATTCACAAA
This sequence comes from Prosopis cineraria, assembly GCF_029017545.1. Lineage (NCBI taxonomy): Eukaryota > Viridiplantae > Streptophyta > Magnoliopsida > Fabales > Fabaceae > Prosopis > Prosopis cineraria. The sequence continues at coordinate 9,134,893 of NW_026555344.1, forward strand.
ATAAAAGTTATTCTTTAAGCATAAATTGTGATTGGAGCTTACTTTTTATTAACAGAAATTATATTTGATAAGTTTTAATTTTTTATTTAATTTTTATAATTTAAAAAATAAAAATTATAATTGGAGCTTATTATTTTTAGTAAGGGTAAAATAACCTTTTTATTTTAAAATTTATTGACACTAAAGTTTTTAAAGAATTCATTAAAATTATAATATTTTAAAGGATTAGATAGTTATTTATATAATTCGAAGAGATTTTATTATTATTTTTTTAAAATAAAATGTGCACCATCGTTTATCTGTTTTCTTTTGACTATTTTTTTTTTAAGTTATCTTTTAGGGGAAAAGAAAAAAGTCATCGAAATGAATTATTCACGAAGAGAGTATATCCTATATGTTAACACAAAGGCCGAACCAGGATAAAAATTGAAGGGGGCCAAACTTAAATAAAATTTTTTACATCCTATTGGTATATTTTTTTTCAATGTTTTAATATTTAGAATAATATTTTATTCTAAATTTAAATAAAATTTTGGATACTTATGTTATATGAAAAATATCATAAGAATCATTTGAAATTATTTAATATTTTAATAAATTAAAAAAATATTTAAAGTTAAGTAAAATATGTTTTATATGTATGATATAAACTCTAAAAAACTATATACCTGACCTACTAAAACAAACATTAACCAATACTATTTAGAAAGCAAATAATAAAATTATATTTATTTAAATACTTCCTCAATTTTTTAATAATAATTTATTTAAGAAAAATGTTTTTAAACAATCTACTAAAAAAATAAAAAATTGTAACTATACATGTGTGTGCTATACAATGGCAGAGCGATAGTTACTTGAAGGGGCCATATGCCCGCCCACAAATGAAAAAATTACTTATATGAGAATAAGAATATAGGTATTTATATTTTATACCTTATTTTTTTAATATTTTGCACCCCTTCTTTTTTATATTTTGCATTTTAAACTCATTGCATATTACTTTTTAACTTAGACTCAAAAATAATTTTTTTAACTCAAAATCCCAATAAATTTAAGCCCATAATTTCAATATACCCAAATAGTAATATTATTTTATAAAAATTAACATTTATTAAACCTTTCAAAAAATAAGGGAAAAATAATAATCTAGCCCACGTTGTTCCAAATCTCAAATCAGATTTACAAAAAAATTAGTTAAATATAAAAGATATATTGTTTATCCATTAGTTTATCTTCTCTTAACATTAACATTAGTATTACTTGTTGTCACAGCAACAATTGAAAAAGTCTTCTCTATGATAAAGTTTATGAAAAATTGATTGCAAACTTGAATAAAAAATTCATAAATAAATTTTTGTCTCGCGACTTATATTAAAAAAAATGTATTTGAAAACATTGACAATGAGCTTATTATTCAACAATTTCAAAACATAAAATCATGTAAAAAAAATTTATAAGATATGTAATTATTAAATAATTTTTTAAATTATAAATATGTAAATAATTTTGTCTCTATTTTAGGATCCTGGCTCCGCCTTTGGTGGGGTGCACGCACACAATGAGAGGGAGGGTACGTTTTTTGGTTTCTTCATGTGGGGATGAAGATGCTACACCTTTATTTCTAGGAAAGTGGCAGTTGGCCCCCGTCAACAAAGACGTGGATCCGCCCCTGTGTAAACGTGTACACATATATTCAAATTTTATGTTCCCTTGATACAAAGTTTTCATCTGAAAATGTCTGAAGATATTTGCCGGTGTCTCTCTCTAACAAAAATCAACCACAAGACGAGAGAGAAGAGAAGTGCAAGTGAGAGCAACAACAAGCCAATGAAGATGAAACCAGAGAAACGCCTCATGGGAGGACAGTAGTTGTCACTGATTTCATCAAATGTTTCTGCAACAAACGCGCAATCTATCAAGTCAATCAGCTTTGGACCATTCTTATCCAATGTGTTGCTCACATTTACAGCCATCATTATCTGTTGGTACAGACTTGGAGTCAATCTTCCCATGTTCTTGCACCTTCCATCTGGGGATGTATTGCACACAAAACCTTGATATACCTGCTCATCATCAACCCTGAAGTTTTAATATCACTTGTTTTCGTGCCGATTTTTAAATATAAGTTAATAATAGAAAGAAGTCTTGCACTGGATAATTGTATCAAAAAAGAATATATGGAAATTATCATCCACAGATTCAATTCCTTGGTGCCCATTAAAATGTTGAAAGTCGTTTCAACATATTTGGTTAACATATTGCTTAAATCTAAGCATATTTGCAAAGTACAAAGTACATTTGTAAAAGTTAAAAGTAAAGATTTCTTCTTTCCACAAAGCGACTTTAATTTTTAACAAAACTTTTGTAACTAAAAGTCCCTTTAAAAATAAAAGGAAGTTGAAACTGCATGGCAAAAACAAGTTGAAACTGCTAGTCGAACAAAATATAAACAGCTCATCAAGCATGAATAAAAGGAAGAGCTCTGTACAGTGTGTGCGTGAGTGCGTGTATAAGCAGTTACCTGAGATGCATTATCTAAGGAGACTTCTTGAGGACCACATGGTCGTTGAGTCATGTCAGGATTGACTGGGTTACAGAGGAGAGGCAAAGGAGGACCGGATTGATTGTAGAAAGCCGAAGGCGGCGCGCCGGGAGGCGCATCAACGTTGGCCATGTTTTTGACAAAATCATTAACCAAAGTGACCATCTGGAAGGAGGTGTTTTTGGTTATGTCCAGTGCTTTCTGGGTTGTAGGTCCGTCCACGCAAGGAATAACCTCACTTAGAGATGTACGATCTTGAGGGTGTTCAAGCCAATCCTCCATTGCAACACACGTGTCTCCTACTCCACTACAGTGTCATAAACATAAAGGCTCAATAGTACAGGATACTAAATCCCACGTTGAAAAGTAAAAGTGCTCAATGGTATTTATGTTACGAGTCAGTTTTTCTATCTCAACAACTAGTTTTTGAGATAGAATTCTTCACCTCACTTAACCACTTCATGCATGAGAGTTTTTTAGTTTGACCCCTTGAAGTAGAAAATTATAGAGTTGAAGTGTAAAAATACTCAGAAATTTTTTTCAGTAGCCTCTGGTATCTTTGTCAATAATAGTACATGGGTACCTATTAACTTTATAAAAGAGATTAACATTTTTCAATTTGTTAAAATAGCCAAACGTTAAGTACCCATGGCCATGCACCATTGTAGACTTAATCATGCTAGAAGCTCCCAGAAAAAAAAGTTTTTGAGTCCCCTTAGCCTAAAATTATATAACAATGAATGGAGGAACTCACTTTTGCACAACAAATGATATAGAGCTCAGTATTAGAGTCCCTGTGACCAGAATCCACCCAATGAAGAACAAGCTGCAATATTGTAGCAAGTTAATTATTACACTCATCTCAGGCTAATATGTGCAAGAATATAGTATACTAACAAATAGAATACAAAATCAAAATGGAGCTGTGAGATAACTTACAAGTAGACAATGCCTTTCCAGCCACAAACTGAGAATACTGCAAAAACAATCAGAACCATATATAAAGTGATATAAGCCAAACAGAATCTGTATTGAATAACAGAAATAATCAAGTTCATTAGAGATGACGATGAAAGAGTTACTATATGTGTGTGTTTACTTACTGAAGCCAAGGAATGCCAAGAGGAGCATTACAGCGGTAACAACTACAAGAGTATAGCTTCTGCAGATAATAATAACAACTGTTTAGCCACTTCATATATGTAAAATCTTAATTCTGATACACACACACACACACGCTACAAAGAAGAAGAAGTACGAGGGTTCACTAACAGGGCACCCAGAAATTTATCTGCAAGTGTGATGACATCCTTTAGAATGATCCTGGGATTATCGCTTGAATTACTATGAACCAAGTCACGAAACTGTTCAATGCTGTTCTCAAATTCTCCTGGGAGAGAATATGCGCCTACAGCTAACTTCATAGCTCCATCAAGATTATTCAACACACTGTTCAAAAGATCAAGTACTTCAACTATTCTGCCCCCAACATCATCATCATCAATCTTCGTCTGAATCTCTCTGAAAGTTCGCTTGTCCAGTGTAAAGCAGAGCCCCTCCAACTCTGAAATCACCAACATCACACCACTAAACCCTAATTAAGTGTGTGAGTGTGTGTGTGTGTGTGAAGTTAAGAAGATGTTATGAAGGGATCTAGAGCGACCTACATAGCAACGAGCAAGAAGAGGACGATGTAGGTGAGAGACCCCCAATAAACTGTTCGAGAATAACTGCTTCTTGATTTGTTGTTGCGGCAGCAGCAACAGCAGCACAGAGCTATGATGAAGAAGACAATCACACCCGAAAACCAGATGGCTGCAACGTATAGTGGTGGAGCACCAGAATACAGCAGTGACTGTACAGAGAACCAAATAGCATGTACAAGGAATGAATGGTCATCTTTATCAAATATCAAATTCTTAACCTCAACAACAAACCCATCACTAGGTGGATCCCCCATAGATTACACAATGTCATCATGCTAAATTAACAATCAAATCTTTAAATATATTATAAATCAAGAGATCTCATTAAAAATTACATATTTTACTCTTTTTGTTGGTGTTTCTCACATCCTTTTTAAAAGAAAAAGTTATATCTTGTTTAAGATATGTTTATTTTAAAAACAAAAATATTAAAAAAATCATTTAGATAAGTGTTTTGAATTTAATTATTTTTAAAACTCTTCTTTTTAAAAAAAAATAAAAACATTTTAAACCTTTTCTTATTTTACTTTTCTTGTTTTTAAAACATATTATATTTTATCATTGAAATTTACAATTACCTTGATCAATCACTATCACTATCATAAACCACAGTCATTAATTACAAGCAATCATAACTATTGGCTAATTTTTCAATTCTAAAAATTTTTATAAATTAACATAATAAAAAATATTTCCTTTTTGTTTATTTTTAAAAACAAAAAATAAAAATAGAAGTCAAACATATCCTTAATCCTTTTTTCCCCTATGTTTTTGGCTCAATTCTCAATTCCTTAACTTTAACTCACTCTTTACAATTTGATTTAATTGTAACTTAATTTATGAAATTTAATTAAATATAATTTCATTTCTATATTTTTAATCATTTAAAATATTAGCCTCGAGCTTTAATATTTATAATTTTGTTTTTTAAAATATAAAGACAACATTTAAAATAGGCAAAATTTGAGGCATTAAGTTGTAAAAGTTAAAATTTAGAGACAAGATTTTAACTTAGCTAAAATTATAAGAATTGAGTTAGATCCAGTCAAAATTCGGGGCATACGTGGGTGAGTTTTGATCAAGGGGAAAAAAAATGATGAATGAATTGAAAAGGTGATACGTTGACAGACCGCATAATAATGTGAATCGATGATATTCCAGCCAGCCTCATAGTACTGGAAATTATTGGTAGGATCAATCCTGCGAGTTCTTTCCGCAGCAAGAATGAAGGTTGAATTATCATTCGCATCATCATACTGACTCCTTTCTCTTTTCCATGCTACGATGGTTTCATCCTCATCATCCCCTACAATACATGTACATACAATTAAACACGTTCAATCCAAATTAAATATAATTTGATTGACGTCAGAAAACATTAATCCAGTTTTCTGAGTTAAATGCATTATTCAACACCTTGAGCGCCATGAGAGGGAGAGAATAAGGTGGCTGAAAGAATGAGGAAAATGATTGAGAGTAGAACAAGAGGTTGAAGTTTGATGAGATTGAGACGCGTCGACATTGAGTTTCAAATTTTGATATATGCAGCTCCCAAAACGCAATTATAATAAAAGTGAAATTTGCGATTGGGATCGAATTGTAAATAATTTATTATGCCCACATATTGCAGGTAATCTTTTTCAGATGTTTATTTCCCAGGAGGGAAATGAAGAAGGAGGTAATGAAGGACATGAAGAAAAACAATAATTACCATCAGTGGAAAAAAGAAGAAGAAGAAAGAACCAGGAACCAACAGAGATGGAGACCCTTTTTACTATATTTGGATTCGGCAAATTTCAAATGCTAGGTTGGTTTCATCAAACACAGATCCTTGGTTGTTCTTCATTTTAAAACTTTTTGTTAATTAATTAGATATCTTGCATATTATCCGGAAAAAGTTGACTTATTAGTCAAAATAAAGAGAAAAGCATGTTCTGGAAACAAACCAAGAATAAGGTGTACTTCTTCTGTTTTTATTTATGAAAAAAACTATTACTTTTATTTTATTTTTTTATATAACTAAAATTATATTTTTTAAAAAACATTTATTATAAATTTCATAAATTATCCCTCATAATTTCATTATTCACATTCATAAGAAACAATTAATAAATATTTGATTAACACAATTAATGAAGATATGTTTGTTATTTTTTATTTTCAGACACAAATAATATAATTAACTAATTTTTTAAAACTATATGATACAATTTTTTCTCCTATAAGTAAAAATAGAGAGATTACATGTTTTATAAAAAAAGAAAATTATCACAACTTCTTGCCATTACTCTCATCACATTAATTAATAGCATTAATGAATATTAACTCAAATAAGCGTGGATAGTTTATGGTTGTGAGTTGTGACTCCCGTGGATTTGATTTCTAACTCTTATGAATGTAACAATTTAATATTTACTTGGTTTGAGCTTTTAACATCTCAAAAGTCTTTTTTATAGATTATTTGTCAAATGTTGTCTGGCTGGTATTATGATATTTTAAAAAAAAAAATCATTTGAATAGGCTATTATAGAGCAAAAAAAAAATACTTATAATTACTTTAATTAATGAGATGGACTTTCTCAATTACTTTTGATAGTATAGTTGGATTCAGTTATCAGTTCTTGTATATCTCATAATAGGTCGCCTAGTTCCTTTATCTTTAATAACTTCCAACATTGATGGAGAATATTATTTGTCTTTTTTTTTTAAAAAAAAAAAAAAGCCCATGCCTCTCCCTCTCTGGGGTTCCTCTCAAGGAGTGGCGGGAATTATGTCTCATATAATGCGATGTCTCCTGCTTGGCGGCAGCCCCCTCATTCCCCTTATTCTGTAGTTTTGGTTTAATTTATGCTTCATTTAATACAAAAAAGTAATTTTAATGGACGTGAAAATGAAAATAAAAATAAAAGTGAAAATAAAAATATGCTTGATATGTAGGTGAAAGTGACATAAAAATTTAATTTTATAAATATATTTTATTTTGTAAAGATCAAAATGTCCATAAATTTATTTTAGATAAAAAAGTCTCCATCATCTTCATCTTGTTGAACCTTCTCCCATCACCAATTTGAAAAGACCATGGAAGGAGAACACTTGTGAGAGAGAGAGAGGCTTCGTTTTGAGGGTTAGGTTTGAAGAGGAGATATGGGCTTTGGGGATTGTGGACGAAGGTTTGGTGGTGAAGGACGGGACTTTGAGCGTTGAATCAGAGTTCGAGAAAGTATCCATGGAGAGTGAGAAAGGACTTTGGGGTTTGGACTGTTGTGGAAGAAGAAATTCAGACATGAGTTTAACCATGAAGTCTGATGTGATAGCAACCATTTTTTGTGATTTTTTTTTCGGTTAACATGAAATTCAAGATGGAGGATATGAGGAGTGGAGCTGTCAATTAGGATTGACTTGATCTTAAAAAACCAACCCTTCAAGGACAATGGCCTAAACAGATTGGCTCTTTTAAGTCTGATTATATTTTAGGATTTTATTTTTAACAGTCCGATCCTAACCTTAGGGCTTCAGCCCCAATTATTTTTTTAATTTTTTAATTTAAAAATTTTAAAAATATATTTAAAATCCTAACAAAGTCATTACATATCATATTAAGTCTATAAAAATAAAATAAAATCAATTTACACAACAAAAATTTTAAGTTTGATAAAAAATAACATTCCAAAATTAACTTCGATATCAATTATACATTGGTGATATCATCAGCTAAATTTTAATTATTTTCATCATCATCAACATCAATATGATTTGATCCTCATCAATGGCATATGTTAAGCTTTTCATATCTTCCTTCTTCATCCTCATTATTTACAACAAATAATAAACCAAAATCATAATTTTAAGGTATTTAAAGAATGTAAAAACATTTAAAGTAAGCAAATAATAATATGTGTGTCTACTATCTAGATTAGAGAGTGCATATTAAGCTTGAGTAATGCGGTATCTTTTTGTTTTTTATATTTTTTTAAATATATTAGGACTTAAAAGAGCCAGCGCTAACCTTAAAAGGTCGGCCTTTTTATTTTCAAACTTAAAAGGATTAGATTTATCATTTCAAAGACTAAAGTAACGGCTTAACTTTCAATTTTTTCAAGCTTAAAAAGGTTGAGCTCGTAATTGACGGCTCTAATGAGGAGTCTCATTCGCCACAAGCCATTTTTGAAATAAATCTGATTTAAAATATAAATACTTTTTACCCATAGTTATTGAGCGTTGCACCCATAAAATGATGAGGTGACTAATCTAGTTTTTACACCGTCTCAAAGTCAGAGATAATGTCGGTCAAGCAAAAGGAAGGAAGATTGATGGTTGAGGCTCGCCGATGTGTTGAAGGAACGAAGGGACAAACATGTTTGAAATTTCTTAAACAGTGGCACAACAGTCATTTTACTCTCAATTCCATGAGAGTTTAGCCAGTTTCATGGTCCTCCCAATGAAACTCGATTCCATTGTTTTTCATGGAACTCACTTCCACAAGGATGTCTATTCCATGCTATCAAATATGCTAAAATTTTTGTTTTATTTCCACTTTTACTTCTTTCCTTCTAATTTTAATTGTACCAAACAAGCCATTAAGATTTTGTGGGCTTTGTTCCTTAAATTCGTACCAAGCGCCAAAATTGCTTGATTGTTACTTATCTTCTTTTTTTTTTTTTTTTAATTCCCAATAGGTATACCTCTCCTTTGTTTTTTTCCCCTCTCTCAAAAAGCCTAAATGAATGATTTGAACCAAAGGTCAGCCCAAGTCTCAAAGGCAGTGTTTGAGAATTTGTTTTGGAATGTATTGGAATGATGTGGACAGTTAAAAATTATTTGAGAAACTTTTTAAAGAGAAAGTGGAATGATTTGAAATGAGCTTTCAAGTTATCCTTAATCATTTTAAATTTATTTTTTTAACCCCTAATTTGAGAGTTGAGGACATAATGACCAATATAAGTAGTATTTTTGTAAGATTATCTTCATTCTTCTCACCTCTTCTCCCTCTTTTATTTCTCTTCACTCTAAAATTAAAAAACATAATTATATATAATTCAAATATGTTAATTCTATAATAATTATTAAATAATGATTAAACAAATGGTTCATTCATCTGATAAAACTCCTAAAGAATGGAATGGGCATTCCATTCTATTCCATCTCATTTCATCCTGTTTTATATTTCATTGCACTCCATCTCATTTCATCTTGTTTTATTTCATTAATAATCTCTCCTTTCAGTTTCACTGTATACTTTCAAACATACCATAAAGTTCTTATTACACCAATATAAAAATAAAGAAAATACCTAAGATATATTGCAAAATCTGGAAAAAGGAAGTCAGGAGCATATGATCTTGCATTAGCAGCTTTTCCTCGTATGTTGCAATGCTCGCAATGATCACAAGTTCACAACTCATGGGCACCTAAACAGCCGGTTTTATCGTCAAACCCTTACATAGGACCCGCATGTTTATTTTAAAATATAAAATCTCTAAGGACTCACATAAATAAGTCATTCAATTCCTATAGGAGAAAAACAATTATCAGTTTATATAATTTTATCAAATTTTGTTTTAATTTTTATAATTTTTTAAATATTTTTAATTCCTATCATTTTAAAAATACTGGGTGACATTTGTAAAGGGCGTCCTATATTAGGACTTAATCATCATACTAACCATGATTAATCAAGGACTAACCCAAATGGATTATCCAATACGAGATTAACCCAAATAAATTCTTAATATGTATTTTTTTTTTCAAACTATTTAATATAAAGGGATCCCAAGTCTTTAAAATATTTTAAGAACTCATATCATTTAATTAAATCTATACGGAAGCATGATAATAACTATTTTTACTTGCACAAATATTTTGACCCGTAATTATAACACAAGCATCAAACCACATTCCCCAGGGCCCAAAATACATTTCCCCTAACACAAACCCATAATGCAAGTGGATCAAGAATATATTATTCTAGTTGGCAATATCATAACTAAATACACATATCAAATAAAAGGAGAGAGGCCTACAGAAGTGATTATTATCACTTGGCCTAATGCTCCTTTCCTCTGTTCTTCTCAAATGAACTAGCTTCTGTAATATGTTAAAAGAGAGGGGTGAGTACAACCACTCAGTAATCAGGGTATATCTAAATTATACAAATGCATGATAATTAATCATGAATACAAGTGACCAATAAATTTATCAAAGTGACCATTCAAACAATCACATTAATAACATGTTAATCACATTAACATTTAACTTATGTGAATAATTTTAAAAATAAAGTCAAGTATAAAATTTGTACAAATAGCCACATATACGTTATTCACATAATTACTGCATGTTCTCATTTCTACAATTATAATCATATTCTCAACATAGCCATCAATCACTCAAATGGCATGATAGTAATAATATACATGATCGATCTTTTCCTTATATCCTCCTTTATTTCCTCTGACATGAAATCTGTGGGCCAACAACCGAAAGGGATCGTCCATGTGGTGAGACTACCCAAGGCCTTAATCATATCATGAGGGGCTACCGGGCCAGGGTTACCTTACTTACTTATGAACACAGTTTCCCCCAAATCACACACTATGGGGTGTCATACCCAAAACTAGCTTTACCCAAAACTCCAGGTAGGTCAGTAGGGTCAAGTCCCTTAATAGGAACAATGCTACAGTACCTTACAAGGTAAGTAGCGGCTATAACCCCTAGGATTATTGGTTAATAGCCAAGTACCATATGGATTTTGCATAACCGCTAATTCCTTCATTAAAGCAAACTCCCGCCATATGATCATGCTCATGAGAAAATGCATTTCAAAAACTCATATATATAATTTAAAATTATTCCACATGCTCATCAACTTTCATCACTGTGCATAATCCACAACTTATAACTAAGAGTGTATACATAATCATCAACCATCAATCTCATTACTAACAAGTCATAAAGTCACAACAAAGTCACATGCATTACAAACAACCATTTTAAAATTTAGACATATATATATATATATATATATTCTTTTATTTCACCAACATAATTAATTAAGTAACATACAAATGTATAAAATAGATTTCCCCCGGTTACCTCAACCTTTAAGAGGTCAAAGGTTACCCCTCAAGTTATAACAATTTCAAAGCTTTTCAAAGTTTGAATGGTGTCAAAAGAAATTAATCTACAATTGATCATATCCAATGTGTCAATAATATTATTAACACAATTTTCACTCATACTCTAATACCTAAGTATTTATTTTATTTTATTTTATATTTATTTTATTTATATATATATATTTTAAGAATTTAGTCTTAGTCTCTTGAATTCTAAAATTTAATTTCATATATTTGAACCTATCTACTTGGTTCAATAGTCTCCTTCACAATAATTTCATCCAAATAATTTTCTAATATCAAAATTTCTCTTTTTATTTCAAAAATTCGCACATAAAAATACTCAAAAATTACAAACTTTATTTCAAGCCTAGAATCATTATTCTATAGCCATAATAATTTATTTCTCATCTCAAATAATCATCTAAATATCAACAAATTAATTTATATTTTCAGATTTAACCAAAAATCTACTCATAGGGATATAGGGATAAACTCAAATGCCTCAAATTCTAAAATAATACTCTAGAATATTTATTACACTACCAACAACCTCAACAATCAGATTTTCTCACCAAAAATTTATCCCTCTTTCAAACTCTAAATTTTTCAAAATTTCAAAATCTACAGCTCAAAGGGAAAAACGACTAAGAAAAAATGTTTAGAACACTTACCTAGTCATAGAATACTTAAAATCTCATCAAAATATCTTACTATAGAGCTTCACTTTCTAAATCAACTCCTCTAGCCGCAGCGTCGCTCGCTCTCTCGCTCGCTCTCTGATTTCGCTCTCTCTGTTGTGCGAGAAGGAATGAAGAAAGAATGAAGGAAATGAAGAAAAGAATCAGATGTGTTACTTTTCAAAAGAAAACTGTGAGACCCGTACGTCTTTACTCCTCACCTTTTCTTTTGTCTTTTATTAATCCATCATGCACGTCGAATTGTCTGCCACATCTCTTCATTTCATGTTTTTTTTTTGCATTATTTACACCTCAACACCCAAAGCAAAAATTACTTCTCTTCCCCCTCTTCAATTTTCAATTTATTTTACGTTCCTTTTCCTTCTTCTTTCTTTCCTTTTTTTTATAATATTATCATTACTATTTCTATTTTCTTAAAAATCATAATTTAGAATTTGAATTTATGCTAAATTAAATTCAATAATAATCTCCTTACTAAAATTATTTATCTCTAAATATTTCTCTAAAATTACTCACTTACCTTGATTAACTTAATTAATCTTGCATTAAATTTTGGGATGTTACAACATTTGTTTTATAAGTCTCTATAATTTTAATATTTTTAATTTATATAAGAATTGAAAACACTGAAAAATTTATAAGAATTAAGAGCAAAACTTGATAAAATTATTAGAATTAAAAATTATATTTTTTCATTATTATATATATTACTCCACTGTAATTCAAATTGTATGACATTTTTTCCAACTACGATTGATTATAATAGCATGACATTTAGTACTTTTTGAAACTATTTTTAAAATTTATCCTTATATTAATTAATGTGAGCATGTGAAATATAATTTGATTAAATACTTCTTCTCACTTTTCATGCAAAAAGAGAAAAACATGTCATTTTTTCATCTACATAAGAAAATAACCATTTTTTTGGGTAAAAAGAAAATAACCACTTTTATTGATATGTGAAATATAGTTGAAAGTATCTTATAGTTTGAGTTAAAACAAATATTTTTTTTTTGGTATAAGGGAATAGTTTTTTTTTAATTGTGCACAAATGACTTCTTACTAAAGATAATTATATTCAAAACACAGTCAGATATTAAATATAAGTATTTCTTTAAGTGTAGGTTTAAATATTAATTTGTTAGGTTGTGAATGATTAATCCTTCTACCCAATACCCATTTATTCTACCTTTCTCTGTACACTTCTTTGTGTTCTTCAACACTGTCTTTACTTCAATATTTTTTCAAATATTCCAACGAGAGTTTATATGTTAAAAATTAATTACAAATTTTGAAAAGCTTAATTTTTTTTTTGGGAAATAAAATGAAAAGGTCAGCCTCAATAGATACCAACAAGGTCCAAAGAAAGTAAGTATCTATAATCATAAAGAGGCTCCATCAAAACTATAACTTCATGTCAATATTTTGAATAAAAGTGAGTAATGAAGTCAGCACATACATTTATTTTTCCATGCACATGCTGATAAGTAACCTCCCAATCCATTTTGAAAAGCCTTCACACACACACAATTTTTTTTTTTTTTTCCAATTTTCAATCAATCAAGGGCAATTACGTGAGTACAACATCTTGCCAGAAAAGAGAAAAGTTAAGTACACGACAATCAACTGAAAATCTCAACAACTCAATCGTGGAGATTTAAAATTCACAGATCAAAACGCGCTTCTCTTTCAGAAGCCACAGCACAGGTACATTACCAAGAGTTAGAGAGAGCGAGAGAGAGAACACAAATTTCAGTTAATTTGAAATGAATCAATCATTCATCAGTAGCATCCACCTGAAATATGCGACTGCAAGTATAAACAGAGCAGAAGGCTTGCAAGGTCATCAAGAGCAAGAGCAAGATGGCAGCCAGGAATGTCAAGCACTGCCATGAACTGAACACATAAAGCTTCATTAATTTCCAAGCTTTCACCTTTATTCTTCCATTATAGTACTTGTTCACATCTTCAATGGCCTCGTCCAAGAATGTCACCTTAGTCAATCTTAGAGACCTGTTCATCCCGTTCCACATGTTAGCCACTTCTTCATCACTCTTCAAATGGTTCTGAACAATCCCTTTTTCTCTCAGTATCTTCACATCCTCCTCAGAATCTATAATCCCATTCATCAGTTCAGTGTATCTTGTCAAAACCAACTGGCCTGAAGCTGCTGATACTTCATATGCAACTAAATTTCTCAACAAAACTTCAGTATTGACGTCTAGATTAATGGTGGGAAGGTGAAATGTGCGTGTTTTTGTGTCAAAAGCAATGCTTGATATGCCTTTATTTGTGGGTAAGAAACGAACCCCTGAATCAAAGAGTTCTGAAACTGATGGAATAGCAATTTCCTCTACCAATGGTGGTCTATTAATAAGACTATTGGAGCTTGAATCCCCATTTTCTGGTTTTTCTTCTTCTTCTTCTTCTTTATCTAGCAAGGAAAAGAAGAAGGATTCTACAGGCACTTTAAGAATTTTAAGTCCAGGAAGGTTGGAGATGATTGTCCAAGGCAACTTAATGATGAATCTCACAGGTCTAGATAGTAGTACCTTCTTAATCAGACGTACTGGCCCTTTGTTTATTTTTGAAAGCAACTTCCAGAGCTCACTTAGGAATCTCTTAACATAGTTTGGATTTGAGGTTGATTTTTCATTCTCTTCTTGCTCTTCTTCAAGTTGATGAGCCTCGTCAACTTCAACTATATCAGATTGTTGTTCCAATTTGGGCACAATCATGTCATAAAAGAAATCCAGCAAGTGAGCACATTCTGAGACTTGGACGTTCGGATGATCATCCATCAGTTGGAAAGGAGAAAGCTCTTTGAACAATCCTATAACCATTAAAAACAGTAAGTCATCTGCATCTTCTAAAGATGTGAACTTGAACTCCAACATCTCTCTCAAAACAAACAAGGGAAGTTGATTCTCAAGCATTACTATGTCCCTCAAAATTGCATTATGAGCCGATTTCTTCCCTGCATAATCTACCAAATGAGACATAAACCTTGAGGAAACCCCAGGTACTTTTGATCCTTCTTCGATGGCATAAACCTGAAGGAACTCGAGCAAGAATGAGGCATCAACTGCCATCATCCACGCCAATGTTTCGCCATTGAAATCTAAGAACTTGTGGTAGCAAGCACGAATCCTCTGCTCCAACTTTGTCAGTTGTTGTACGAACTTTTCTAACCTCAGGTTTTGTAGTTGTTTCTGGAACCTTTTTGCAGCAGCAAGCTTGTACCTTTCCATTTCATAAAGTTCTGGACGCCAGTAATGATAAGGGCCAATTGCAACTTGCTGAGGGACGTAGGAATCTGGATCACTAACCATGAGGAGCTTGGGAACATTGAAGATGGATACAGGTAGCTCGCCATCATCCTCAAGTTCTTCTTCAAGGGTTCTACGGATTTGAATGACCCATCTAAGCTCATCAGAGTTGGATTTAGAGTCATGTGAAATTGTGTATCTTAGAGAAGACATGTTATATGAGTTTACTGTAGGATGAACTTATTGCAGGAAATAGAAGTTTTGATGATATATTTAATGAAGAGGGAGTTAAGAAGATGGAAGCTTTAATTGGGGCATAGGGCCAGTGAGAGCGTTAGTAGAGCTTTAAAAAAACATGAAAGTAATTTATCACCAGAAAGGTTTAGTAATAACATTCTCTGAAGTTATCTTAAAGTGAAAATTTGTAAAGTTTCACATGGTTATGGCATACGTTAAACGTTCTTTTTGTGTGATATATAATATAAAATGGACTTTACAGTCTGTTACATTAGAAATACTAACAGAAGAATGATTAGTAGCAATATTTTTTTTCATTGGCTAAACCCAAACCTACCCTGCAATAAGAGCAAAGAAAAAGTTCAGCTTGGTTTCTTTGAATTATTCTTTCGTTTCCTTCAAGTGGCCCGACTGGCATATATTAAAAATTAACGTAACTTTGCTAATTGAAGATCACTCTCTACTGCCTCCACTGTGACATGATTACATCTTTTTGGTATGTTTGATGAAACAGTCTCCATCTGAGTCATATCAGTCATGAAAATAAATTGAAACAAAAATTATGGAGTGCCTATTAAAACCTTATGCAATAATCTTTATACTGATGATCCAGCCATACGTGTGGTAGATCACTACTCAACCTACTTTCAAGAGTAAGAAAGGTTGCAGACCATATCCTTGCAGCAGATTAAAAGGATAAAATTTTATTTTATTTTATTTTTAAAATTTTAGATGATAGTAACTATGATGTGAATGTGATGTGGGATGTGACCATGTATTGGTGACTTTGTTGCTGGTATGTGCTATTAGTTGATTAGGTACAAACCCAAAGGGGGACTCTAATTTGGCAATAGATTTGCTGGTATGTGCTATTAATAAAAATACTTTGGTTTTTAATGAAAACTAGATTTTACTTGCCTGAGCGATACAAGGAAGATTAAAAACTAACTATAGTTTATCAATGAAGAGAAAGAAATACTGCCATGCATGATCTAAACGAAACATGAAGATATGTTCGACAAGAAAACAAAAAAGTTCAAAAATATTTTGTCAGATGTACGAGGAAAAAAGAAAAAGAAATGCTTCCATTGTTATGCCTAAATAAATCATGAAAATATATTTTATAAAAATAAAGCAAAATAGTTCGTAGAAACTTTCTTAGATGTAAAGAAAAAGAATGAACTAAAAAATATCTAATTTCTGGATGGTGAAAAAGTAAAAATTCCTAATGCTTTGCGCGCGCACGAAACACATTCTCATTCTGTCCATCAATGTAATGCTTTTAAAGTTATCTATTACCCAATTGAAATCTCTGCTACATAGCCTCTAAGATAAATTCTCTTGAGATAAGACAGACAATTCATATTTAGATGAGAGAGATCTCCCTTAAACACTTCATGTAAATTTTAAAGAGGTCTTATTAAAAGCCACATCTAAACTATTTATAACTTCTAGATTCAAAAATTCACTTCTTTAAGATTCTCAACTCCCTGTATGTCATTCCCTATGAGCATTTTGTTTATTAAGATTTAAGAAAAGCAAAATGAAGTTGCTAAGAAAATCATTCAAACTTGGTAGGCAAAAATTACTTGACCAAAATGAAATAAAAAAGAGATTATTGCATTAACATTGCCCATGTATTTGATCATTTAAAAAAGTATGAAAACAATTATATATTGTGATCATGTAAAGATGCCAAAAATGTTTTTCGTTCCATAAACACAATTTAGAAGAGGGAAGGAGCTCTCATGCACTCCAGGATGGAGCCGGCACTGCTCATAGAGCTGGCAATGTTCATATCAATAGTGAAATCTGACAGGAGCCAAAATGAAGCCACTACTCTTCATGGCTAAGGGGGAATAGACTTTAAAGATATATTGATGATTGCCATGTTCTATGAAATCCGCTTAAAAAAAGAAAAGAAAGAAACTTCTTAACAATCTGGATAGCCATTATGGCAAAGGAAGTGGCTCCTCAAAAATAAGTTTGATTGTGGCTAAAGCGGAAGCCAAAAGCGGAAGCCACAATCAAACAAACATAATGAAATAATTCTCAAGTCTCTGATGCATGTCCAGGAAAATGTTGAAACCATACTCAAAGACCAATAAGTACAGAAATTGGTTGAATTTAGTCAACTCGACTAAACAAATTTATATATAGCATAGTTTCTACAGCTTGACCACAGAATGAACAAGAACATCATGACAATAGAAGCCTCACAAGTGGAAACCTCAGTAGTGGTAGTGGCAAGCCACTATGTACAGAGATTTATGGTCAAAGTCAAGCACAGGCACCTGAAGCTCACATAATTCTTCAACTGAGTCTCCACTGCATTTCAGTACTAACTTTGGAGGAAATAAATAGCAGGCTGATTATCTCAGCGGATCAGGCTTTTTTCTGTACATATGCCTTGTAGAGATTGAAAATCAACCAATCACATTCAGGCATGTCAGGAACCAGCATCAGCAAAGCAAATTAGGAGCGTCGAGTTATGAATCCACCCAATATAGGGTCAACAGTCAATGGAGAACAAACTTGTTACTGATTTGCTGATTTTTTTTCTTCCATGGGTTTGCGAACATTTCTCACCTTCCTTTGAAGTCATCTTCCATCTATGATATGTATTTTCAAATTCTAGCATGTTAGGATCTTGCGTCTCCTTAAGCTTGCTTGCTTTTTCCCCATGATACCACTTGAGAAAAAGAGAGACTTGTGCCTGTCTATCTATACAACCATTGCACATGCAAATAATTGGATTAAAAATCACAACTATCCGCCAGGGGATTCTCCTGTCACCTCCAGTGTTGTCCCCAATTCTTTCCTTGGCCTAGATGAAAGTCCTTTTGTCAACATCTCTTCATCATATTTCCTAGCCAAGTCTAATAATCCCTTTTCCACAAGAGCATCTATCAAAGCATTGTAAGCAGATGCATCTGGACTGGATCCAAGTTCTTCCATTTTCTCCCACACTAAAAAAACTGGTCGAAGAAATCCCCACCTCCCAAACTTCCTCATAAGCATCACATAGGTGTCCATACTTGGCCGAACTCCACTTCCAATCATTTTATGAAACAATGTGAGTATATCCCTAGGCTTTTCCATGCAAGCGAAAAATAAATGATATGAAATTGCATTTGGCTGACATCCATTCTTACGCATGGTATCAAGCATCTCAAGTGCTTGCTTATATCTGAAGTTATCACATAAAAGCTTAATGATGGTGTTATAGGTTACAAGAGAAGGCTCAAACCCTAAATCTTTCATTTCACGAAAGAGCCTAATTGAAAAATCAACCCCCTGTGAAAGACCTATGGCACGAATAGCAATATTATAGACAACCACATCCAATTTCATCCGTTTACTCTTCATCTGCTTGAATAATTTCACAGCCTTCCAAGGCTTTCCACTTTTGCACATTATATCCATATATGTTGCATATGAATGTACATCTTTTTGAACTCCCTTTCTATCCATCTCTTCCCAAAACTCCCTACACTTGCTCCACCATCCCAATTTAAACCACCCACGAAGAACAATGTTATAGTATTTTACTTTGACATCCACATTTCCACTCTTGTTCTTTCCAAAAATCAACTCTTGGGCTTCATCCACATGTTTGTACTCACACAGTGCATCAATAAGATTGCTGTACGACGTTTCATCCTTTAAATTAAATTGGTGAAGCTTTTCATACGTCTCTATCGCTTCATTAACTAGACGGGCCGAAACATAACGTTTAAACATGATTCGGAATGTCGTATGGTCGGGAAAAGAACTTGGACTTTGCCGCATCCGTTGAATCAAATCCCATGAAAGTTGAAACTCGAAGAACTTACCAAGTATGTCGATCATGTGATTATATGTATCGGTGGGGAGCTGCAAATGTATTCTCTTTCGACCCAATTGAAAAAGTCGAATGCGCGTTTCCAGTCATTGCGGAAGGTCAAAAGAGTTTCACGAACTGTGGCGGGATCAATGTTGCAGGAATTTGGTTCAACTGTTTGGACTTGGTGGGGAAATTGTTTGGAGGAATAGAAAAGGGTTTGGATGAAGCAAACGGGAGGGGTGAATCGAAGGCGACACGAGCTAAGCAAGGCCATTGAAGGCCTCCAAACTGCTAAAACCCCTTACGAGGGTTTGAGTCGTATGACGGCGCGGTTCCGACCCGGTCGGTAGAATCAGAACAATAATGCATGGCACGCGCAAGCGGAACAAAGTCCAAGATCCAGACCCAGTGACGCATTATAACCCGACCCGGTCAGTATTTCCGAAATAGAATCCGCCAGCTGCAGGGAGGAGGACAGAGTCTCATGCTTGGTTGAAAATGGAGTGAATCCTAAAAGACAAAATTTTTAAAAATAAAAAAATATTTACCCATTCCATATTGAATTATAAGATAATGTAAGATAAGAGTATACATATAACAAATTCAATAATAAGACTTTACAAACTTTTTTTAAAAAATATAAACTTCTAAAACTATTCTTTATTTAATTTAATTTTAAATCTATATACTTAATTTTACGTTGTAATTATTTTAATTCTTTCTTCACCTAAAAGATAATATTAAAAACGTATTACTAATGAAATATTATTTTTCTTAGATTATTTTATATTTTGAAATAATAAAATACCTCTAACATTGTATTAGAAGAGCATTATCAATAAAATATTATTTTTGTTAAATTATTTTATATTTTAAAATAATAAAATACTTTTAAAAGTTATTTTATAATTTAAAACAAAAAGAGTATTTTTCAAAGTTTTTTTTCTAATCTGTTTCCTAACCAAAGAAACATGAATTTGCTCAGGGTGTGTTACGTTTTCTTTTTCAGCAGAAAATCCGAATCAAATAAGATTGGTCAAACTTATTTGGAAAATTAGAAAAGGAATAAATGAGTAGAAGCCAGAAAATCCATAGCAGTTTCTTGAAACATGCAAACGAGTTATAAGAATATGTAAGTGGTCTTCAAGGCTCTCACTCTTTTTGTCCCTTCTGTTCTGCCAAATAATTTTCCTCTTAATCATTTGGCCTGTGTAATTAATTGAGTCGATTGTAATTTAATATTTAAATTTTAACTCAATCTAATTCAATTTTTATATTTTAACTCTGTTAAAATTTAATCCTTAAACTTTAATCTAATATAATTTAGTTCCTATAATTTTAGTAGTTATTTAAAATATTAATCCTTAAGTTTTTAAAAATCACTTTAGTTCTTATAATTTTATTTTTAAATTATATATATATATATATATATATGAACTAACATTTTAAATAATTAACGTCATGAAGACTGAACTATAATTAAGTCAAAATTTAAAGATTATATTATAACTAAGTCAATTAAAAGATGGGTTGCTTCAAGTTAAAATATAAAAATTGAATTAAAAGAAGTCAAAACTATATGATTAATCAATGTATCGTATATATCAAAATTACTCAAGCCACATTACGAAAGTGGCTCAACATGGCTCCACTTTCATTTTACTATTCACAGTATCGGCTTGTGCATGGGCTTCGTGCTATATGTATGTATGTATGTATGTATTTTGTCAGCTACTAAAACAGTATGAGTCTCTTAGCTTCACGTTGTAACCGAGTTCTTATGGCTTTTCCTCCTTCAGTTATGAAGAGAAGTGAGAATGTTCTTACATGTACACATGGCGTCGAAATATTGAAGCCAACTTGAAGATTTCAGTTATGAAGAGAATGTTATATAAATTTCAGAATTATTCATGGCCAACTCAATCATCTTTTAATTAACCAGCATCTAGATGCCACATTTTAGAAGATGCTGATGTTTCTAAAATGTTCTCCAGTGATGCTGATCATTTGCAAACGTCTTCTAAATGTGGATGGTCAAATATGATTTTCCTTAGGAATGATGTGACTTTTTGTCTTTTAAATTTGTCTCAATTTAAATTTAATTTTTATCAAGTTCATCTTTTAAATTTACTTCATTTAATTTATTGATTTGGTTTGTAATTATTATTTAAAAACGAGATTATATTATTAAAATTTACTAACATGAATAATAAAATATTGATGACAATCATGTAAATTAATAAAAAAATATAATTATTTATATAGGAAAAAATAGACTTTGAAATTTTTAAAAATAAGATAATAAAACATGGTGTAGGTGATTATATTGATAAAAATTAAATTAATTTGATGGTTAATTTATTCTTATTTTGCTATATCCACATGACAAGTCTTTAATGTATCTTAAATGTTAAATTATTTTAAGAATCAATTTGCATTTCAAAATTGAAAGGACTCATATGATAATTTAATAAAATGTAAACTATTAAATTGATAAAAATTAAATTTAAGGAACTAAATTAATAACTAAAGTAAATTTAAGAGACTAAAAGTTTCATTAATCATTATATTATTGAGCTGCTAATTAAATGAAAAATAATATACATTTGTTTTATTTTGTTTCAGAGATATACACTGTTGAGTTTCAAAAAGAAAAAAAAAAAAAAAACTTTTGCATTCTCATGCATCCATTCAACAGTCCAATATCATTATATTATTAGGAAGTCTTGACCAATCAATTGATGAAATCTAGCGATATTTTAATTTCAACTGCATTTTTGCATGTGAAATAGCATGACATATATCCGTCTGTCTTATATATAAGGTATTTTTAATTAAATTTTATATACTAATAAAAATTTATTATTTAGTTGAACTTATATAAAAACACAATGATTTTTCAGTTTTACCCCTAATAATATCATAATTAATATCATAATAGTGGTAGAAAAAACATACAATTAATTATCTATTTCATTTTTTAAAATAAGGGTAAAATTATTTAATTATTCAAAAAATTTATTGCCACCCCTTTATATTTAGAGATAAAATAAGCTTTTAGAAAAAAACTTTATATATAGGGATAGAGGGAGTATTTGCATTTGATATACATTATATGTGTCCTTCTATTGAAAGACTTATTTTTCATCTTTCTAACCAGAAGTATGTTATTTATCATAATATTGATGATGTTGTTGATCATTCCGAATGCGAAGAGTTTGTCAATCCATGTTTCTTGTGTGGATGAAGATAAATGATGATGATAAGTTTGCAAAAACACTTACTCCCTCGATTAAAAATGTAAGACATTTTTAATCGAATCTTATCTTCTAATAAAATAATTATTTATTTTTAAACTAATGCTATTTTTTTTTATATTTTTCCCTATTTATGCCTTAAAAAAAATATAAAGTGATATATTCAATATAAACACTTTTAGAAAAGAGGTAATAATTATATTTTAAAAATTAAAAATGTCTTATATATATATATATATATATATTTTTAATATTTAATTTTTAAAAAATACCTTATATTTTCGAACGAAAAGAGTACATATTGAGTTTCTGAATTATTATATTTACCAGCAAAGTAACCAAAGCTGGAAATGGAGGAAAAAGGGACTGGCAGTGGGTAGAATTACTCATGTTTTGTTACCTTCGTATCCTTCTTACGTAGATGAAAGGGCCTACCTCATGTGAGCATATTAAAACAACCAAACTTTTGGTGGTATTATCTATCCCACATTTAGGGTCTCCTGCTTTGCTGTGGGGTTGCTAAATGACAATGTGGAATACATTTGTGCTATAAAGTAGTAGCAGTCTATGCATATGGGAATTTCTTACTAAAGTTGTTTATAAGCATGCTATTGTGTTCTTGCCTTAATTGTCTCAAGTTTATTTGGAAGGAGACTTTAAAAATACTTTCAAAAGATTTGTTGTATGTACCATTAGTTGATCTATTATTTTCAAGTAAGTTCCCATAAGTAGCTTTGTCTATAAAATATGTTATTCAATTATATCTCAAGGCCATAAGGAGCAAGCTGCCCTGAACAAAATCCGGGTTATTATTGAGAAAGAATGAGTCTATTTAACTTTCCTTCAGTACTACCTTTCCCTTCAACAAGTCCCACAACTAATGTTACATGCCACCTCATTTTACAAGAACTAATTTATGACCATGTTGCATTGCTGGAAAAGTCAAGTAATTTAATTAATTCTTTAAATTCAGGACAAAAACACATTTTTGATACTGTGATGTCTTCTTCAACTTTAGCAAATCGTGGTTTTTACTTTGTACATAGCTATGGAAGGATTGGGAAAACATATATATGGAATATGTTGAAATCAACACTTCAAGCATGAGGAGTACTGTTCTTAGCATTGCATCAAGTAGCATCAAAATAACAATATTGCCTTTAGTTAGGATATATAGCGGATTCAAGGTTTGCAATCTATATCCAGATTATTGAAAAATCTGTATGGTATTGAGCAAAATTCTCAATTAAGAAATCCCATTCAGCATAAAATTAATCATACAAGATGAAACACTGATGATGCAACACTATTCCATTAAGGTATTCGATCATATGTTGAAGGATATATTTTGCATTCTAATCAAGTTTTAGGTAATAAATGCATTCTACTGAGAGGTGATTTTTGACAAATCCTTCCAATAATTCATAAAGGTACAAGGACTACTATTGTTAATGTTTGCATTAGTTATTTATATATTTGGAATCACTGTACAATTTTTAATTTGACAAAAAATATAAGTTGTCATCATCTTCATCAAAGTGTGATCGTGACAAATTAGGAAAAAAAAATTAAGATGGCTTTTTGATGTAGGTGATGGTAAGTTAGGATGGCCACATGATGGAATACCATATATTGAGATCTCCTTGTACTGTTGATACTTAATTATGGAGATTCAATTAGTGCAATTGTGTCCTCAACTGCCCAAATCTTATGTATAATCTATCAAATATAAAATTACTTTATTGATAGTGCAATTCTCGCACCAACAGTCAAAAGTGTTAATCAATTAAATGATTATATATGTGTGCTATGTTGCCTAATGAATTAATTGAATATTTGGGCCATGATACTGGTCGCAAATCAACACTAAATAATGATTTCTTTAATAATTTATATGCAATTGAATTTTTGAATACGATTAATAACTATGGCTAACCTCTGCACAAACTTATTTTGAAGGTAGGAATACTAATCATGTTATTAAGAAATATTGATCAAGCTTTAAATCTTTGCAATAGAACAAGATTGCATGTAACTTAGTTTGGTAAAACTGTCATTATATTGAAGCCATAACAATGAATGAATCGAAGTGAAATAATAATGTACTAATATATTGAATAAACATGAATCTTTTTAAAAGTGAGTAACCTTTTCATGCGAAGAGAAGACAGTTTCTAATAATTATTTCATTTTGCGATGACCATTGAGAAAAGCCAATGACGATCATTACATCATGTGGGAATACACGCACACATATATCAAAGCCATTTTTTAAACATAAACAATTGCATGTTGCATTTTCAAAGGTGAGAAGGATCGTTAGTTTGAAATTGTTTTTTGCATGGCAATGATAATTATGGTTCAAAAGCTACTGGTATTGTTTATATTAATGTTGTTTATAAAGAGGTGTTCTATTATTTGCACACATGTTGATAATAATGCTATCAACATGCAAGGTTTTTGTTTTGTTTTTTTTTTTTGGGCCAGCAACGTGCAAGTTTATGAATTATACTGTTATTTTAAAATTGATGCAATGGATATTTATTTCTTTCATCTATTCATGATCCACTGTTGTGATCTTTTTTTTTTAATGTAGGCTTTGTTTATAGGGAAAATCATAACCAAGGATCCTTGGAAAAACATACTCACAATTGAAGACTAATAAATTCTCATTTAACATTGCAATCTCCTGCGTCCTAATTGTAATTAATTGTGATTGTGAAAATAAGTAATTGCCTTTAATCGTATTCTAGATAAAACACAAGGGAATTATTTCTTGTTAAAATGTTATTTGGCAAATGGTGACTTTCACGAGATTCATACACTTGATTAATATAAAAATTATTGTTTGTCAAAATATAATGGAGTGTTGTTATCTTACAAATAGTGACTTGTTTGCCACACGAAGAGAGTCGTTTTTGTCAATGAAAATGACTTTATTCTGGATTTGTCACCATGAGATTTTTTTTTTGGTTAAAATGAACAAAGTGTTGTTATTTTGCAAATAATGAGTTATTCGTCACATGAATACACTTGATTCTGTCAATGAAAAAGACTCTATTTTGAACTTGTTACTATGAAAATTTTTTTTTGGTTAAAATGAAATGGAGTGTTATGATTTTGTAAATAGTGACTTGTTCACCTTATGAGTACATTTAGTTCTATCAATAGAAATGGCTTTAAACACCAAGGCAATTACTTATTTTCATAATCACAATTAATTACAGTTAGGACCTCAAGAATTGTAATGGTAAATTAGAATTCATTGGTCCTCAACTGTGGGTATGTTTCTTTAGGAATCCTTGACTGTGATTTTGCTCTGTTTATAATGTAGGAAGGCTTTTTCATGATTTTTTTTATGTAGGCTTTTTATTGTTTTGGTTAATTTTTTTTAAATTAAATAATGTTTTGAAACTTGCTAGACGTTAAATTAAAAAGAGCAACAAGTTATGGTTTTCATGATTCAACCAATTAGACCGACAGTCGAATTGATAACATAAAAGTTAAAAAAAATAATATTTACGTACACAAATATATAAATAAATATTAATTTGTTGATGATGTTTGGGATTTCAATGGCAAAGGCTAGGTGCTTGGACTGTTGGACTTGGGGGCAAAGGCATGTTTGCACAAACTTGCAATCTCTAAGCCAAATGCTGGAGCTGGAGGCACATCGTTATGTTATGAATCACAAACTTTCAATCCTAATGTCAAAAGTTAGATTACTAGAGCTAGAGATAGAGGCTGAAGGAGACGTCAAAGATTAAGTATAGGCCGTGGAAGAGAGAGCAAAGATTAAAGAAAAGAATTAAATATTAGAGAAGAGAAATTGCAAATTTGAACAACTTAGCTTAATTTTTTTTTAGGATTTAAATCGGGTTAACCTGCTCTGATTTTCAAGTCAAATCCGATTCTATTAGAACTGGTGGAGTCAACCTAATTCAAATGCTAAATTGATCTAATTGATTGGATTAGGCCAGTTTGATCAATAAGTAATGGGCAAATTGTCCAGTCTAGTTCATGTTTCAAAATACTGAAATTGAATGTAATTTAATATAAGTGTAGTACTCCATCTGTTTTTGTTGACAAAGAAACTACTGCTTTTGACTTGTATTTTTTTAAGTAAAATTAACCATTTCAATAAGTATTTATTACATATTTTTTAAATTACCCTTCATAATTTATATTAATAAGAAATAATTATGTATGATTATGTTAAATAACACAAGTCATTTTAGTCTATTTTTGTTTTATTTTTAAATATAATTATTATAATTAATTATTTTTTAAATTGTATAATGTAATTTTTTTATATATATAAAAATGAAGGGAATATGTTTTAACCTGGCATTTCACGCGGTAGCTAGTAGCTATATATATTATATATATATATATATTCATATAAAATAAAATTGACCACGGGCACTTTATGCGTTTTTTAATTTTTTTAACCATCACAGGCGCTAGGTTAAAAGCATCAAAATTGTGGCATGAGTCCCCATAGATTACCCTTTAACTACATTTATCAATAAAATTAAAAATTTTATTATAAAAGATTGAATAATTACCCCTACTTATGTCTATAAAAAAATTAACAAATGTATTGACTCATGAAGCTTTTATTCACAATCATAATGTTCATATTTTTGACAATCCATCACTTAATTGCAGAAATTTTGTGTGCACTAACATGATACAATTTGTCGTGAAGCATGGTGTTTCCACGGCCATTTAGTCACCAAAAAAAAAAAAAAAAGCTTCAAAATTCAGCCTATATGCTCTCTCTCTCTCTCTCTCCCCCTCCCTCCCCCCTGTAGCCTCTGGCCAAAATTTCTTCCCGATCGCAAAAATGGCGGCTTCTCTTCAGTTTAACTTGAAAGCTTTCAGACCATTTCCTCGAGACTTTCACTTGTCCTTCAGTAAATCATTTAAGCCTGGCCTTGTCAGGTGTTCCGCCGCCTCCCCTCCTTCCAAACGCAGTTACTCTATCACTTTACTTCCTGGTGATGGCATCGGCCCTGAAGTCACCATGGTTGCCAAGAACGTTCTCGATGTCGCTGGATCTCTTGAAGGTCCGTCTGAACCTTAATGGGGTGGCTTGCTTTCGTTGAAAATCACTGCCTTTTGTCTTGTTTATTCTCCTCGTTTTATTTTCTTTGATTTGTGTTACGCAATTTAGTCTCCCTGTAATTCTTGTATTTGGGATTTGATGATCTTCCATTGGTTGTATTGATAGCTTTTTGAATTGTTTTGGACTGGGTTTTGTGCAAAGGCTATCTGTTTCTCTCTGGATTATTTTGCTATGCACAGTGGACTGGATACTTTCTTGCTTTGTCTTAAGTAGAATTCATACTGTAAGTTGATGCATTATAAGATGAAATTGGGTTAGATAATGGGAATATGCAAGTTTGTAATTTCTGCATACCAAGCATTACTGAGTAGAATCCTTCTGTATCTACTTTAAGCTCTTATCTCATGTACTATCCTGTTCCTTTCTTAAATTAGGGATCAAATTTAATTTCCGTGAGATGCCTCTTGGTGGAGCTGCATTGGATGAGACAGGAGTTCCATTACCAGATGAGACATTGTCTGTAGCAAAGCAATCTGACGCCATTCTGCTTGGTGCAATTGGAGGGTAGCTGTCCTTTCGCATTCTTGTGTTTGGAATTTGACGCTAGATAACTTTTATCCTCAAATTCTTCTCTCATCATACATTATGTGTCCTTTCATTTAATTACTTAAGGTATAAATGGGATAACTATGAGAAGCGTCTAAAGCCAGAAACTGGGTTGCTTCAGCTTCGACAAGGACTTAAAGTATTTGCCAATTTGAGACCAGCTATTGTATTCCCACAGGTAAAAGATAATCCCCTTAATACTTGGAAAGTCATTTATTTATTATTTAGGTATAAGATATATGGAAAATATAATATCCTATATGCTAAAAGAAGAAAATTTGACATTCTAATGGTGGCTTATGAAATTTGAAACACGGGGATTTTTAATTTCCCATTCATCTCATGCCTAGTAGCATATAAGCAGACATGTAAACAGAAGTCAAGTCTAGCTTCTATCTTTGCTATCAAATACACGCACATCACATAAAGAGGATTATACTTATTAAGAACATTAGAAGGTCCATGTAACAAAAACTTCCTGTCTGTATGCAATTATTTCAGTTAATATTCTTTAAAATCCAGGTTGGACTATGTTGTGGCTGAGTTTAAGTATAGTATCTGGTGAAATCTTAGCTTTATTCTGTGCCACAGTTATCAAAATTAGACCATCCTATATTATAATAACAAAGGGCATGACTTCATGTTTGATATTATAATCAGATACGAATGATATTCCCTACCTAGTATCTACCATTTTGTATTAGTTTTCAAGTTGGCTTTAGCATTCTATTAATGTTTGTTAATTGTCCTGTAGTTAATGGATGCCTCAACTTTGAAGAGAGAAACTGTTGAAGGGGTTGACCTCATGGTTGTAAGGGAACTCACTGGAGGTCTGTCGGTCTTTGAGTTTAACTCTATATGGTGCATTTGATTTTCTTTTATGATCTTTTAAATGTTAATTTTCAACTATTTTGACAACTTTTAAATTTAATTATCTATTCTTCATTCTTTTCCATTTTTATAATTTTAAAATACTATAGTAAGTCATATGTAACTAAGTTTGTTGCTGCTTTGTTGTATTAGGTATTTACTTTGGAAAACCCAGGGGCATTGGTACTAATGAAAGTGGTGAAGAGACTGGCTTCAATACTGAGATTTATGCTGCACATGAGGTATCTCACTAGTCCAAGTTAGTCCTCTAGATAAAACATCTTTGATATCATGATGTTATCATTTCTTCATGCTATTGCTACTTAACATCTCCTCTGAAAAATTATTTTAACAATTTCTTTTATCTTGTCTTCCTGTTGATTTTCTTCTAGAATTTTATAACCCATGACTAATCTGAATTTGAAAGCTCTTGAAGTAATTTGTGGCAACATAATTTAATCTGATGAAAGATGTTGTGTTGGTTTATCCTTTTATCAAAATTCCAGTTTCTCCAAAATATTTGGATTCTATGTTGATCTCTAGCATTCAAAATGTGTTTTCATGACACATGAAAATTAACATGGTCTGTGCTTTCTTTTTTCCCCTTAAAAAGGTAAGGGCCCATTTGTTTTAGTTTATTTCATGAAAAAATGACTTATTTTTTAAAAAAAATATATTTTGTGAGTTATTATTATGTTGGTTTAAACTTTTGAAAATAATCAGAATAAAAAAAGAAGAAGAAGATTTCTAAGTAGCTTCTTAAAATAATCTAATGTAGTAGATGAAAAAGAGTGTTTTAAAGTGTTGGGATATGTGAAGATATCATAAAATTTTAAAACAATATAATAATAAATTATTTTTATAAAACAAAAATAAAAGAAGATATCATAAAATTTAAAAATAGCTAACTAATAATCACTTTTTTGTTATTATAACCAAACATAAAATGATGTCTGCTTTTTATAAAATCTTTACAAAGTAAATCTCTTTTTATAAAATCTCTAAACTACCTAAAAATCACATATTTTTAATCTCAAATAAACGGGCCTTAAATCTGTTTAGCTATATATGAAAAGAAAGTTTAGAAGAATTGCAAGCTGAACCCAAGAACTGTATAGAATGGGCCAGAACCATATACATGCTGTTGACGTGTGCAAACAACAGTGGGCAGATTGTAAAGGTTAAAAAGATTAAAATAAGGGATCACCATGGAGAAGAGTTAGCATGATTAAAAGATGATATGGCTCAAATTGCTTGAAAAGATATGCACATGACAGGTTTCATAAAGACTGTTTACCTTGGAGGAAGAATTTGCTTGTGAAATAGAATTCATTCGAAGAATTGAAATTGGTGTTTGAATTAAAATCTACGTTGACTCCAAATTAAAGAGTCCTGGGCTAGTTTTTATAGTACATTAACAATCCTTAAATTCTGCTTAAAGATGGAAGTAGCAGTGCAGTTTCCGTCATGTGATGTGAATGCATGTGGATGAGCGTATGCATGCGATGTGTTTTTCTTCTGTCCCTTGGAAGAATTTCTAGTTACTTTTGGACAATCAGCATTTTCTAAGAGGAAGTATATGGGAATATATAAACTGTGGATTCACATTTCTATTTTCCCTCCAAAAATAACTTTATTTTTCTTCCTGAGATCTGTTGTTACTCTCTTGTCCTTATAGAAAGTGTCAACATAATCCCTAAAACTGTGTTTGTATGTTCTTGACATATGTTAATTCTTGCACCAGATTGATCGCATAGCACGCTTTGCATTTGAGATTGCTCGGAAACGGCATGGGAAGCTTTGCTCTGTTGACAAAGCCAATGTGTTGGAGGTACTTAGTTTTGGATCCCCAGTTATGATTGCTACTCATGAATTGGGATTTGGCTATAATACTATTTTGAATCATCACGCTAAGTTTATGGCTAGTCTGTGGTTGTGAGATTGTATGATATATTAATTTTTTGTTGTGCTTATGTACATTTTCTTTTATTATGCTGTCAATAATATATGTCTCAGTTGTGTTGTCATTGAGTTAGGGTTGCCTAAAAATCTTCAGAGATTAGCTTCTCCTTAAAGACAATGACTTAGCTACAATGCCAATATAGTCAATCTGTTTTTTTTTTTCCTGATTATAATTCTTTATTAACCCTTTACCAATGTCGATATGTATTTACAAGTATGTATGATGATGGCTGTAAATTTATGTTTCTGAAGTCTTTTTAGCAACCTAATAATCTCTTGGACTTGAGATGTAGTGTCCATGTGTGGTGACAAGTATGTAAGCATAATTACGTTTGACTTGATATAGTTTTAAGTCCGTGACTTGTCTGAAATCATACGTGGAAGTGCCATTGATAGGATTCTTTTTGTAAGTCTACCTTCTCTTAATAATAAACTTGGTGAGTCAGTGTCGCCAATTTAATGAAGACACAACCTTGGCGGTTCTTGATAAACATATTCGTCAATGTTTTGCTAATGCCTCAGGAATATTATTGGCAGCATTTGAGATTGGGGTGGGCAATATGCGAAATAATTGGCAGCATGAATCAAGTAATGGAATTTTTAAATAAAACTAAAAAGTTGGAATTTATATTATCTTCAAAATTTTACATGACTTAAAAATAATTGAAACTTGCCTATAATTTGGCTACTATTGAACAGTAATGAGGAAAAGATACATGTGGTATGCGATAAATTATGTGCTCTTCCGACAGATGTTATATAGGCATTAGCTTGATCTGTCTCTATATTTTTCAGGCATCAATGTTCTGGAGGAGAAGAATTTTGGCGATGGCACAATATTATCCGGGTGTTGAGCTCTCACACATGTATGTTGACAATGCTGCAATGCAACTAGTTCGCTATCCCAAGCAGGTCTGCTTATGGAATGTATTAGCATAATCTGTGTTTCATTTCAATTGGCGCTCTATTAAATGTAACTCACAGGAGGAAAATTCTTTGAATGAAAAAGTTGCAAGCATTACAATGTTTGATACTGAACTTTGCAGTTTGACACAATTGTAACAAACAACATATTTGGGGATATATTATCAGATGAGGCTGCAATGATCACTGGAAGCATCGGAATGCTTCCTTCTGCAAGTCTTGGAGATTCGGTATGAAAAAACAATCGTTATCATCTTTAGATCATGAGCATGTTTCAAGTAAAGGACTATCTTTTTCACCTGACCATATTGGGTTTTAATTGGTTTAGGGACCTGGGCTTTTCGAACCTATACATGGTTCTGCTCCTGACATTGCTGGACAGGTTAGTTTTTTACACTTTCTATGGTTTGGTTATTTATCTTCAGGCAACTCCCATTACAGAGACATAATTATCATCTTTATACAGGACAAAGCAAATCCATTTGCTACTGTTCTTAGTGCAGCCATGCTTTTGAAGTATGGTCTTGGAGAAGATAAGGCTGCTGAGAGAATAGAAAATGCAGTTTTGGACACCTTGAATAGGGGATTTCGAACTGCTGACATATATTCTGCTGGAATGGTAGGCATGCCTCTCAGTCTCTTGGCATCTCAATGTCAAGAAGTCTTTTCATTGCACTTAAATAGACCTTGAAGCCAAATGCCTGCTATATTTCATCACACTTTACACTTTGTCCGTAATGTCCCTGACAACTTTTAGCTTCTCTAGCTGTTCTTGTAATTCTTATCTTTCTGCTAAATTAACTTGATTGCAATTGTGTAATGCTTGCTTTGTCTGTTCATGCAGATACTAGTAGGATGCAAACAGATAGGTGAAGAGATAATTAAGTCAGTTGAATCCCAAGTTCCTGCTGCAGTATAAATCAGGCGTAGACATGACAGTATTTGCGTACTGAGTTCGGCTTGAAGATCTCTTCTGGTAGACTATGATTGTCATCAACGCTTTTTCTTAATGCTAAGAAGCTAAGAATTTTCCTATACCGGATAATTCCAGGTTCCTTTCTCTACTATTAAAAAAGGAATATAAAATAGTTATTTTAACTCGCATTTAATAGTTTTGAACTGTTGAGTAATTTGACGCTGAATATTTTTGGAACTTTTTTTAACGGTTTTTAACTGTTAAAGTATTCTTATTTTATTCAATAATTTTTTTACAAAAAACTGTTGAATATTTGTTTCAGAGAATTGGCAATATTCAACGGTTCTAACTTTAGAACTGCTGAATAGTTTGCAATATAAAATGGTTGTATGGCACAACTGTTTTATATTTGTTCAATGAAAAAATATTCAACAGTTTTTCCTTGTAACCATTGAATATTATGACCAAGTATTTTAAAATAGAGGGGCTTCATTTCTAGCAAACCCTATGTTGTAAATTACATAATTATATTCTAGCACCTAGAAACAAATTCTAGCTAACAATTATCATACATATACATGAATATGTAACGAATTCAAAATTTAATAATAATAAAATGCTTTTCCTAGCAAAATCACTAAAATGTTTTTCTTAGAAAAGCAAGATGTGTTTGAAAGATGCACACAGAAATACTACAATTAGCAATCTAGTGGATGAGGAAAAACCTTTTATGTCATCAAGGAAATACCCTTGACACATTCAGCTTCACTCTTTCTCTTAGCCTAGTAGTAGATGGGGGAAAAGCTTTTATTTATTTTTTTTTCTTGCTCCTTTACTCTTTTTTTCCCATTCAACTTGAGCTTTCTTCTCCTCTTCCAATTCCAAAGCTATTCTTTTCCTTTTCAGTTCGATCTAGTCAAAAAAAGTAATATAAATTAAGTAATTTTTATATAAATTGATAATACCATTGAATTCGCGAGCAGTAGCGGCAACTATGTCCTTGGTACAACTTTGACATACTTGAAATATGTTATAATCTTCGTGGAAAATTTGATCTGTAATGTGTAGTGTGTAAAAAAAATAAAAATAAAGAAAAACACATATGAAAATAACTGGCTAAAGTACTTTGAAAGCACAAATAAACATCTTAGATTATTTTATATATGAATTTTTTTTAAAAAAAAAATTGTGCTTAGAGCAACCCATAGTGAGAATGGCTAGGACAAGAGAAATTCATGAATGGAATGGAAGAGGAGGATGAAGCTAGGAAGAGGAAGAGGAAGATGAAGATGAAGAGATGAAGGTGCCACGAGACCTACGAACGAACAAATTCATGGCAGTGCAAGGAGAAATTGACAATGGCAACCCAAAAATGATGTTTCAACAATGGAGAAAAGGTGGGTTTGGCTGGAAATGCAATCTTAAAGCTTGGGGAAGGAATTCGATGAAAGTATTTGAGTTTTTAAAGAGAAAATGAAAAGTTTTGCGTTACTTCAAGTAAATGATTCAAGAAAAATTTAAAATAATTTAAAAGATGTTCAACAATTGTTAAGAAATAACTGCTGAATAAACAATAATAAAAATGGATAATAAACAATAATTTAAAAGATATTCAATGGTGGTCATGAAAAAAACTGTTGAGTATCTAAACTCGTTGTAAATAACTGTTGAATATTGGTGGAATTTTAAAAAATAAAAAAATAAAAAAATAAAATAATACTCAACAGTTATATGATACAACAACTGAGTATTGTGATGCAATATTTAATAGTTTTATTAAGAATCGTTCAATATTTGAATTTCATATTCTTGCCTATGTATATAAAACAAGTTTCTTTTGAACCGTTAAATAAATGACGTTGTATATTGTCATTTTTATAATAGTGCTTTAGGTGGGGCAAGACAATGCTAGTCAAGTGAAAAATGGAACATTTACAATGTAGTTTGATGATCACTGTCATTCTGGAAA
Source organism: Prosopis cineraria (assembly GCF_029017545.1). Lineage (NCBI taxonomy): Eukaryota > Viridiplantae > Streptophyta > Magnoliopsida > Fabales > Fabaceae > Prosopis > Prosopis cineraria. The sequence goes on from NW_026555344.1 coordinate 9,169,870, forward strand.
CTGAATCTACATTCAGGTACTGTACTCTCTATAGCGTCCAAGCGATGTGGTATTTACTTCCTTGAATAAGTAACTATGTATGAATCAGTGTCGTTTATAATTCCTTTTCATCAAAGATGAAGTTCTCAAACATCTCAAATGCCATGGTTGAAATGCACGCTAGTCATATATTTGTTTGGATCACATCGCTACATGCAGTGGTTCAAAATGCAGCTTTCTAGTTTTTTTTCCCCTCTTGTGAAATGCAGCATTTTAGGTGAAACAGTACTCCTTATATATGTGTGTGTGTGTGTGTGTGGAAAGGAAGTTCATTAAATTAAACTATGCAGTCTGTATGAGGAGAGTAAAAAGCAATTACATTAGAGTTTTAAAAATGAAAGAAAAAAAAACCTGTGAGTATGATCAACTATAGCTCTAATTTGTACTAGGAAGGAAAATTCATCAATAATATGCTTTGTGAAGATGCGCTTGTTGCGAAGTTCTTATAATTTTCAGCTTAAAATACTAATTTCAATTTTTTAGGAAATTCCAATGTGGTGTTCTCAAATTGTGTCAAACAGCTAAGCGGTAAAGTCCCTCCTATAGAAGTCAGCATACATATCAAAGGGAAGAACTTTTTTCCATATATCTGCTGCAAAAGGACATTATTTGAGGACATGATTAATGCTCTCCATCAGGTCTGGATAAGGAAAAAAGAAAAATAAACAGTACTCTTTTTAATACATAAAAATGTATTTTTTTTTGAATGAAAATAGATCCATAATAATAAACAATGATTACAAGCTAATCATTTTTGCCAGACATCTTTCTTTTATCATCTACCACTTCAATACCATAAGAGAGAGGTTGATGAAAGGTAATATAACAAACAAAATTATTCTAAACCTTGGTGGCTGATAGATGAGCACAAGTGTTAACTTCTCTACACGAAATTCAAATGAACCTATCTTAATAATAATAATATAAAAAAAAAAGTTCTAGTTGGTTGATAACTTCTTTAAACGGGTGATGAGTAATATCACTTTTACTAATCAAATTGATTATTTCAGCACAATCCGTATAGACTTGTACATTATAAAGATTCCTTTTCTAACATAACTGAAGACCATGAATGATATTAATCACTTCAAAAATAGGAGGAGGATAGTTGCCTATATTTGCATTAAAGCCACACATCCAATCAGTATTATGATTTCTTATTACATCTCCACACTTACCAACTCCATCCTTATGAGATACATCAACATCAAGTCTCACTTAGTTGCAAGTTGGTCTCATCCAAACCTCATAAAGGCGGTTGGATTGTCCTTGCACCATGGAGGACGTCCCAAGATATGGAGGTCACCTTTGACTTCATAAAGCGTTGCGAGTCCTTGACTAGTACTCTCTGCCTCCTCGTTTGAAAAAGCCTATTTGCATTTAGAGCACTAGATTTACCAACAGATATATCTAAATAATACATCCTAGGGAACTTGTTTCATAATATCTCTACCAATCTCATTACTTAAATTCCATTTGAGCCACTCCTTGCTGTTCAAATTTTTGAAAGTATCCTGGAGGTTCGGGTTGACAAAGCAAGTCCATCTCTCCTATTAGGCTTGTGCAGGATGCCCATAAGCTCGAGATGCCCGATCCGACCCGAGCAGAATATGCCCAACCCGAGCCCTAAAAAATTGCCCAATACTGTTTGGGCATGGTCGGGCTGAGCCCGATTTTCGAGTTGGGCAGGGTTTAGGGCTTGGGTATCCAACCAATTGACCCTGCCCGGCTCGAGATATAATATATTTTTTTATAAAAAAAATAATATAGGATGTAATTTGTTAACTTGATGGGGACATAAATGGTAGTTCTTTTTTTTTAGATGCCTTGATGATCAAGTTTGTAAACCTTAGGTTAAATATTTTTATATTCCTTAGAATTTAGAATTGAACAGCACTTGTGACTTGCATGAAAAATTCCTTCCATATTTGCTTTGCCATTAAGTTTTTTGATGACACCATAATATTTTTGCTAGTGATATTTAACAATCTATTACTTTTAAAATAAGAGCTTGAAGTGATTTATTGATGGAAATAATTAATTTGCTACAGTGTATTTCAGATTTGTATGGATGGTTCTGATTTTTTATTTCGGTAGGGCAAGGTTGGAGACCCTGCCCGAGGTGCCCGATCCCTGCCCGACCCTGCCCGCCCGACCTCTCCAAAGTCGGCATCTTTCGAGTAGGGTTGGGCTTTGGGCATAGTTTTTTTGCCTGAAGACATTTAGGGCAGGGCATCGAGTTAATGGACTGCCCTACTCAACCCTGCCCATGCACAGCCCTATCTCCTATGCATAGGGGCAGTCTCTCAATAGATGAAGAGCATCTACTTTCCTCTGCATTTCAAAGGACAAAGGTCTGATGTTCTTAAGCCACACCTAGCACGAAGTTCAACAGTGTGTATCCTGTTTTTGGATAGAAGTCACAGCAACACTTTGATCTTCTTAGGACTCGTCCGCTTCCAAAATTTGCTCCAAATTGGGTTACCAGACTGTCTAGTACCTGCAAGGAAAGAATAAGTAGGACGAACACTAAGGCCATGTTTGGTATGATGAAAGAGTTTTTAATAGAATTGGAATCGGAATCAGAATCGGAATTAGAATTAAAATTGGAATATAATTGGATTTAAAAGTGTGTTTGGTATGATGATGAAATCCTGATATAATTTTAATAAAATATAAGTACTTAAAATAAGAAAAGACTAAAGTGTCTTTTTTAAAATTAAAAAAAATTATATTGGAGGAGGGAGAAGGGGCAAACTGGAGAAAGGGAACCATGAAATCGGATTCCATGATGCATGTAATGGAATTAGATTTTACCAAATTTTCTTAAATCCAGATTCTAAAGAATCATAATTATTGCATACTAAACACACATGTTAACAGATTTCATGTCCAATTTCATTTATTTCTCCATGATTTCAAGCTATCAAATGGGACCTAAAATTATCATCATTAGAGTTTTTCCAGATATAAAAATGTATTTTGAAAATGTAAGTTTTCAATGGCGTTCTATATTGCAGTATTATATTCTCTACATTTATAAAGCTATGAATTATGGCAAGCCCTTAAAAAGCCTAGAAATACTTTAGGGCTCATTTGGAAGGCAAGACTAGCTAAGTGAGAGTGGGTTTGAAATTGAAGAATACCAAGTTTTTATATTTGGTAGGTGATAATGATAAATTTATTTTCCAACCCAATTCCATTTTAATAAAAATATCTAGTACCACCTCCACTTACTATTGTGATTTCAATCCTCGAATTGAAATTTTTATGACTGAAATACCCTCATAAAAAAGTTGCCCAATCAGACTTATCTCCTTCCTAAAACCACGATTACTCCACCATCATCACACACGGGATCTCCTCCATCATCTTTGACCTCGCACACTCCTCCATTGAAGATGACTCCGGTGATAACAGGGATAGCCGTCATCGCCGTCGCATGACAGGGACAGAACAGGAGCAAGGGGAGACAGAGATGGAGCCACCCTCCACCTACGACATCAACACGAGTGCGAACAGGAGCGGAGATGGCAGGGGTTGAGCTGCTCCTTGCCATCCGTCGTTCTTCTGGGTTCATCATCGTTCCTCATCTGATTCTGGGTTCATGAAGTCGGGTTCCAAATCAAGGGTTCATGAGATTGATTTTCTAATTCTGATTTAGCATTGACGCCATCTTCAATCCCAGATCTGTGTTTGTTGTTCTTATTCGATTTTTTTTTTTGCCTTCTGCAAATGAAAATATGCTTCAACTGTGAAGGTTATAGCGGGAGAGGGAGAGGGAGGGAGGGGGAGAGAGAGAGAGAGATGATGATGATGCCCGCCGGTAAGGATAATGATGGAGAAGATGAGGGCAATATTGTATTTTAGCTGTTGTAGTTAAACTTAAGTCTCATTTTTTTAATCCTATATCATGATTTTAAAACTTATTTCTATTCTCAATCCCAATCCTAATTTTAATCTCATAAATTTAATATCTTGTATTAAATAGAGTCCAGGGTCAAGTTTTTTCAAAGCCTGACCATGACTCCTTAGCTCACATGGCCTGCAGCCCTAACATGTTTTTTTTTTTTTAAATTTTTTAAAAGTTTTAATACTTTAATCACGTTTATAATTTAAAAAAATTATTTGATAGATAAAATCCAAAAAAATAAATAACTTTAGACAAGCTCAATTTATAGCCACAACAATTCAATAACAACTCTTTAATTGTGCAAATAACATAATAAAAGTTAAACATTTGCAACAACATTAGATACATCATCAAGATTACCATTATCATCATCCTCAACAGTAAAATAATTTGATCCTTTTTTTGTGTGGAACTTTTTCAGTGATAAAAATATTAAGTTTTTCATGCCTTCATCATCCTTCATTGTTAATATAATTTAATTAATTTGTATTTTTATTTAATTTTTTTAAAAATATTAAGGTCTAAAAGGACGGGACTTTCTATTTTTAAGCATTAGATTGGACCCTTTCAAACTTGAATGTCCTTTTTAACTCTTAAATTGCAAGCCTGATCTTACCTAATTTTTCAGCTTAAGTGATTTGACTTGACAAGTTTGACTTGTTTTCTTGGTTTTACTCTGCAATGCCTCTTTGGATCATTTAGTTTCTAAAAATGATGAAAATGGAATGAATTAAAAAAAAACAACTAAATCAACCATCCTTTTTATGATAAACATGATAAAACTCAATATTATATGGTACAAATGTAAAAATTATAACATCATCCAAAACTTTATAAATCATGATTTCTAATGCCATGAACTAAATTACTATTATTCACATCATACTTTGATCATCTTATTTTTACTTTTATTTTTTTAATTCATTTTATTTTATTTATTTTTAATAACTAAACAGGACCTTAATCTTTTTTAAAATGGTTCTGTTTTCACTCATTAAGGGAACAAAATTGCCTGATTGTTGCGAGATTAAATCAAAGTTGTCCATTTAATGTGGGATCAACCCAGTCCATATGGGTTGACCCTCCATCAATTGAGTAAAATATTTGATTGGGTTAATTTACTTGTTGGCAGGATGGGATTTGAATTTTAGAGAAAATATAAAAGTAGGTCCATGCACTTTAATTTGAATGCATTTTGTTTGTAGTTCTTATAATTTTATTACATTATTTCTAACTGTTTTAATTTGATTCATGTAAAATGTTAGTTTTTTAGGCATCTGTTGATATGATGCAGATTTTTTTTTTTAATGGAAGTAGAATTGAAATATAATTAAATTTGAAAACATATTTGGTATAAAGATAGAACTCTATGGAATCTTAATATAACTTTTACTTAATATGTATATTTAAAATATGAAAAGATCAAATATTTTTTTTAAACTTAAAAATGTCGTTCTTATGAGTTGAGTCTGCACAGGCACAAAAATAAAACATATAGCAACTTGTTATATTGTATGAGGGGAGCGAGAGAGAGCACAAATTTTTGTCTTTACATATTTAGGACTTATTTGGATAACCATTAAAAATACATTTAAATTACATTTAAGATGTGTTTTTATCAAACTTAATAAAGAGTTAGATCATTCAAATAAACTTCTGATAGACGTAAACTAAAAACTAAACACACATTTAATTTTAAAAAATCCTCTCAATGTCATCAACCCACCTATCGAGTCAGATTCCAACCTTTTTGTCAGAATTCCATGGCACCAAACATAGTCTTATAATTTTAAAAATGTACGCAATAATCATGAATTGATATCAATGGAGTTAATGTTACTTACATGTACTTAACCCTATCAACACATTCGCTAACGAGTACTTAATCTTGTCTGGGTCTCTCACATTTTATTTAATCCAAATATGTAAGAAAACTTTTCCTCCTTGCCTTTTTTTTTCATTTTTAATCATATCTAATCACTTCAGTTTTATATCAACATATTTTTATCATGTCAATAAAAAGGATTAGTAGAGTTACAATAAAATTAACTCTGTCATTACCAACTCATGATCTTGTGCAGATTTTTAAAATTATAGAAAGTAACATTGTAAATAGATCTAATTAAATGAAATGAAAACAATGAAATAAGACTGTAAAGATTTAAAAACAAAACGTGATCGAAATATATGGACGGACCTGCTACTGTATTTTCCTTTAATTTTATCAACTCAACTATCTAGGGAGAGCAATTTGTGTTCTCCTGAATAAAGTGATAACAAAAAATAAAAATATAATTAGTTATATTCGTTTTCTTTTTCATTTTTAAAAAAGAATTTAGGATCAGCTAGAAATATCCAATTTCAGGCATGATTAAAGTATAAAAGAGGAGGCACTCAAATCCACAAATTTAGATAATTAAATTGGCGTAAACCTACAAAAGACTACAAGTCTAAAATAAATAATAAAACATATTATGAATTTAGTAATAGTTAATTACTAATTTATATGTAAAAAAGTAAATATAAACTTAATTTAATTTATTAAAAATGAATTAAACTATGAGAGCTGGGCTAAAGTGGGTCTACTTCAAATTTACCAATTGTGTATCAAGCGCATTTGTATTTTTCAATTATCAAAACGACTCACAATCACTTCCTCAGTCATTTTTAATTGGATGAATCTAAAGTTGAAATCGGTGAAATTCACATGAAGTTCTTTTCTTTTAATATTTTCACTTATTTTATTATTTTTTATAAAATATAAAATCTTTTTTCTCTTTCTTTAGATGAAAATTTTCATGTAAATTCATCAATATTAACTTCAGGATTTAAATCCTTTTCAATCAATGATTTGAAATATCAAGCGCATTCATATCGCTGTCAGTAAATTATATTTACATTGAGGGATTTAGTCAGGGACAAAAAGAGTACAGTTATTTAATTATTTTATCGAACTTTTAGAATAGTTAAGGTTTTTCCAAAGGATTTTATAGTATTTTTCTCTTATTTTTTAATGATTTTGATTCCATAAATTTATTTTAATTATCAATTTAATTTTTATTGATTTTAAAAAAAGAAAACACTTGTTAAAATACGTACATAGATAACATAATATTAATTTATAATATTAATGTAAATTAATAAAAATGTATAATTATTTGGGTAAAAAAATAGCAAACACATAAATTTTTAAAAGGAAAGGAACAAAATAGGGATTGAATTGAAAAAAATTAAAATAATTTAAAATTTAAATCATTAATATATTTTACATGTTACTTTAAAATTTAAAAGACAAATACGAGAATTTTTTTTAAGAAAAACTAAGAGACTAAATAAATAAAAAATTAAACTCGAAGGGACAGGAAGTTTGCTTATCCCAACGACTTTTCTCAAACATTTTTCAATTAATGATTTGAAATATCATTAACTTATATATTACATGAAAGATTGGTGGATGTATATATAATTATAAAATAATATCATTAAATTACTGTTTTGGTGGAAAGAAACAAAAGCATGGATTAGACAAGGCAACAAATGAAATTAAACTAAACGATCGCACTGCAAGGCTTCGTCAAAAACTTTCCATTAATTTCTTCAACACTCCCAGAATGGATCTTCTTCTCCAACCACATATATAAGATCACGTAGAGATAGCTCGTCTCAGGCTTTTCACTATGCCATTCACCGTCGTGTTGAATCCCTCCCCCATCTGCAACAAATATATTCAATTTTATTTGCTTAGAACAGACAGAAAAAAAGAAAAGAAAAGAAAAGAAATTGTATTGTAGTTCCCAAGAAGTTAAAAGCTCGACTTTTCACTTTTCAGACGAGTCAGAAGGCAACCTCAAAAGTATAACTCAATAAAGTGTTGTGGGGTGAAATATAAGTTGACGCGGGAAAAAGACAAAGAAATCATAAGGTGGGGCGTGGCCAGACCTCTAGTACTAAACATCTTTAATCTTGATTGTAATGTCTCAACGTTTTAATAATTTATTGTGATTATTATTATTAGATTTACGTATATGAGAGACATTTTGAAAGAGGTATAAGGTGCCATTGTTGAATTTTTAAGTATTTTCAAAATAAAGAAATAAATACTGCTCAAAATTTGGATATTTTTCTTTAAAAAATTTCAAGAAATTCAAAACAGAATATATATTTTCATCATCAATTAAAAAATTAAAATATCTCTTATTTTGTATAAAATTTAATGATGAAAAAATCATTCAAGAGGTTGGGGTATTTTACAAGTAGCAATAGAAAATGAAGCATTAAAAACCCCAATCCTAATTAACATACATTTTCTTGAACATTTTGATAAACAAAAGGTGGAACAAACAAATTGTTAAAAAAAACTTTAGCTAAAATATATATTTAGTTATTTAACTTTATGTAATGTTTTATTTTGATTCCTTCATTTTATAAATTATTTTTTTAATTCTTTAGTCCTAACACTATTAGTTTTATTATAAAAGAATTTATATATTAATTTTAGATATTGACAAAAGATTCTCAAATGTTTACCTTTCAATTTTAATTTTTCTAAAATAATAATAAATGATATAAAAATAATCATTTAAAATTAATGTTGCTAGGATTAAAAGATTGAAAAGATAATTTTTAAAATTAAAAAAATAAATTAAAATTTTATATAAAGTTAGAAGGTTAAAAATATGCCTAAAGCTTTTCAAAGACAAACAAACAATTTGTTACAAAGTATGCTAACTTGAGCTGATCGAGTGTGTGTGGGAGAGTACCTGAGCAACAATGGTGATGTCAAGAGTGAACTTGCCAAAAGGCAAGACGCTGCTGCTGACTACAGAGAGATGAAGAGCTTCAAGCTGAGACAATATTTTGTGCATTATTCCCTTTTGTTTCTCACAGTGAATTATTATCAGCACTTCATTCTCCGAAACCCTAGCTTTCACCTCCGGCAGCGACGCTTCATACCACTCATCCGCCGCGCACGTCTCGTAGCACGACGACGACGACGACGACGCGCCGCCCCTGCCACGGGCATAGTTGTTGTAACCTCGGGACTTCCTAGCACTCGTCTTATTCTGCTTCTCAAGCTCTTTCACTCGTTCCTCCAGATAGCTCACATAGTCAATCGCTTTCTCAAGGTTCGTGTTAATGTCCATCTACAGTACTTCACCAACCTCTTCATTAATCAGTTAGTTCTATAAACACAGATACATCATCAAGCACTACGCATGTGTGTGTGTGTAATTCAGAAAGATGATCACAGTGTAACTAAAGAAGACGATTGAGCATCATCGCATATAGCTAATAGTAATTACCACCTGATAATAGGGCCAATTCTCTCCAGATCCCTCCATGGAAGAAGATAGATCACCAGAATGAACGATACTCGATATGGATATATATGGCTTTCCGGGTGCGATATGTGTGTGTGATGATTCTACAGAAAAGTTTTGAAAAGGAGGAGGAGGAGGAGGAAGAGAAGGTGGGGTTGTGATGGTGATCAAGTTTGGATGAGGTACTATAAAAATAATGCTCGAGAAGTGAAAGCTTTTTAAGTTTAAAAAAATGAGGAAACGAGACGTGGACAAGACCTAGTTCCAAAGTTTATACCAGAAAATGTTGTGCTCGCTAAACATGCAGAGCTCATTTTCACCGTTAGATTCATGCTGTTACACGTGTCAAGTATCGAGCCTCACACGTGGACCCAAAAGTGCATTGCCCGTGCTGCTTGCTGATTCTGCAGCCATGGCCCACCTATGCTATTTTTATTTTTATTTTTATCCGATCTCTGACTCTCTCTGTCTTTACCTAGAGGCCGTTGGTCATCGGTCCCAGTAATATAAAATAATCATTTAATTATGAAAAACTATCAATCAAGGATTGGCCGAAAAAAATTTATATTAATCACAAATTATTTATTATTAAAACTTAATAAAAATTAATTAATTTGAGTTAATTTTTTATCAATAAATATTTATTTAAATTTTAATAATAATTTATTATAAATTAATAATAGTAGGCTTTTTTTATTTAAATTTTAATAATAATTCATCTTGATTGATATAAATTTTTTTCAACAATTCTTTATTTTTATTTGTTTCTTTAATTATATGAAGAGAACTTATTTAAAATTTTAACAAAACTTGAACTCAAAATAGATAAATACTCGTCATGTTCATAATACAGGAAATTTTCCTTTTTTATTCCCGCTCGGTATCTTAAACAACCTGAATATATTATTAGCTCTCATTCAAATTAATTTAAATCATATTACGTGAGATTATTATTGTCCACAGTAATTTCATGCATATCTCAGGAATGCTTTTATTGAATATTTTAGGATTCGAACTCGAAATTTTAAAATAAACTAATTAGCTCCATCGAACCAATTGAATTAAGCGCCTCTCACTATAACATAGGAAATTTTCTACAAATCTTACTTAGTTGAAAATATAAGCTATTAGATGGTCATTATGATTCTTTTTTGCTATGTCTCTATTTCATTTATTATTTATTTTAAAAAAATAGTTCATTAAAATTTAATTGTTTTTTTGGTATATACTTGCATAGGATATTTAATAAATGTATGATTGAAAAGACATAAAAATTTTTAAAAGATTAAGATTTGAATTAACTTTTTCAAAATCATAAAATAGTTAAAAAGGAGTATGCTATTTTGTTTTTTTTGGTCCAGCTAAAAGGGTATGCTTTAGAGTTTAATTAAGGAAAACTTACAAATATGTTTACATATTATCCATCATCAATAAATTTCTCACATGGGTTGCGTGATTCGAAAGAACCCATGTGTTCTTATAAAACATGGATTAATTATTTACTAACTAGATTAATTTTTGTTGGTTTATATAGAATTATACCTATATTTTAGAGTTCCAATTATATTATACACCAATTGTCTATGAAAAAAATATAGCCTTTGTTAATAAAAATTGTTGTATGTTGTTTTACCCAAAAAACTGCTTTTTGCTGTACTTTTTATGGAATTATCCACACACACACATCCATGAGGTGTATTTTTGCTTTTAAGCTATTCTTTGAAGGACATTCAATATTTTAAATCATTTTTCATAGCAATTTTACCTTTAAAATAATTAAAATATAACATATTTGCTCTTGACATCAAATACTTCAATGTTGACCGTTAAAAATACTAATTCGGACTCAGGTTTGACAAAAAATGCCACCTACATGCTAGGTGGATCCGAGTTAAGATGTATTTTGCCCTTGAACTATCCTATGAGGAGCACTCAATGTTCTAAATTATTTGTGCTGTTGCAATTTAGCCAATATAGTAATTAAAACGTGTAGATTTCCAAACATATGCAAATAGCTTAGCAAATTCCTATTTTGCCTTTCTTAGTTCAATTTAATTAAAATAAAAATAAGTTTGGCCTGTCCAAACTAACAACTTTAAATTAGGGAGAGAGGATAACATTTTTAACTGTAAGAAAAATTGTGAACTATAGCAAGGGAATGAGTAGATAGGGTTAATTAATAGTAGAACATTTAAACAAGCAATAATTAAAAACGATGGGATGGTCAATTGAGAGAAAGAGGTCCGACTCAATAATACACTTGTTTCTCTCTCTATTTGTTTGTAGCTTAGCATTAAATCTTGCATGGAAGAAGGGCAAAAAAAGGAACTTGTCTTAGTTATTTAAGGATGTTTTGAAATATATTATGTTTTAATTAGGAAAAACATAACTTTAAATCCCCGCATTTTTTTAGTATTTTAAATTCCTACACTTTTATTTTTTAGTATTATAACTATAACACTAAAAAAATAAAAGTGTAGGAATCAATAATATTGAAAAAAGTGCATAAATCTACAGTAAAACTCGAGCAAAATGCATAAATTTAAAATTATGTTTTCCATTATAATTACTTACTTTAGAAGCAAAATTGCTTCAATTCAAATAGTTCATGACAATTGGTGTTTTTTGGAGAATAGTTCAATGAAAACAATATATCTTAACTCAAATTTACTTGGCAAAATATGTGATATTTTTAGTTAGACTTCAGTCTCAATCAACATTTTTAATAGTTAACGTTAAGATATTTAATATTAGAAGCAAGGATATTATATTTTAATTATTTTAGGGATAAAATTATTACGTTAAATAATTTAAGATATTGAGTGCTTTTCAAGAAATATTTTAAAAATAAAAAAGCACTTTAACTATATATATGTATATATATATATATATATATAAGGCATTAAAGGTTAAAAAGTAATTGAAAACAACTACTATGCAGAGTCAGTAAGTCCTGGCTTCTAAGTATCGTGCTGAGCACAGAGGATCATTGTTCCTTGCAATTGTTGCATACAATATGAACAGGCATGAAGAGCATGGGATATAATTAATTAATTAATTAATTAACTGAGTCATGTGATATGCCTAATTAGTCTCAGTCGGTTGACTTTACATCGGATACAACAAAAAGAAAACATAGTAAAATCCTAAAAATAGGCTTTTTGTCCCAAAGTAACATAGTCTGTCATTTTCGCATGACCCTACTCCAGAATCGTTACAAAGTTATGAGGACCATATTAAAATATACTCATCCAGTCTCAATTTATATTTTTTTTAAATAAAATTATACATATTAATAAAATTTATTAAATCTAATTTATAATTTTTATTTTTTTAAATTTTTTTTAAAATATCATTGGCTAAAAAGAAAGAGATGGGGAAAATATATTTGAGTGAAATATTGAAAAAATAATATTGGAATAATCATCATTAATGAAACATTATTTTTAAAAATATATTATATTTTAGGATATCAAATTATTTATAAAAATGTCTTATAAATTGGAATCAGCTTACTGATCAATATTGAAATTTAAATGGACCATTTTTTCAAAAGAAATAATAATAAAAAAATAACAATAAAATCTTCTTGAATTATATAAATAGCAATCCGTTTTCTTAAAATGTTATAATTTCACTAAAATTCCTTTGACTTATATAAATTGCCCTTGTAGTAATATCAAGAATTTGACATGTGAAGTTATAATTTATTGTTGCATTGTTGTGAATATAAGAAATAAAGTGATAATTATTTAAACAAAACTTGTTATCATTATTTGTTATTTCCTAAACTTGTAGCTATACCAGGAATTTGAAATGTGAACTTATAATTTGTTGCATTATTGTGAATATAAGAAAGAAAATTATGATTATTTAAATAAAGCTTGTGATCATTACTTGTTATTTTTAACGCTTATAGCAATATTATGAATTTGACATGCGAAGTTGTGATTTATTATTGCATTATTAGAAATATAAGAAGAAAAGTTATGATTATTTAAATAAAACTTGTAATCATTACTTATTATTTTCAATACTTGTAGTAATATCAGGAATTTGGTATACAAAGGTGTGATTTATTATTGCATTATTGTAAATATATGAAGAAAAGTTATGATTGTTTAAAGAAAACTTGTAATTATTTTATTTTCAACAAGGGTAATTTAGTTATTTATATAAATTCATTAATGATAGAAAAGTCTTTAAGAATTTTAGTGAAATTATGGCATTTTAAGGAATTAAATTATTATTTATATAATTTAATGAGATTTTATTGTCATTTTCTTGTAACAATAAAATAAGGGTCTAGTTAAAAAATATATATATAAACTATATACCATATATTCTATATTTTGGAACAAATAAGAGCTTTTAGAAAATGTCTTATATATACACACACCATAAGAAGCAATAATTAGGATTTGATAATCTGATAGTATGAAATCTAAGTAGACCCTAACTCCAAAAAAAAAAAATTCTGAAAGAAACATATAATCTTCAGACCTTTTTGGATCACCAAAAGTAATTACGATGAAAAGAAAAAAGGTAGAGAACAAAAAGAAAATGAAAGGGAAAAGTCAGAGGAATACAAAATAGAACAGGATGGACCATTAAACCCAAAAAAAAAAAATTGATCAATTGGCCTAGTATGGACCTTTGACCAAAGGTGAGTACAACATTTTTTTTTTTCATTTCATCAGTTAGTAACCTCAAAAACATATCAACTCTTATGTTAGACTAATTTAAACCATCTTATGTGAAATTGTTATTATTAATAGTAATTTCATCAGTATTTTTAAAATGCTTTCAATATATTTATTTAAAGAGTTACATGTTGCAAAGCTTGAACTTGAAATTTTAGAATAAGTTGTTGTAATGTCTTCAACAATTCAAAAAATTAGTTGTTTTTTCTCCAAGCTACTTTTCAGCCAACAAAACAGTTCTTATTATTTGAATTGACCACTAGAACAATGTAAAAACCTTAATAACAATGAAATTGTCGATAAAAAAAAAACATATAAAAAGGAGTAATGCAATCCATAAGCTATAAACAATATAATTGTATCATTTTTGTATAATTTTTTTCTTTTTTCTAAATTCTTCCATGTATCCCGGCTATTCCTTGTAATGATGACATCTGTAAATAGATGCTACTGATAAGGGGCGTTTGATCTTTACAATGTACTAGTGGCATTTCAAATAAAACGCGCAGCCATTTGTGCAAAAAGTTCACTTTTTTTTTTTTTAGTATTTTCTTCTAGTAAGAATCTCCTGATCTCATTATTTTTCCAAAAATATCAATGTTTTAAAAACCAAAATGGGCAATGAACCAAAAAAAGTTAGCATGCTATGGTTTTCATAATTTAATTGATTAGATAGATGATCAAATTAATGATATAATAATTAAATATTTAAAAAAAGAGCTAAAATAACCCACCCCATTTTGGGTCATTATGTTTTTTTTTTTTTTCTGGATCTTGAAAAACCACTAAAATCAAAGTGGCTAGCTGGGGTCAATTGTCAAAACAGGTTAAATGATTAAACTAGATTGCTTTCTTTTTCAAACAACCATCTAAGCCAATCCATGTATGAAAGCACTGGAAAATACTATACTTTTCCTCTCTTCTTCTTTTTTGGTTCCAAAAATTTGGCAATCTCCTTCATCTTCATCTTTGATGAGTTCAAGGACACATTACATTTTCTTTCTCTTCATTTTTTTAACCCCAAGAAATTATTGATTATATATGAAGCCAAATTAATTGTTAGATGACATCAGCAATTAATTTCATTTTAGGAATCCCTTTCAAACAAGAAAAAACAAAAAGAATAGAAAACAAATATTTGTCTAGTCACATTAGAAATGTTTTTACCTCCTGACAAGCGATTGATTATTGAGTTTTGAATGGCTGGCATTATTTTATTTTGATGATGATGATGATGATGATGATGATGATCATTTCACGGGCAATAAGCAGAAGAATAATATTTAAAAGAGAATGCCAATGGCAAGAAAAGCACAAAATAAAAAAGAAATTGGACGGTGAAGAGAGTGAGATGGTGACACGTGTAAGACGAGGAAACCAAGGCAGGAGGGAAGAAGTAGTTTAATAATTTAATTACTAATCAGTCCTAAAATCTGATGATCTGGCAGTGGGTTTAGCTTTCGCAGATGGCTATAAGAGGAAAGCAGACCGTAAGCTTATTACTGTTTCGAATTTCCCATTCACTCTTATTTCTTCTTTCCTTATTTCAATCTTTTCAACTAAATGCAGACTTTGAAGCCATATCTTCAGTACATGCGACGCCACTCTCATTTAGTGAATCAATCTACTTCCTCTCTTTTAATTCTTTTTTTTTTTGAGCAACTCTCTTTTAATTCTTATTTCCTCAAAATACAAAATAAAAAAACAAGAAGAATCAGATGATTCACTAAATGTCTTTCTCTTGTGTCCTTATAAAAGACACTTAGACTTGGTTGGGATGGAGAGAAAAATAGAAAGAAAATAAGGAGGAAAAAAAACGTCAGGCTTGTTCGACAACATATTTTGTGAATAATTTTTTTATTCATCATAACAAAAAAAATTATTTTGGTTATGTGTTTTTAAAAAATATTTTGAAGAACCAAAAAAAATCAAGTATTGGTCTGGAGAATAAAAGATAAAAATACTTTTCAGGTACTTTGGAATTTATTATTTTGTAAAACAAGAGAAAATGCAAAAAAATGCTTATTTCTATTATTTTTTTGTTCTTAAAACATTTTTTGTAAAAACCAAATTACTCTAATATTTTTAGGAGTTTTTCCTTCTAATATTTTTTACTCCCTATTTTTCTCTCCATCCAAACAAAGAGTTAGTCCATCAAAATAGAAGTTATATGAATAAGGCATTTATAAGGGTCATTTCAAGGATTTTTTATACATGCATACGTACATTTCAGTAATACAAAAATCTACTTTTTACGTCAGGGTTTTATAGTTAAAAATTATTTTTAATATATATTAAAAATTTTATAAACTTATTTTTAGTATAATATTTTCTTTTAACCTTTGAAACAATACATGTCACTCATATCATTAACAAATGTTAATTTTAACTGTTAGTTAATAAAAAAACAGAAAATGACAACAAAAGTTACAAAAAAAGATCAAAGAAATTACAAATTAGTAACATTTATTTCTTGATATTTATTTGTAACTCAGAGAACTTAATTAGTATAAAATTTTTTATATATTGCTTATTTGTAATTCTTTTGGGTCATTTTTTATAATTTTTAAAATTCTTTTCTATAATTATTTGGTACCCCATTAATCAAATTCTTCATCCGCCTCTACTAACAGTGTGATTATTCATAACATATGAATAATGTGGCTTATTTTATGTGCCATGCAAGGAAGAAATTTAAACTAGTTAATGCTTATTTTTTAAAAAATGGGATTTTATTAATTGATATTGTATACTGTCAGCTATTTCTTTCTCATGTTTTATTTAATTCCTAAGATTATATGATTTAATGAAATTTGTATCATTCTTGGCAATTTTCAACATTTACAACATACCATAGGGATCTTCTTGTGTAGAATAACCTGTAAGAAAGGAGAAGAACAATTAATGTGTTGAAAAGGTTTTCGTTGTTTTGTTGTGGCCGCGAGGAGAGCTTACTTTCACTTGGAAATGCTTGCATTAGAATGAGTGGCATTATTTCATACACTAGCACAGGGATCAACGTTACAACAATCAATCACTTTTTAACTTTGTTGGTTTGTAATTGTTGGTTGTATGTCAGAGTTGTTAATTCATGCAAGGTGATCTCCTTAGTCCCTACATTTTTATTTTATACACGGAGTGTCTTGGCCACCTCATTAAAGCTGAATGTGATGCCAAAAAATGGAAACCCCTCAATTCAACAAAAATAGTCTTACTATCTCACATCTCTTCTTTGCTGAGAACCTTATCCTCTTCTCTGAAGCATCAATGGAACAAATGAGAGAAATGAAAAGAATCTTGCACAGCTTTTGCTTGTCTCTGGCCACAAAGTAAACTTGGACAAATCTAAAATGTTTGTGTCTAAAAATGTTCATTTTAATAGAAGGATGGAATCGTGCCAAAGCCTAGGCATAAGGCTAACTTTGGATTTAGAAAAATACCTTGGGGTGCCAATCATCCACTCTCGTGTCACAAAATCTACCTTTCTTCCCATCACACAAAAAGTACACAATCGCCTATCTAGTTGGAAAGCAGATGCCTAAACATTGCAGGGAGAAGCGTCGTTATCAAAGTTGTTCTTTTTGCTTTACAAGCTACCACATGCAGCCTGCTCTTCTACCCAAAGGTACCCTTGATGAGTTGGAAAAGCTTCGTAGAAATTTCCTTTGGTCTCAAGATAATAAAACCAGGCTCATGCATTTGATCTCTTGGGAGCAAGTTCTCAAAATCAAAAAAGATGGAGGTCTTGATATAAAATCCCTATGGCACTAGAATCAAGTTTTCATCCTCAAACTCTGCTGGGGGCTGTTAACTCAACACAATGCTTTATGGGTCAAATGCTTGAGATCCAAGTACAAATTTAATCCTCTCGCAAACACATGTCAAGAAAAACAATACATCTCGCTAACTTGGAGATCTATCTGTGAAGTTTGGGACACTTTCATGATAGGTATAGGCAAGAAAATCTCCAATAGCAGAAATATACTTTTTTGGTTGGATTTGTAAACCCCCTTGATAGGCCCCTTATATGCTTTGTTGAAAGAAATAGCTCCTCAATACACCAATCTGATAAGGTTTGTGACTTCATCAACTCAAGTGGTGGATGGAATATTTCTTATTGCAACAAATTTCATCCTAGCTAGGTAATCAATATAGTCTGGAACATTCCCATTCCTATAAGTGCAAATGATGATGCTGTGGTGTGGAGACCAGCTACTGATGGTTTATTCTCAATAAAGAGTGCCTACAAATTTTTGTATCAATATAACCATGTCTACCCAACCTTCCTTATAGATTAAAATTTGGTATTGGTAAATTCTAGAAAAAGTTAATTTTTTTATGTGGCAAGTGGCCTGTGAGAGAATTATGACAAATTCACTCCGAGCCTTAAGAGGGATAAATGCCTCAGCTTCTTGTCCCTTTGATTGTCACTATGAGGAAAGTATCATTCATCTTCTTCGAGCTTGTGAGAGAGCAAAACAATTGTGGAAGGAAATTTTACATCCTAACTCTTTTTTGAATTTCTTTGCTGGTAACTTACAGATGTGGCTTAATTGGAATTCCAATTCCAATCCAGGATGAGGTGAATACAGGAAATGGCCTTGGACATGAGTTTTTAGTCTAGTTTGTTGGGGATTTTGGACCTTTAGATGCACTCTCATTTCTAAAGGACGATGTCCCACCACAAAAGAGATTCTACATAAATGCACACACTTTCTCTTGGAGCAGGTAGTCAATAATGAATTGAAGTACTCAATCTTTCATCAAGATGCCAACTCAGTAGACATTTGGACTCCACGACTGACTACATTCGTGTTGATGTAGATGGTTGTGTATGGAATTTTCAACATGTTGCTTGTGGAAGGGTCGTTAGAGACACCAAGGGGAACTGGATGATGGGCTTTCATAAGAACCTTAGAGCCTGCTCAGTTACTAATGTAAAAATATTGGCCATCAAAGTTGGGATCGAGGTCTGCCAAGATCTCAATCTTGGCAAAATCTCTATCCACTCTAATTCCATTGAGGCCATTAACACTTTGAGACGAGACAATCCCTTAGATCACCACTTAAGAGATGCTATTGATTACATTAGAGATCAATTATTTCTCATGCATGATGTGGAATTACACCATTCTCATAGAGACATCATCAGATGCATGGACTTCATGGCAAGACAAGGTCACAATGGCCCTCCTACCACGACTTTGGTACCTCATGTACTTGTAAATTGTTTGTCCATGTATCTTGAAGATAAGAACCATCTTTAGGTTCTTCTTTTTTATTTTTATTTTTCAAGCCTAGCTTGCCATTTGTAAACAAAAAAAAAAGATTGTTAATTTAGGTGAGCCTGATTTATTTGAGTTGGGCTCAATTTAAATAACTTGGATAAATCTAAGTTTATAAAAAAGACTAAATAGCCAATCTCGACCAAAAACCCTAAGATTTTCGGCTCGGTCCAAATACTTGAATTACAAAATATTTTATTATCTGTGAGCCAATTAGAAACTTTATACGTGCAAGAAGAAGCCAATTAAGTGAAACACATATAGATTCTTCATGAAAGGGTTTAAAAAACCATGATCTAGCCAACGAGAATAAAATCAATGAAGATAACTTCAACAATATTGAAGAACATGCCCAACCAAATGACAAATGAAGCAAATTTTGGTAGATCTTTCATAAAAATAATGAAATCAAACACAAGTCCATATGCAAAAAGAAACATTTCTTGAGATTTTTGTTATATTGTCCAAATGTAAGTGAATTTAAGATAATATAAGAAGTTTCACATTGAATAAAGTTAGACTTAATAACTAATATATAATTAATTAAAAGAAAATGACTCATAAACTTAAGTTTTAATGTTTTGAGTAAAGATGTAGCTTTCCTCCGCTAATTTTGGGCATTTTGGTTGAGTTAACCGTTACTTTTTCCCGTTTTTCCTCTCTTGTTTTTAGACGGTTGCTCTTCCATCCTAATAGTTTCCATTTTTGAAAAACCACCAAACATCCGTTGGTCACCCATGGTCCACCATACGGCACACGGTTAAGATCATATGGTAAAGAAGATTAAAAAGTGGTTGTTATAAGATTGGATAACTTGAACGTCACCTCTAAGAATCCAAAACCGTGAAATATAAGCTTGAGACTTGGACGGATATGAAATCTTCTAAAATCATGAACTTGAACAAAAGCATAATGATTTTCATGCCAGTCTTGATCAATAAACAAAGAATTCGTAGAATAACTAAGAAAGCTGGGAAAGAAGATGGAAACAAGAAGAGAAGAAGAAGCAGGAAACTGGAGAGATAGAAGATAATGAGAAAGAATGTGAGAGGAAGAGGAAAACCTCACACTCCAAAGGGAAAACTCTCCAAAAGTTCATTCACATTTTTCCTTTTCATAATATCTTCTTTTCAAGTTGTCTGCGTTAATTTGATCAAGAGGAGAAGCTATTGATTCATTTTTTTTTTTTGGGACTTTTATGTGTAATTTTTTTCCTTTTAATAATATTTTCTCTTTAGGTAAAAAAAAAGGAGCTGGCTATGATCAATTTATTTTTCTCATTCAAAAAATTCATTTTTTTATTCATGCTGTGGTCAAAAAACTTTTTCATTCATATCAAGTTTTTTTCGACCCAGTCGTCATTGATGAGTTATCCCTCTCTCTCTCTCTCTCTGTGTGTGTGTGTGTGTGTGTGTGTGTGTGTGTGTGTGTGATTGGACTCGATTATGTTTTTTTCCCCCTCGACCAACGACTTGATTATGTTTACAATTCTAGGCATCCTCAACTTTAATATCAGCGTTCACCCGGGAAAAGTAAGTAGTATAATTTTTTTTTTTTGCCCGGGTATAATTCAAATCTTATTCTTCACAATTTATTATAGAAAGTTAGAATGATAAATAAATCCCACGCAAATATACAAATGACAAAAAAATATATCACAAAATGAAGTAATTACTCTGAAGTGATCTCTAGAGACTCAACTAACATATTTTTTTTATTTAACATTACGTTGTTGACCATCTACAAAATAATAAAAGTCGTTGTTAAGAACTAAATTGAAATTATTAATAGGAAAAATAAAGTTGTTAATATAAAAAGTATAGTTGTTATTACATAATTAAATTTGAATAGTTATGAATACATAAATAAAAGTTATTAATAACTAAGTTGGTGTTGTTAAGAGAGGAATTGTACTTGTTATCGCATAAATAAATTAACAATTACATTTTCTATATTACCAACTTTACATTTGCTATTGACAACTTCAATTTAGGTTTTAACAAGGTAACTATACTTTTTATTATTTTGCAAAAGGTTAAAAATGTAATTTCACAAAAAATATATCAAATAAAAGGACACCAGAATAATTATCTTATTTCGTGGAATTCTTTTGTCATTTGGGGTGAGATTTATTTGGTATTCTTCCATTATTATATACACTGATTGTTTGATGATAAACCTATGTATTATATGCCTTGCATACATTTACCGCGTTTGTACTCTATGATATAAATTCTAATGAGTTATCCCTTATATTTTTTTTCCCCTCTCTGATTGAACTGTAGATAATTGTTTCAGGTTTGGTTTATTGTTTATTGTTCTAGGCATCTCAACTTTAATATCAGCGTTCAACAAGGAAAAGTAACTGGTGTGTGTGTATTTACCCGAGTATAATTCAATTATTATTATCCATAGTTTATTATAGGGAGAATGACACATAAATCACACTCAAATATGCAAATGGCAGAAGAGTACCATAAAATAGGATAATTACTTTGAAGTTCCTAAAAACTCATGTGACATTTTTTTTTTGGCAAAATTAACAATTGTTAAAATAGAAAGCATACTTGGTTATTGCATAACTAAATTAACAATTACACTTCTTATATTAACAATTTTATTTTATTTTATTATTAACGACTTCAATTTGAATTTTAACTACCACACTTTCTATTATTTTTGTAGAAGAACGTAATTTCACAAAAAAAAAAAATCAAATAAGTCCCTAGACACTTCAAAGTGATTATTTTATTTCGTGATAATATTTTGTTATTTGTCTATTTAGGTGGGATTTATTTGTTTGCTGGATAAACCTATATATGTATAATATGTGTTGCATGTGTTCATTACGCCTATGCTCTGTTTGTAATAGAAGTTTTTTTTTTTTTTTCTTTTCTTATGACCTAGTTTGTATGTAGCATATTTGACCATTCAACGTTTAATTTTCATTTCATCCAATAATCTATATATTGAATAGAGTCTTTGCATGTGAACGAGGAAATTTTCATAGTCATCCGCCTCTTCATCATCAACAAGCCTGAGCTCCCTACATTCATCTTTCTTTGTTCTCACTTCTCGCTTCTTTTCTTCGTCTTCGAAATCTCAATAGTGTATTATATGACATTGGATGTTTTACAGTTAAATCTAATTAGCTTATTTTTAAAATTAATGTTGACTTTTTGAAAATGTTGTGAGTATTTATGATTATCAGATTTGGACTTGCTTCATGGTTGTATTAGAGTGTATTAGTGTTATAGTGTGCACCTAGATTATGTGAACCCTTTTTAATGGTTTGTGTTTGTTTAACTGTGAAGTATGTGGATTAATAATAATAATTTTCTTTGAGTTTAATTATAATTTTTAATATATGATATTTAAAATATATTAAATTAATTATAAGTGGTCCGACCCAGTTAGACAAAGATCAGATTATTAAACTATAAATTAATATTTTGACCAATTTAATATTCGATTCAGTTTTGGTAACATTGATCAAGTTCTACTGCATTTTTTTTTTGGCAATATACCGCAATTTTTAATTAGAATATGCTATATTTTATTTCATTTTGGGCCTAGTTTAGTTTGGTCACAACTTGGTACTAAGCCATGGGCCAGATGTCATAACCCAAGTCTTTCTTTTCTTTCTATCTCTCTTTTTAATAAATAAAATAGATTATTTTGATTAAATTCATGGAGTTTAAAATAAAGATAAATAATTTAAGTTTTAATTTGATCATTTTTTCCACTAATAATTAGAACACTTCAAAACTTTAAAAAATGACACAAGAAAAGAGGAGGGGAAGAATCAAATCAATCTTAGGTAGTGTTTAGATTAGTAAATTTAAATTTAAATTTAAATTTTAAATTTAAAGTCTCGCATTTTAAATATCACATTTAAAATTTATGTATTAAAATTTTTTATTTGAATAATTCAAAAAATTGAATTGAAAGCAAAAAGTTTATTTATATTTTTCAACTGATAAAAGATGAGAACTCGAGATAAAAGTACATAATAGTTATAGAGGCACCGATAGTAAGAGCATGAAAAGAATAAAAGGTTTGAAATGATTAAAATTTTAAATGGTTATGGTGTGAGGATAGTTTGAAATTACAAAAAAAAAATAATAAGAAATATATTTGTATTTGAATAGAATCCAAATCCATATATTTATGTGTATTCAAATGAGGAATTTAATTTAAATTTAATTTTTTATTAATCCAAACACACCAAATAGAGTATATACTCCTAAGATCCAAGATCCTATGTATAAAACACTTATAATATGTTTTACTAGAATAAAAAAAATTAAAACTTATTAGCTTTCTGTAAAAATTTAATAAAAAAATTTCAACTATGCCCATATTATACATATATATGCTTTAATAATATAATTTCTCTCAACATGTTTAATAAATAAAAAATAAGAAAAATTTATAATAAAAATTTAGTGATATAATTTATAAATAAAATTAAAATTTTTTTTTATAAATAAAATTAGAGTGGGTGTGCACCTACACTGTCGGATATAGAATACTAGTGGCTTGGATTTTTACAATTAAAAAGTCGTTTTCCAAAAGCTGCAATTGGCCAAACGTTGTTTGGGAAAAATCATTGGGAGGAGGCCGAAAGCACATTTACCGAACACATGATGAATGATTAGCTTTTGAGAAGTTGATATGTGCTTCACTTTTGCATATATTGACCGGATGGAAAAAGACTACACACGTTGCTTGTGTATCATTTCATTGGCTACAAATACCTTCCCTGAATTTTCCACATCCACCGAACCTGAAAGTAAGGAATAAGAGTTGGGCTTGTCACTTCTCATTTAAGCTCTCGTTCTTTCAATTTCAGTCTTTGAAAAGTGAGGTTTTTTTTTTGAATAATTTTTTATATTTAATCCGTTTAAAATTGTAAAAAATATATTGAGGCTACTTATTTAATCTTCTATTTATTTTAAATTTGAAAAATTGAGGTATTTTAAATTTTTTGATTAAATTTGAACTTTAGACTATGTGTTTGTGCCTTAAAATGATGACTTATTACTTATTATGGTTTTTAAAACATTATAATTTATATTTCAAATAATAAATATGTAATATTATAATGTTAAACTTAATACTAAAAAATAAAAAAAGTTTTCAGGCTCTAGTCCTAAGTCCTATCAATATGAGTTGAATTTGAAAAAAAATAACAATTTTATATTAAAAAGGGCTTTAGGTCATGAGCTCATAAAGACCAAGCTTTTTAATTTCCACTCTGGTATATTACATGATAACATTAGGGCCTATAAAGTAAATAAGTTATTGTTCATGGTGAGTGGGTGTGCTAAAGGAGCCTATTCTCACATGGTGCTATAAGTACTTAACTTTTAAATTAAACTGAGTTTTTGGGATTCTTTACCATAATTTCCCTAAATGCAAGTGTTAAAAATAAAGAGAATGAAGAAATATATATAGAGAAAAATGGAAGTATTGCATGGTAAAGACAAACATGATATTGATACTAATATAAAAGAAACTACATAAAACATAAGATGAAAAATAAAAGAAAAATGTCAGGGAAGTAGTGCTACTATTCCATTGAGAGACATGTGCTATTGGGTGTAGAACTCATCGATATCTACTATATGTGTGCTACTCTAAGGGAACCATGCTTAATTTGCTAAAGGAGGAAGTTTCTAATTTGGTCACAGACCAAGTATTGTATTGGTTTGAGTGTTTTTGAGTTGACTGGAATTGGAGAGAGGTTGGAGAAGTCATTATAAATGATGGTTTTTTTTCCTTTTATAGACATAAAGTGATAGTTTTTCTTAGTCCCACACCTTCTTTTTTTTTTTTTTTAAGGTTCGTTCATTTTAGTTTTCTCTAGAACTTCCTCCACTTTCACTCTTGTGAAAAGAAGTTTGGGATGACCAAGTCCTCCCCCCCCCTTAAAAAAAATTTCTCTCCTTTAGAAGACTTACATGGGCTATTAGGTTAGGGGAAAATTTATATTTTAACACAAACATTTATGTTTAGAACCTACTTGTAATTTTTTCTAAAAATATTCTCAATCACTTGGTGAAGACAATAAGTAAGAAAGAAAAGGGGGCACCTATCAGGAGTTAGTTTCTCTCCAATGCACATCCCTCCTATATCTCTCCTTTTATTTTCTAATGATATTTTGACCATCCAGATTTAATCCAAAAGGTTCAAATTTAAACCTTTTAATTTTAATTTTATATTTATTAAAATAAAAATTTGTAAAATATTTACTAAGTCTGGTCATCACTCATTTGGATAGTCTATATTTAATTTGAATGGTTTAAATTTAATATTAATTTTTTAATAATTTTTATAAATTGACAATATATATTCATTTTTGGATGATCCATATTTAATATCAAAATTTCTTGTAATTTTTATTTGGAAAAATTGGTGAAAAGGATCATGTTAAAAGCAAAATTAGTCTCAAGGACCAAATGCAATTTAAGGACCAAATACAATATTTTATTAATTAAAAAATATACACAAATGATCAAAATACCCTCTCTTTAAAACAATCAAATTGAAAAAAAAAAAAAAACAAAGGCTACCTATTCAACAATTGCACCTCAAGTCAAAAGCCTTGCACCCACTTGCACCTAAAGCCATCAATTAAGGTCGAGCCCATCGGACTAGGCCTTTTAACACCGAAAAAATCTAAGGTCAAGCTACTATTTTAGAGTGTAAAATGATAATTTGAGCTGGCCCTTTTAAACTCTAAAATAAAAGGACCGACCCTTTTATGTCCTTTTATAATTTTTTAAAATTTTAATATTAAAAAAATTAAATATTATGCTAATTCTAAAACCATAGCCTTATTTCACTTGGATGAAGAATAAATATATAAAAAATTTAATATTTTTGCCGCTATTAAGGCTCCATAAAGAGAAGGATAGAATTATATTGATGTTGATGATGATAAAAATCATCAAGATCTTGCTGATAATGCTAATAAAGTCTGATTATTATTAGTGTTGATTTTATAATATTGTTGCTTTCTATTAGACTTACATTTATTATTATGTGTATTGACTTCAATTTATTTTTATAGATTAAATGTTACATGTAATAACTTTTTTTGAATTTTTAAATATGCTCTTTTTAATCTTTAAATTAAAAAAAATATAGGGCCGAGGCCCTAAGGGTCGGCCTTTTAGCCTCGAGGGCCAGGGTCAGGATGGTCAAACTGAAGCCTTAAGGTGTAATTGGGCTTTATAGGGCTAGCCCGTTTATGCCTTGGCCCTTTAAGGCCTAGCCCCTTTTAAGGCCAGGCCGGCCCTCATTAATACCTTCACTTGCACCCCTAGCCAAAAACCTTGTACTTAATTTAAAAGCCTTGTGTCTCATGCCAAAAGTCTTGCACCCAACCTATAAGCCTTGTAGCCCAAGCCAGAAGCCTTGCCCTAAGTCAAACGCCTTGCATCCAATCCAAAAGCCTTGCATCCCAACTCAAAAGCCTTATAAGACTTGGCGTGCAAGGCCTCTAGGTTGGGTGCAAGGCCTCTAAGTTAGGGTACAAGGCTTTTGAAATAGGGTGCAAGCCTTTTGGCTTAAGGTGCAAGGCTTCTGGGATGAGGTGCAAGGCTTCTGGCTTAGGGTGTAAGGCTTTTAGGTTAGGGTGCAAGGCTTCTGATTCAGGGTGCATGGCTTCTAACATAGGCTTGGAGTGCATGTGTTAAATGAGTAGCCTTTGTTTTTTTTTTCAATTTCATATTTTAAAGAGAGGGTATTTTGGTCATTTGTGCATTTTTTTAATGAATAAAATATTGCATTTGGTCCTTGAATTGCATTTAGTCCTTGGGACTAATTTTGTTTTCAACAAGGTTCTTTTCACCAATTTTTCCTTTTTATTTCAATAAATTAATATTAAATATAAAGATAATCTCCTAACTGGTACTTCTCAAAAAATTTTAAAAAATTTACAAGTTAAAATCATACTCCCTCTATCCTTATATATGAGATGTTTTAATCAAATCATGCCAACAAATAAAAGTTAGTTATTAAATTAAAAGCACAACAATATTTTAGTTTTGCCCCTAATTATTATAAATAAAAAATAAACTTCTTTTTTCAAAGTAAATTGATGATGAGAGTACTTATATTTTTCTCTTTTCAATTTAATAAGGGTATAATGGTCTATTTATTAAAAAAATATACTAACAACTTCTTATATTTAAGGACAAAAATTTTTTTAGAAGACCTCTTATATATAGAGACAAAGGGAGCAAATATAAACTATTAAGAGTAAATCTATACAATCAATTTATAAAAATTTTTAATACTAAAATTTGTTTATTTAGATTAAATATGAACTGTTCATATGGGTGCTGACCAAACTTATTAACAAATTTATAAACCTTTATTCTAATAAATATAAAATAAAAATAAATAAATATTAAAAATTATAAATATAAATCGTTCAGATTAAATCTAAACATTCCATATATCTTTTGAAAATAAGAGGAGAGGCAGTGGAGGGATGCTTAGAGGAGAGAAGTCAACTCCCACCAATTAGGGGATTGTTAGGGGCATAGGCCTATAGTGCCACACTCTTTAATGCTCATTCTAATGCCTTAATCTTTTAATTTTTTTATAGGTTAATATACAATTTAAATCATAAACTATATATTTAGAAATAATTTAAATCTTGAACTTTTAAAGAGTATATTTTAAATTCTAAAAAATTAAAGTTGATATAATTTTGTCCCCATCATTAAGTTTGGACAAACGTTTATTAAATTAAGACCTAATGTGTAATTTTTACCAAGTGAGAGTAGGAAGGAGAGTGAATTTGGTGAAAATCGCACATTATGCCTCAATTTTTAAAAATTATCGGACATTTGTTAAAATTTAATAGTAGTGATGAAATTGCTCCAACTTTAATTGTTTAGAATTTAGAATGTACTTTTTAAAAGTTTAAGATTTAAATAACCCCTAAACCTATAATTTAGAGTTCAAATTGTATATTAACTCTTTTTTTATTATTAGGTTTTACATCAAATGAGGAATATTTCTATACCTTATAGTGATGAAATGGGAAAGTTTTGTATTTTTTTATGATTTATCTAAGAAAACTATCTTAAGATTGTGTAATTTTGTTTTTTTAATAAAAAATGTAAAACTACATTATTTCATTACCATAAGATGTAAAATGCCTCTCATTTTATGTAAAATATAATGATAGTTTCATAGTATAATTATCTTATTATGTATTGATGGTCTTCTATTGGATATAGTCTCATTTAAATTATGTGATTGAAAATTAAATGTGGGCATCTATTTTCACAAGAATTCGATGATTCATCATATTGTGAAGGATTAGCTTCTTTTTTTAGATACAACCCTATTAGTTTTTTTTTTTTTTAATATGATTTAGTGTAACTGTGTAAGTAGCATGACTCTTGTTTCTTCAACAAATTAATAGGAATTCAGTTCCTAACACTTTGATTTAGTTATCCCTTTGATTTGTCATTTATATTTGAGAGAATGATAGAGAGGTCTCAAAAAAATTAATTAATTCAATTTAAGTTTTAAATGTCAAATTTTAAAAATCTGCAACTCAATTTCTAAATTTTTTAACTCTGATGTGATAAATTTGTAACTTGTATTTCAAATTTTAATAGAAAAAATAATTTTTTATTCTTCAATCATGTTAAAATTTAAAAATAAATTACAAATTTATTACAATACAATTGTAAAATTGAGAGATTAAATTATAAATTTTTTAAAGTTTGACATTTGGGATTTAACTTGAAGATGATCTCTTTGTCATTCTCACTTTATATTTTGATGGAAAATAATTTTTGCTACTAGTAAAAGAAGGAAAATAATTCTTTATCTTGTTTTTATTTTTCTTAAGAAAATCCTCTTGATTCAAGTGCATGTTGCTTTGGGCAACACATTAAGTGTTCATCAAATCTAGATTGTCCATTTTAATTTAGACGATCCATATTTAAAGCTTTTTGTTTGTATTTATCAAATTAAAATTTTATAAATTTTTTTAAAAAATCTATTCATCACTAATATGAATGGTCCAAATTTATTATTAATTTTTATAATTTTTATAAGTTGACAATACAAATTTATTTTGGACAATTCGTATTTAAAGCTTTAAACTTGTAAATTTTTTAAAAAAATTTGGAAAGCACTAGTTCAAATATTATCCTTATTTTTAATATTGCATTTGTTTAAAAATTATAAACATTATAAATATTTTAATTTTAGTATTAAATTTGGATAATCTGAATGATCCAAATTGGTGATGAGCAAATTTCTTAAATTTTTTATAAATGTCTTTGTAAATAAAATAAAAATAAAAATTTTTAAATTTTGACCATCAAATTAAATTTAGACAATTCAAATCTGATGACCACCATGTGCTCATCACCTTGATAAGCATTGAATATAGTCCCTCTGCTGTGTATATTACTATGGGTGCATTTCATATTAGGATGGATGTGACTTAATTAAATATCAAAATCAAATAAATGTGAAAATATTGCAAGCTATTGAGACTGAAATAAAAATAATTTTAAGGAAAATGACTAACTGCCCTTAATAGAAATGAAGAAAGAGAATGTGAATCCTTCCTTCACAACACTTATTAAATCCTTTACATTACTTGTTAATAAATCAAGAGATTTAACAAGTTATGTTAAGGAATGATTCACTTTCTCTTTCTTCATTTCTATTAAGAACAATTTAGTCATTTTCCTTGTAGAATTATTTTTTTTTTTCAATCTCCACAGCCTGAAATGTATTATTAAATTTATATTATCTTGATTTATGATTAAGTTACATTCATGATTCTAGAATGAAATTCTCTCTATTATTATTATTATTATTATTATTATTAAACACAACGTGAACCACGGGGGCATGTCCTTGCCGTTGCAGATTTAATTTAATTTAATTCGTAACAAATATGCGAAAGCCTAACCATAATATGTACGCCACGGTGCTCCCCAACTTAAATGAGAACAAATTATTTGACCGGAAAAAAAAAAAGAGGACAACGAATCAGTATTTGGCGCAAATGCCATGGCGAAATCAACCATTAATTAATATCTTAAAAACAGGCTGGCAGGTTCCAATTTTTATAATCTAACCTTAGTTAAACCGATAATATAATAATTAAATAAAAATAAATAAATGTTAAATACATATATAAACTATGTATCAGAATTCATTGAATAAATCTATAATTATTTGTTAATAAAACAATATATCATAATCATAACTCAATAATATTATAAATTATAATTTTATAACTCATAAAAAATAGGTGAATTTTAATTATATCCAACATGAATAGGCTAACAGTATTTGCATTTGCCTTTATAAACAATTGTGAACACCTTTCCATGAATGTAGTCCTTAATAATATTATATATTTTTGTAAAGAGTTAAAAAATAAAGTTAACTTTAGAATAGTTTAATTTTTAGATTGTTCTTTGTTTTTTGAAAGTTTACTTTTTTTCTTTTTGGTTTTTTTAATGTGAGGGCTAGATTTTTACTTAACGGTGGCTCAACTCTAGCTCAACCATAAAAATTTATTTTTGGTTTAAACCGAGCCATTAGTAAGTAGAGTAATTCAGTTGGATTCGGTCCTTACAACATGGCACAGCACTGGCATAAGTATGGATGTTGAGGAGAAGAAGGGGAGGCGGTAGATGAAGTACACGTGGAAAGAGAAGGATCGGAGGGTGGAGATAGGATTTGCATGTGAAACGAGTGAGATATATAATTGAGTTGAGTTAATGAACGTGGCGTGTGGTCTCGTCGTTCGTCTTCGTCACCGGATGGTTTATAAGCCAAATCAAATCTTTCTCACTTTGCATTGCACACCTCATCCTTCTTCTCCATCTCTCATTCTTTCTTTTCCTCACACCACACAGCCCTGTGCTTTGATTCCATCGTTATTGTTATTAGTTAATTAATTAATTAATTAATTATTGCTATACAGTCTTAATTTCTCGTTTCTCTTGAGATCAGATTCATCCTAGCTATTTCTACATGACTTGCAATTTTGATCCTTGTTAGTGTATCACGCACCTTCACCGTCTTCATCTTCTTCTTCAACTCCATGCTTGGTTTGTACTGGAATTGTGTGATACACTAGCACGGATCAATGTTACACGTCATGTTACCACCTTTTCTTTTTATAATTATGTTTCTTTATTCATACATAAATATGAGAGAGAGAGGGAGGGAGGGAGGGAGCGAGAGAGAGAGAGAGTGTGTGTGTGTGTTCTCCCATGTTTCTGTGTTCAAATTATTACGATCAATTAATGAAAGAAACTAATGTTTGTTTCTTTGGTACAGATCCTAGGAAGTCGGTGGATGCTCAACACACTGGGCCTGTTAACAAGACTCCAGTCTCTTGGTATAATTTGCCAACGCTTGAAACTTCATGTTTTTTGTTAATTAACAGATTGCACGCATGCATGTGTGTGTGAACGAGAGATTAATTTCTCAAAAATTAAATCATATGGCATTGAGATGGCATATAAATAAACATATTTTTATTTTTTTGTGAAAAATGGTGGTTTGTAAAAGGAATACATACTGTTTTGAAACATGCCTGTCACTCCCGCCAGTGTAGGGATTGTTGTAATAAATTATTTGGGGGTATTTCCGTTGAATTCAAAAGGCCAACTTTTTGTTAATTCAATTTATTTTAATTCAATAAAAGATTGAGAAAAAATATTTGAGTTGAGAGTTAAAAGAAAATATATATATATATATATATATAGCAAATTTCCAGTCAATAGAAGTATTGGGACTTAGGATTCATCCTAGCAATTAATACTTCCTCCGTCTCAAATTATAAGATATTTTTAGTCAAAATCTCACATACTAATAACCTTCATTAAAGACTTTTAACAATTTTATTTTTTCAAAACAAAAATGTAAATTTTGAAAAATACCATTCATTTAATAACCTTAAATCCACACCTAATTAATATTAAACAGAGAGAGAAAGGGTAATATTGAAATAAATATATTTAATAAAACCTTTATTTTTTCAAAGTATTTTATATTTTGGTACGACAAATCTCACTTAATAGTGTTTTATAATTTGGGATAGGGGGAGTAGTTTCTATTCTTTAAATTGATTCTTTATCAACTACAGAGGTAATCATTTTCAAATTGTCCTAATTACCTCTCAAGTAATTAGTCCCTATGTAATTAGGATTGAATTCTTTCAGTCAAAAAAAAATAGGATTGAATTCACTCTTGTGCAACTCAAACTCCTAATGTAATTTAAGTCATCACGGATTCCTAAATTTATCTCTAATTTAGTTATTTGGGTTTATCTCTTCTAGATCCAGGATCACCCTTCACCTCTCACTCTATTGAGTTTACCCATTAACTAGATGTTAATTAGATTTATATGTTGATCAAAATTAATATCTCAAGAAGAATAAAAGAGATAAATATAATTAAAAAATAAATCAAAATATAATTACAAATCAAAATCCAAAGAAGTCAAACAAATTAAGAAATAGAAACTAGTTTCTCAGGTGAGTTCATTACTAAAAAACCATTCTTTACATCGCTTTTTAACATCGGCTAAGCAAAAATTTGTTGTAAAAAAAAAGGCGGTGGTAGCTTGTAAATAAGGCAAAGAGTTTTAACATCGATTATATGAATAACCGATGTTAAAAGTATATTCCATATCGGTTATTCAAATAACCGACATCAAAAAGCTTAAAAAAATAAAAAGGGGAGAAATTTGAAAATTTTCAATGTTGGTTTTCATAGAACCAATGTTGAAAAAAGAAACAACATTAGTTTTTCAAAAAACTAACGTTGTTTATTTGCAAATTTAATTCCTTTACATCTCCGTCCCCCATTCGAACAGCCATTTCTTTTTTTCCTCTTTCTCTCTCTTCTGAAGTTCTCTCTTGCTGAACTCGTTTAGCATTTAAAGCTTCAACCTTGCCTATTTTTGTCTCCAAGAAGCTCTGTTCACCGTCCATCAACATTCGTTGGCCATCTCAGTTCACCGTTCGAAGTCTGTCAAGCTCCGTTGCTGTCAATCTTAATCTTTGGAGCAAATCCATTGTTACCGTCTCTTGTGTATGGGTTCAAGTGAGTTCTTTGATTTTGGATCTCCATTTGCTTCTTCCTTCTTCCTTCTTCCCTCTTCTCCCATTGTAGGTGGATCTTCTTTAGATGCATTTTTTTTCATGGATGGTTGCTGCTTTCTTCCTTCTCCATTGTTGGGTGTTACTTTAAGTGGGTTCTTTGAGTTGTGTTTTTTTTTTAGTAAACTTCAAGTAAGTCTCATTGCTATTTTTCTATTTTTTATTGATTTATGAAAATTATAGTAGCTGGGTTTGAATTTTTGTCTTCACATTTTTATTTTTGTTCTTTATATTTTTTTTATTTTTTATTTTTCTAATATTATGTTAAGGGGAGAAATTGAAATTTTTTGCTTTTTTGTTGAGTTTTTTATAAAGTAAAATTTATACTTTATAAGAAGAATTAAATTTATTGTGTAATTTTGATAGTTAAGGTTTTAAAATTATTATGCTTTCAATAGATATTTTTAATTGTTGTTGGATAGTATTTTGTGATTATTAAAATTTTTGAATGTCCTATTTTAAGAAAAAAATATAGATTTTAAGTTCTCGATGTTAAAAAATAATTTTTTTAAAAATTTAACTTTTAACAACTGTTATTTAAAAAACCATTGTTAAAAGTCAATAACTGTTGTTTTAACAATGATTTTCAAATAATTGTTGTTAAAAGTTAATTTAAAAAAATTAATTGATTTTTTATAGACATTTCACATCAGTTAGTTGTATAATCGACGTGAAAAATGATTTTTGACATTGGTTCAATAACCAACATTAAAAGTCTACTTTTCACTTCTCCTTTTTTTTTTTACTTCTTTTTAATAACTAACATTAAAAGTTTAAAATAATTATTGTTAAAAATCCTTTCTACAGTAGTAGGTTATAGATCCCTACCACAATGAGGTATTTTTGAAACATGTGAAAATAGCAATAAACATTATTTTAAAATCTTTAATCTTAAATACAAATCGTAGGGAAAATTATGGAGTATTAGAAGAGAATAGTTAAGATGTGAAGAATTCCCTAATAATCTCTCTTCCCTTAACTTCATGAGAACTCTTGAACTACTCAGATAAATGATCGGATGTCTCCATCCATAATGGGAAGGAGTATTTGTAATTAAAATTGAGACTCCATCTCCTCCTCCTTATCAATATGGTACTCAAATATATGTAATATGCATATGTGTGTATAAGATTTGTTTCAAGTTCTTTCTTCCTTACATACGCACATGCGCATATTATTTTAAGTATTTTTAAAATTTAATTTATTATTTTTCCTACAAAATGTAAAAAGGGAGAGTATAAATAGATTTTATAGCAAAGTTCTTTCTTATCCTATCTCTAATACATAATACACTAAATACGACATTTCATACTTATTGTTTATTTACAAAAGCCAACAAATAAGCCAAGGCAGAGAATATTTGACAGTTATTTAAAACACCTGTCAAATATATAAACACATATCTGATGATTATTTTGAGTAACTAATGAATATATATACTTTTATTTTCTTTTAGAAGATAAATCTCTGCCTGATATTAAATAATAATCAAATATTTAAAACATGTATTTGTTGGTTATCTATAAAAAAAGCATCAATTACATCAAGTTTTGCTTTTTAAATCTGATCCCCAATAGATATTTCTCTTTGATTGAGCATCTTTGTTCTTCATTATCTCCTTACGATAATTTTTTTTTTAATGAAACTCCCTATCATAACTTTTGAAACCTCCATGTCACACCCAAACAACAATTTTGTGGGTTTTTTTTTCTCATTCACACTAAGGTCTAGTGTCTCGTGTCCTCTAATTCTCACTAGGTGGTGAGTTCGTGGATGAAGGTCTTTGTGGGTGTCATCTTCTCTTGTTCTTTC
This sequence comes from Prosopis cineraria, assembly GCF_029017545.1. Taxonomy (NCBI): domain Eukaryota; kingdom Viridiplantae; phylum Streptophyta; class Magnoliopsida; order Fabales; family Fabaceae; genus Prosopis; species Prosopis cineraria. Next base: position 9,205,123 of record NW_026555344.1, read on the forward strand.
TCGTGGGTGTCTTCTTTCAAGTGAATTTTGTTCTTGCTCCTCCTCTTCTACTCTTTCTCTTTTCAATTCGATGCTTATAGTTCCATTTTATATATATATATATATATATATTCTCTTAATTAGTTGTAAATTTTTAGATTATAAAGAGAATTAGTGTTTGAATTTGTTGGTAACTTCTTGTTAATGGTCTGTAAATTTTTGTTGCTATTATTCTTGATAGGTATGATTTGTTGGGTAACTTGATTAGGAATAATTGAGTTAGATTATACTTGCAGGATGAAATTTTTGCACTAAGAGAGAGCATAAAGCCTAAGAAATACTTGTTTTTAAGCTATATGCTGTCGAATTTTTTGCTATTATTGTTGGGTAACTTTATTAGGTAAAATTAAGTTAGATTAAAACATACAAGATGAAATTTTGGTATTAAGAGAGGCCATAAAGTCTAGGAAACTCTTGTTTTTAAGTCATTATGCTATCCAATTTTTATCAATTGCCAGCATTTAGTTTTATGAAATAGGATTATTTTGTAAGATAAGATCTTTGTTAGATTAGTTTAGTTGTTAGTTTAACTAGTTACAAGTTCTTAACAAGATTAAAGAGGAAAATTTTGTGCAAGAAAGTATCTAGTGACTCATATATTACCCCTTTTCTTTTTAGATTGAAAATTGATTTCCTATCTCCTTAGCTTTCCTAATATTTGTGAGTCACTAATCACATTTTTCTCTAAACCTTTCATGCCAAATTAGAATTATGGATAAGAAATAGATGTTTACTAATTGTCTATCTAAAAAATATTGAGTTGGGGTGGTAGACTTCATTAAGCATACAGTTAAGCATGTCAAGGACTTTAATAGAATTGTTTGCCTATGTTTAAAGTAATTCCTTTCTAAGTGGTTTACTCCATCTACTTGTGAAGAATACTTAGTAATTTATAGAACTAATCAAAGTTACGAGTATTGAATAATGAAAATCGAGACAAAGGATGATATTATTAATAGTTAGGAGTATGATGAAAGCTGTATATCATCACCTGATTTCACACATAAGTACATATGAGAAATATCATCCTAAAAAGATAGCCAAACTAATTGAGGAGGATGTTGAGGATTGTTTAGAAATGTTTGAGAAATTGAAAAGTGATATGGAGAAATTGTTGTACCCTGGTTGTACTGAATTCACAAAATTGCCAATGTTGAATTGTACAACTTGGAAGCAAAGAATAGATGGAGTGATATGAGCTTCACAGAATTGATTATAATTGTGAAAGAAATGCTATTGAAGGACAATGAGCTTCCTAGCTTGGCATATGAGATAAAACTAGTGTTGCGATCTATTGCCATGAGTTATAAAAATTTACATGCATACCCTAATGACTTTCTTTTATTTAAGAATGAATATGCATCCCTAATTGAGTGTTTTAAGTATAATGCCTCATGTTACAAGTAGAATGGATTGAGTTTAGCAAATGACTTCTAGTACTTTTTAATTTTACCTAGATTTAGATACATATATAGCTATGCAAAAGTTGCAAAAAAAAAACTTAACATGGAATGCAAATCAAAGGATTGAAGACATCATGCTCCACGTGTAAGCAAGTTGTAAGTTCTCTTTTACTTAACCTAAATAACTTCATAACGATGGTAATCAAAGGATTAATTTGATTAACCATCAAAGGATTACCAAAATAGTAAAATTAAAAAAATGAAGAATTCTCAAATCATTTACAATGAGATCCCAAAATTCAATATTTTCAATTTCAAACACATTTGAAATGCTCAAATTAGAGTTTGAAAATAGTATGGAAGCTTAAAAAATCATATGGGACTTAAAACAATGAGTTTTAAAATTCAAAACTGTGTTTTGTATATGAAATGACCCATGTGCCGTGATTCACTCACCTTTATGCTATGCGCTACAACACATTGCACGAATTTGATAGATATTAGCTGTCAAAATGATAGCACAAGGAGCGAACTTCAAATGCATTCCAAATCTTTGTCTGACATTCGATTGAGGTGGTTTCAGTGTCTACATGAAACTTTCTTCTAACTCTAGCTAATGGCACAAGTTTCACACTTAAATTTATTTTCTATAAAAATTTAGATACCAAAACCTATTTTACCACTTTTTCACTAAAATTTCACAATCATGGTATCCTAACTAACCTCACATGTAAAAAGCCTATACCGATCATCTGACCACACTCAATGAACTCTAGTAGACCTATACAATGCACCGTACATAATTGAAAACACATATTTCTAAAAATCACCATTCAACCCCAAATTTCACAAAACACAAGAGGGAGGAAAATCATGCACAAAACCATCATTTTCATTTCAAATCATTCAAAATACACATGTTTCTACTTGCACAAGTATTTTAGCTCTAACCATGGGTTTACAACTAAAAATCTCTAACCTAGGGCATAAAATATGTAAGTTATATGCTACCATCATGCAGGTAGTATAAAAATAACATGTAACTCCTAATTGGCAATTGTATTAACATTTATACACATAAAAGAACTAAGGGAGGCATACAAAAGGATTACTCTACAATCCTAAGCCTTTGCGTGTTTTTTCCACCTTAAATTCGATGAGCTAGGCCCTAAAAATATTAAAAATTAAAGAGTGAGTACAACCTCTCAGTAATCAAGTTTCACATAATCTATATAGTTACATACCAATTGTAAACATATATAAATAGGCAAACATAATACAACACATGTAAGGAACTTGGCCACAATTCACAGTACTAACAACCATGTGATTGGGTCCAAAAACACATATATTCATTTTAAATCATAATGCACAATACAGTATTGCAATACTATCAACTATGCGCCCTTAACAAATGCCAAACCACAATACTAACAATTATGTGGCTGAATTTATATGCATGATTGAATATCAGCCTTATATCCTCTTGTTACCTTATACATGAAACTGGTGGCTATCACATGGTTATGTCCTTCACAGACTAACCCAACCTTTCACTTGTGAGGAGCTATCAGGCCAGGGGTTAACTCACTCACTTATGTAATCCAATTTTTCCTAATACTAAGAACCATAGAGTGTTGTGCCCCTAATCTAGCTTTCTCATGAATCGGTGGAGACTAGTTAGGTTTGAGTCCTTTATAAAACTAGTAGGACAATCTCAAATCAACCATGGGACATGAGCTATCTTATGATTATAATGGTTGGTGTCAAGGCAAGTTCTCAATTCCAACGGTCACTGCCAATACCACGTGAATTTAAATAAACTACTCTTCTCCCTAGGTAAACTCCCACTAATGATCAAACTATGCATAACTCACATGATTATGCATTTAAATAATTCAATTCATGTCATATAAACTCACATACTCATTTTCATATAGTCCACATACTTAACACATTACATATCACAATCTTTCACTTTCACAACAACATGCCATAAGTAAATTCATAAATCACAAATGGGTGGCATACAAGAGGTTTTATTTTTTAAAACCATTTCACAAGTTCACCATTTACCAAAATTTGCATTCATATATTATATCAACAAATAAGCTTCAACATGTGAAATTCAACAATTAACTTAATTAACATACAACTATACAAAAATAGATTTTCCTTGGTTACCTCAAACCTTTGAAAGGTCAAAGGTTTACCTTTCATATAAAACATTTCTAAGGCTTCTTCTAAACTTGAATGGTGCTAAACTAAATCACATTACAAGGATATCATCATAATCTCACTCTTAGAAATTTATCAACATTAATTCTACATTTTCTCTACTTTACCAATCTTATAAATCTCTACCCATCCATAACTAATAGGTTAATTAGACTTCATTAACGCACATTATCATTAATAGATCTTCAAACCACTATTAATGGTCCACGAACACTTCCAACAACTATATTTGTTGTAAAATTTGCATAACAATAACTTACCTTAACTAACTCTTGATAAAATTATCGATATAGGGTTTATCTACCATAAACAACTCCCAATATATCCATTTTATCCAATGAAATCGAACCCATAACTCTTATTAATTGAAAATCAACTTTTCAATTCAAACCCTAACTTAAATCTTTATAAATATGATGGAGAAAGGAAGAAAGAAAGCTTAGTTTACTAACCTTGGGTGTTTTGAAGCTTCAAACTATCCTCAAGGGTCTCAATGTGCATGCCTTACTAGAGCTTAACCTTGTTCTTTGTTTTTTCTTCCTCTTCTTCTCTGTCTTTCTCATGTAAATATGAACCAGATATATCTAATTTTTGACCGTGCACTGTGATGCATGGCATAGAGAGGCCCATTGCATTTAAATTTATCTCTATGCGCCATAGCGGATTGACCACAACGTCGTGGCATGTGGTACAGAAGGCATTCCTTTACTTTTTCTCCCTTTTTTCATGCCCGGATGGCCTACCATCGATCCAAACCTACTTTTAGGGCTATAATTATAACTAGTTACAACACCAATTAGGCCTCTCTAGCCATACACCTCATTAACTCACAATTACACTCATTAGATTAATAAATCATGATTAAACTTTCTCGGATGTTACATCACATCCAATCAATTCTCCATAATAGAAGAAGATTAATCATGAGTATCCTGAATTTAGGTAAAAAAAAACTAAGAACTTATGCCTTGCTTTGTCTACAGACAAGATGAATCTACATTGGTTTCAAAGTAATATCTGTAATACTTGGCTAGTGATTTTGTTGGTTTATAACATTTCTTCATAGCTTTACATGAAGTACAAGTATATGATATTGTACATGCTAATTGCAAGACAATGGGTACAGGGGAGATTTAATGGGATTTAGGTGTAAAAGTATACAATAATTACAAAGAAGAAAGATTTAATTTAAAAGCTATACTCTTTAGTATAGTCAATGACTTTCTTGCCTATGATAGTCTATTAAGGTATTGCATTAAAAGGCAATTTAAATGCTCTATTTGCAAAGAAGGTGAAAATTTCATGAGGTTACAACATGGTATGAAAAATATTTACATCAGGTATAATAGATTTTTACATCAGGATCATCATTATTGGCAGTTAAGAAAATCCTTTAATTGAAATTCATAAGAAGGTAAGCCATCTTTGTCATTAACAAGCGATAAGTGTTTGAGAAGATAAAGAATTTAGATATTAATTTTTGGAAAGTCTTGTGTGAGGCACCTTGGGATAAGTGGGTGGAAGAAGAAGTTTATTGTCTTTGAACTCTCTTATTAAACCACTTTAGATGCTAGGCATTTTTTTAATGTTATACATATTGCGAAAAATATCTATGAGAGTTTTATTAGAACTTTATTCCAAGTTTCAAGAAAAACCACTATAAGCTGCCACCATTTTCAATTCTATAAAAGCAATAAATTATAAAACCATGATTTGTGAAGATAAAAGAAGAAAGCAAGGGAGCAAAAACTGGATCATAAATTGATATGTAAAGATGCTAAGGATAGAGTAGGTAGAAGAAATTGTAATTCAACCATCATAAATAAAGGAATGATAAAGAAGCACAAAAGAGTAGAGGATGAGAGATCGTCGAGTTGAACACTGGTAACCCTTACATATGAGATACTAATGAATCAAACCTGTTGGCCTTGGATGAGCTAACTCCACATGTGGACTCAACAGTGGTACAATAAAGAGTCAACCATGATTTCAAAGCATCCAATGTCAGTGCCTCAAACTGTAAGAAACAAATATCACATCATACTTGAGCTGATACTGAGGCTTTAAGGTTAATATGTACTCAATATCTTGGAGACATTATTTTTTTAGGATGGGCTATACGACATATTAATATCATTTGATTCCATTCAAGATGAACTTTTAAATGAATTCCTCGAGCATGATATGACAAACACTAGTTTGATGAGCTTTTATATGAGGTATTTCCTTAACCGTGCTCATTTACTTGAATTATATTATATTATTTACACACACACACACACACACACACTTAACCCTTTTAGTTTGACATGTAAGGTAACTTTACAACTCATTCCTTGTCCTTAAAGGCCTATAATTGAGGTTTATGTTTATTAGTTTCCATGACATCTCTCCCTACAATTACATTACTCGAGAAGTTCTTAAAGATCATGCAATAAGGCATTCAGATCAAGTAATAAGGCATTCAAATTAATTCAAGGAAAGGGCAACAAGCAATGATACTTTTTTCTTAGCTCATTACTACTAAAGGTAAGCCACTATCTAGCTACTTGATATAACTAAATTTTTTTTATATCTAGATATTTGCTAACCTTTGTTATTTCTTGTAAGAGGGCACTAGATGCTTATTGCAGTTAATGATATAGCTAAGAAAAATATGGTATTTGGATTTTCTTAATGGAGAACCAAGCAATAGGAAAAGGCATGTTAATTAGAGTTCTTTAATAAGTAAGTTGAATAAGAGTTGCACTTACATTTTAATTTCCATATAATTTCTCACATCAAATTATACTTCCTTGTTAGAACTATGGCAATGTATCGCATTATGTGCAATTTTTTCTTGCCCTCACTTGAAGTCATACCATGCCATATACATACGAAACTAAGTAAAGGTATTTGTTTGGCTAAATTTTAAATCAAGAAATTGTCAATTATTATTCTATTTCATTGATCTTTAATTATTATTTTCTTACAATACCCACTATACCCAAATCAAAGTCAAGATTGTGGCTACTTCCTCTTGAAATTTATGAAGGATACCATCACCTTTACCCCTCACACAATCCTTGACAAAGTATATATGCCAATAAACCTTAGCTTAAATTATAAATTATAACCAATTTTAGTTAACTAACTTGATTATGTTGTGGTTCTTTGCACATAGTACTTTAAGGGTGTATATTATGTAAAATATTCAATTGCTCATATGGAGGAAGTCCTTAAAAGTTAGCCATGATATTGTTCAAATAGTGAGTAATGTCTTTAAGTAGCATGTGCAAATAAGGGGAGGGCTAGTTTGAATTTTATTAAGTACTTGGCAACTTTTGATATATGTTAGGCTATTTAGTATTGCAGTTAGCACATATTGTTTATGTTTGATAGTAATGTAAATATAGGCACCGGATTAAATTAAACATGAATATGTTGTTTAGGTTTGATTTTAATCTAATGTAAATATATATCTTGTTGTTGCTATGATATTTTGGACTATATTTTTTTGGTTTAAAATACAAATGTAAAGCATCTCTCCTCTTTAAAAAAAATTACTATAATTTATTGACAGTTATGTCAAAATAACTATTAAATATGAGAAAGTACTTTACGGTTATATCACATACTCGACAACTATGAACTAATGGTCATGTAATTATGGTAAATTTTGTACTACTTAAGTCTGTTTCAAATATGTGTATATATTTGATTTTTTTTTATAAATAACTATCAAGTATTAACTTACAAAAAAAATTGAGAGTCAAACATAGTCACTCATATATGAAAATTGTCTCATGATGTCCATCAAGCATGGTCCCACCATATCTAACAATAAATAAATATCAATTAAAGGATCTTTCTATATATAACGCCTCCTTACTAAACAGTGTAAAACTGTCAGATAAGATAAAAAATAATTGTCAGCTTTTGTCATTTTTGTAGTAGTATATAATTAAGTGATGAGAGAAAAATATATAAATAATTAGATAAGTATAAAAATTAATATAATTTAATCAAATGTAAACAAGAATCTATACCTTTTTAACTATAAAATAAGATTAAGATTATTTTTGCCCTTCAACTCTTTATATCAGGTCCTCAAGTGCCCTGAATTTAATTTTGGGTCATTTTTCTCCTTTCAATGTTTAAAAACTAACACATCAATTTCTTCCCTACCATTAACATGCTTGTTAACTAATTTTTTTGATAAAAAATATATACACGTGGCATCCACGATTGATGCCTAATTAGTTAAAAGTTACTTTTTCTTTTAAAGTATTCGTTGAGAGACACTTGATATTCAAAACTTGATTTTGGATATCTTCCCCTCTCAAGTATTAAAAACCTAACCACACAAGTCCATTCATTAACCCACCATATATGGACGTTAATTTAAGTTAATGAGTCCCACACCATGTACGCGTGGCATCCAAGTGAATGGCTAGTCAATTTTTGTTAAAAAAAAGTTCTCTCTTAGATCACATTTAAAAATTAAATTATAAAAATTTCCCCATGTATTCTTGGTAGATTGATTCATATTTTTTTTCAAATAAATTCCCCTATGTGTATACTATAGCTTGACTCAAATTTTTAAGAAAATTCCTCCATGTCTATACTTGACAAGTGCTTGCCTTCAGTCCTATTAAAGGCTTATAGTTGTTGCGAGAGCGGGCAACCACTTGTCTACATTTGATTCAAGTTTTTGGATTGAGGTGATGCAAAGAAAGCAAGACATCAAGATTAAGAGAGAGAGAGTAATTTTTTTTAAAAAAATTGAGTCATGCTGCTAAGTGCACGTATAGATGATTTTTTTAAAAGAAAATTAATTTTTGATTGTGATATGTGAGAGAATTTATTTTTAATTTCTTGGATGTCACTTGTACTCACGCGTGGGATCCACGTAGTTAAATTAATTTGAAAATCTCACTCAACACAATTAATTATTCTTAGGTCTATTGACAACTAAGTTTAGATGAATTAATTATCATTCTCCTAAACTTAGTTGTCAATTAACTTGGGGTAATTAATTGTGTTAAGTAAAACTTATATATAATTCTGTCAATTAATTTCCGTCTGTGAAGTATGAATGGCAGAACATATGTGGTTAGGTTTTTTAATGTTTGAGGGGAAACATGTCCCAAGACTCTTTAAATGAATACTTCAAGAGCAAAAGTGACCTTATTAATTGTAAACTGAGCATCCAACATGGATGCCATATGGAGTACCACATATACATTTTGTTAAAAAAAATTGGTTAATGGGCGCATTAACAACGAGGCAAAAATGGATGGGTTTTCAAACATTTCAAGGGAATTAACTCAATCAAATCCTGGACACTCAAAGATCCAATGTGAATAATTTAAAAGAAAAAATGACTCTTAACTCATGAACTTTTTTGGTCATTCTCCATAAAAAATAAAAAAATAACGAGTCATTGCCAACATGTCTTACCAAATTCAAGCTAGTTAATTCTCTCTAAAAATTTAATACATTTTTTTATTTTACCTGTATCAAATATACAGATTTTAATGACATACTTCCTCCCAACAATATTTAATAGGGCTAGAAGGGGAAATTTTAAACAAAAATTAATGGCATCTTTTATAATTAGAATTAAACCTAGGATATAAGACATTGAATTTTAATTTCAACACTGCAAAATAAAAGAGCAAATTGACTTCTAAATTATAAGTCAAGAAGTGTTTGGGACCATAATTTATTTTTGGCCAATGCTCCTCTTCAACTTTCAAAATGGCATAATCTAATCCTTATTATTAACAAAATTAACTCTGAGTGTTAGTTGACTAGAAAATGATAAAAAATAGTGTTAAATTTTTTTAAAAGACCAAAAATTACTTACAATGACCCCAAAAATTAATTTTTGTCATTTTCTATAATTTGTTATGTTTTTTTTTTGTTATTTTCTGATCAACTAACTATCAAAGTTATTTTTAATGATAATGATTATATTGTATTATTTTCAAAATTTGAAAGGAAGCATTTTATCAAAAATGAGTTTAGGATTTCAGATACTCTTGAAACTATAGTTTAAGAGACTAATTTGCTCTTTCGCCTATAATGTTTTTTAAAATTTTGACTGGCAGGATAAAATTGATTGATATTGTATAGTTTTGATCAACACATTTTGCTATGACATGTTATAATAGGTATGAGCAAGGGAAATTGGGAGACTTTGTATTATTCACCTACAAATACAAGACAAGTTCCTTTTTTTTTTAATTATTGTATACAAGTGTCTTATTACAGAAACACCATGAGATATGATCAAGTATTAAAATATGGGCACTTTTTCATATTGGACTTTGAGTCCTAGTTCACTGTAATGCCCTTTATTAAACTCAATTGCACCGGTATTGTTTGTTTATTTGTTATTGTTGTTGTTGTTGTTGTTTTTTTTTTTTTTGGGTAACAATGAGGCTCGAATAAAGCCTCCAACAAGGAAAGTGTTAATAATTAATATTGTAAGCTTGATTTTCAACAAACGGTGTGAAATACTGACAGAAAAATATTTAATTATTTGTAGTGCGTGGTTTAATTATTATAATTAAAATTATTATTTATTAATTAAATCCGGCCAAAAAATTATTAATGTCCTATTCTTATTATATCTCCTTTTGACCAATAACTATAGTATCATAATTAAAGTTGGTAGCACGACCATGTGATAGATAAAATATTTTAATGGACGTTGTTTAACATATATACTCTCCCTGTTAAAAAAAGGCATATTTTTAGAGATAGGATTTTAAAAAATATAAGATATTTTTAGTCTTTTAAAATATAATTTTTTTTAAAAGTACTCCTATTGAATAAATCATTTTATACATATTTTAGGATTAAACACTATTAAATAGGAATAAATATAAAAAGATAAGATTAATTTAAAAATAATAATTACTTTATTAGAGGGTAAGATTTAATTAAAAATATTTTAAATTTTTTAACGAAAAGTATTTGTTTATGCATGTGAGTTTTTTTTTTTTTTGAAATTCTAGCAATTAAGATATATATTTGTTTGTGCATGAGAGTTGTGATGGCTAATGAAATGAAAGGCTTAGAATGATTTTTGCTCTCAAACTTTTTGTATAAGCTATGTTGATATCGTGAATTCCATTTTAGGTCATTTATGTTTTTAAACTATTAAAATTTGATGTTTCGTTGTTTGTTGATGTACATGCCATTTGTTGACTGTTATCTATATAAGTAGAGGCATTTTGTTGACCTTTTTTATAGCCACGTGACATCTAAGTAGGTACATTTTAAGACATTTTTTGTTAGGTTTTTTAACGTTTAAAGGAGAAAATAATTCAAAAAATCAATTTCAAGATGTCTCTAAGCGAATGCTTTAAAGGTATGCCATGTAGCTCAAAAAAAGTCAACAAAATGCTTTTTCCTTTTAAATAGGAGTAAAATTATGTTTATTCAATATTACTCTTATGATTATGAGAGAAAATGTGATGCAAATTTAAAATTTCATTTAAATAGAGATAAAATTAAAAATTTATTATATTTTTAAATAAGATTAATAATTTAATTACTTCTTCTTAATTCCATTAAAATAATTAGAGGTGCCTTATAACCTAAATGCAGTATATGTATGCCAGTGTCACTGAGCAACATCCATACAATCAGGTAATACAAATGGGCCTTGTTTTGGGCTATTGGTAAGCAGGCCCTTAAAATTTGGGCTCATGGGTCTTATACCCAATAAAATATTATTTTGATGACTGCATGCTTATCACAAAGGTGTTCTCTTTGGCTGAGGATGTGTTCTCTTCGGCTGAATCATCATTCATCTTTCATCAGATCAAATTGGGGGGAAAATAATTACCAAAAATATATTATGGGAAAAATATCTAAAAACAGATTCGGAAATATCTAGCATAATATCTTGCTCGCTTTGCTTGCCTCCCTCGCTCGCTCGCTGGTCCATCATTTGTTCTGGTAAACGTTTATATCTCCGATACCGTCAAACTATTTCCTTTTATTATCTGTTATTTTCCTGTATAGCATTCGTGAATTTGCCTTCATGTCTCTGTGGTTTTGATCATCTTCTGAATGATGGGAAACTTATGAATTGCTCCGAGAATGCTTCCGCATGACAATCCATTTGTAATTCGTTGATTATTGCTTCGTAAAACTGCACAACTCCACTCCATTTCAAGTTCCAGGCTTCGGTATGATTGAATTGCGGCCTTTCAATTTTCACTCCAGAATCCGGATATTACCGATCTCTTGTCGATGACGGAAAATTTTCGTATTTCTTTTGGAATTTGGATTTTTATATCTCGTTTATCTTTCTCTCTTTCTTTTGTCAATTTCCTTTATGGCTCTACCTTCAGTAAGATGGTTAATTCTTGAAGACGAATAAAATCGTTCTGCTTTTAATGATTCGCTAATCCTGTCTTCAACTTTTTTTTGGCTTAAACTTTCCGTCAGATCTAACAGTATGATTGAATGCATTTCTGTTTTTAGCAAATACAAGAGCACTAGAGCATTATCTGCAATTTTACCACAAAAAAAAAAAAACTAGTTTTGTTAATTTGAATTGATCATCAAATAAATCGTAACATAGCTCCTTGAATGTTTCATTTGTAATTCTGTCCATTTTGGCAAAAAATTGATGTTATCATCTATGATCATGTCCTTAAGGTGGGCGTTCTTCTACTAACTATTTCAGTTAAATCACTTCAGGTGATTGAGGCCTTCTTTCATAGAAAATTTCTTGATGGATAGCTTACCGGAACATATAGTCTGGGAGATATTGACGAGGTTAAAGCAAACCAAAGACAGAAACTCTGTTTCACTGACATGCAAACGCCTTCACCACTTAGATAATGCACAAAGATATTCTCTAAAGGTTGGGTGTGGAATGGATCCTGCCAATGATGCCTTGACTTCCCTCTGCAATAGGTTTATCAGCTTGTCAATAGTAGAGATAACGTATTCTGGTTGGATGTCTAAACTAGGAAAACAATTGGATGACCCAGGGCTTCTCATTCTTGCATATCGGTGCCCTTCTCTGTCTGATCTCACCTTGAGCTACTGCACATTCATCACTGATGTAGGTCTGCGCTGCTTGGCTTCGTGTTCCAAACTGTCATCTTTGATGTTAAATTTTACACCCAGAATCACTGGCTGTGGTATACTGTCTCTTGTCATGGGTTGCAAGCACCTCTCAAGCCTTCATCTCATCAGATGCCTCAATGTAAGCAGTGTTGAGTGGCTCGAATACCTTGGCAAGCTTGAAACACTTGAGGTTCTCTCGATTAAAAATTGCAGGGCAATCGGGGAGGGTGATTTAATAAAGCTTGGCCCTGGTTGGAAAAAGCTGAAAAGGTTACAATTTGAAGTGGATGCTAATTACCGATATATGAAGGTCTACGATCGATTATCTGTGGATGGGTGGCAAAAGCAATGTTTTCCATGTGAAAATATGCTGGAGCTAAGCCTGGTAAATTGCATTATCAGCCCTGGGAGAGGCCTTGCTTGTGTGCTGGGGAAGTGTAAGAACTTGGAAAACATTCACTTAGACATGTGTGTTGGGGTAAGGGACTCTGACATTATTTCTTTATCTGAAAGGTCAAGTAATTTGAAGTCAATTTCCTTCAGAGTTCCATCTGATTTTTCCTTACCCTCCTTTGTGAACAACCGGTTGACACTAACAGATGAGAGTCTGAAAGCTATAGCTCAAAACTGTTCAAATCTTGAATCTGTTAGGATCTCTTTCTCTGATGGGGAGTTCCCCTCATCTTCTCTATTTAGTTTAAATGGAATCCTTTGTTTAATGGAAAGGTGCCCTGTTGTCGAGCTCTCTCTCGACCATGTATATTCCTTCAATGATATGGGAATGGAAGCTCTTTGCTCAGCAGAGTATCTTGAATCCTTGAAACTTGTGAGATGCCAGGAAATTAGTGATGAAGGGCTACAGCTTGTAAGCCAGCTTCCGAGATTGCGCATTTTACATTTAAGCAAGTGTTTAGGAATTTCTGATGATGGGTTGAAGCCACTTGTTGGATCATTCAAACTGGATTTGTTGGCTGTGGAAGATTGTCCTCAGATTTCTGAAAGGGCTGTTCAAGGAGCAGCAAAATATGTTTGTTTCAGGCAAGACTTATCTTGGATGTACTGAATTTGCTGGTTTGTATGACCGTTTTTATATCCAGAGTGCTTGTTATTGCATCTATTCTCAGTGTATATTTAATTCCAATGTAATTCGATCAACTGTCATTCAAAATATGTGATCTTATCATAATGTAATTCATGCTTTACAGCCAAATGGTATGCTTCACATGTGATGTGCATTTGAGCTTTTTAGGTTGAAACCGTGGATCATCAAACATGTAAAGATGCAGCATTGAGGTCAAACTTGAGATTGGATGGAACTTCCGGTAGTCAAAGCTTTTCACCTGTGGTTGATATGGAAAAACCTATTTATGTTGAATTATTATATGCTCATTGCTTTTCACCTGAGGTCCAAGAAATGTGTGTTGAATTATTGTATGCTCATTGCCCATCATATTCTGTCCCGCAAATAATTCTTGTTTAAAATTTAAGATTCAACTATGTTTTAATTTGAAGTTAGTTATAGAGCTTTGACCCGAAATTAAATAATGTTTGGCAAATGTTGTTTTTACAGCAGTTTAAACTCTTCAAATTAAATTTTAACAATTTGAATTTGATTATTTATCTTCTTTTAAAATTTAGTATTTTAATAATAATTTTATAAAAGATCACATTTAAACCATCAAAGGAGGGGAAGATGATAGGAAATGAAGAGGGGAGAATCTCTCCCAATCCTTATATATATATATATATATATCTCTCTCTCTCTCTCTACCTGTTTGGTTGGTAGAAATATTTTTGCTTCCATAGAAGAGATTTGATCTTCAGAAGTAAGCTATCTATATCGAGGTCTACATACACAATTTAGAATTCCTAATTAACTGTTTCTTCGAAGTCTTACAAGTCACCTTCTTGGAGAAGTTATCATTGTCGGATGATCTCTAACAAAGGATGTTGTCTGCTTCATCAAGATTGGGCATTTTAACCAAAATGATTTGCTTGACCATTGAGAAAGTAGAACAAAGAAGGCTCTCTATATAGGTTTAAAATTGTTTACAGTGATTTAATAATAACCAGTGCAGAAACGAATTGTGTACAAAATCCTTCATGCAACCTGTGCAGAATTTCTACACCGGTTGCACCGACAAAAAAAGACTTGTTTGGGGGGGGGGGGGGGGACTGACGACATATTTTTTTTCCCCCTCTCTCTTTACTTGAAGCCTGAAAGCAACGTTTCACATTGTAACAAGCAAAATCATTTCATATGATAGCCCATAGAGAGAATGAACAGGGCGGTGATGTTAAAGATTAGAGAATGTTTGGATAAGATTCAAACTGAGTTTGGAGGACTTGGGGAAACCTTACTTTGAGTCTTAAAAGTTCATTGAAAACTCCGGAATGATGTTTTGAATGAAAAACTTTCTAGAGTTTGGGGAATCGGAAAAAAATTGTTTTTGGCTTCACTTTTAAATCGTGTGGGCACAATTAATCATGTAATATTATTAATTTCTTAAAAATTATCATAATTTAATATTTTTTTTATTTATCAATTTATGTTAGCTTTTTTGAATTTAATATTGTGTAATTTATTAATTTATTCTTTTTTTTTTTTTGGTAAAGCTAGAGGCCCCATGGCCCAAATCAAAGCCAACAACAGAAACTCAACACAAAAGTCCAGTCAAAACACACGACTAAACAAAACAAAACCAGAAAAAACCAACGAATTTATTAATTTATTCTTATAATTTATAAATACTACTTGATTATATAGAGACCCTTTTTAAAATTCTAAATTAAATTAAATTTTAATATTTTTTAAAATATCAAATTAAAAAATATATTTATAAAAAATTTATGTTCTTTTTTGTCATTATATATCTAAACTTGCTTTGCA
This sequence comes from Prosopis cineraria, assembly GCF_029017545.1. Taxonomy (NCBI): domain Eukaryota; kingdom Viridiplantae; phylum Streptophyta; class Magnoliopsida; order Fabales; family Fabaceae; genus Prosopis; species Prosopis cineraria. The sequence continues at coordinate 9,220,774 of NW_026555344.1, forward strand.
ATTTTATCATCCAAATAAGTTTCTGTTAATTAAACTGACTTTTAAGAAAAAAGTATCTAAGCATAATTCATGTTAAAGTCACTTACTTTTACCCTCACTTTGATTTGCAAGTCTTATTTTATTTTATTTTATTTTATTTTTGCCAATGGTTTGCAAACCTCAGTTTATTCAAACTTCAATTTTGTAACTTTTAAACCAAGCATATCCTTTGTGATGTACTCCTTCTAGTCTTTAATATAAGGTAAAGTTTTGAGAGCTTTTTTTTTTTTGGGTCCCTAATATAAGACAATGTTAGAGCAATTAATGTCTTTTTTTTTTAATTTTACTCCTTTTTTATTTATTATATCATTTGAATTCCTAGAAAATAATTTATTAATTGTAAAGAAAGGAAAAATTGAAAAATTACTTTTTTAAAAAACAATTTTATATAGCTACCGTCTCCTAATAAACATAAAATTAATTAAGTGTGCCTTAATTACTAGGTGAGATATGTCAACATTCTAAAAACATTGAAGTGAGTTTGGCTATCTCCACAATTTTGAAACAAATGTAGCCCATTCAGGGTGGAACCCAATTATCATCTATATGGTCTAAATGACAAAATGGACAAGAGAGCAAGTGAAAATGGTTGTACAATAAAAATTTAAGGTAGTAAAAGCAGCTAGTCCTTAAAATAATGACTAACTAATATTTGAATCTTCACCATAAAAAATACTCTTAGTTAATATTTAATCGTGTCTTTAACAAGATTGACCCCAATAAACCTAAAAAAATACATGCATGTAGCTAAGGGGAAAAATGATGGCGAAAAGGCGAAATAGATGTAGGAGAGGATCAGAGGACAATGTGAGAACCAGGTGATAAAAGAGGAGAGATACTTTCCTTTGACCCCTAATCATGTGTGTCCCAGTGGGGCTACCATCTTCAGAGATTGCCATTTTCATGAAAAGCCAACGTTGATATATGTCTCAGAATATCCTAAACAGACCACACAAAAAGGTCGCATTATTATTTCCTTATGTTGTAGACATGCAGTTCCCACAAAACTTTGCACCAATTTGCACATCACTAAAGTACACATTATAAAGATATCATTATCACACGCCTTCTTTGGGATTTTCTCTTCCCCTCTCTCTCTCTCTGTCTCTGTATCTTTCCCAAACCCCGAAGGCCAATACCAAGCCCTACTATGCCTACTTGAACTTCTCTTGGTCCAAAGAGGGGGGGGAGGGGGAGAGCACTGTGCAAAACACTAAAACCTTCGCGTGCTTCACCACCTTCTCTTTCTCCTAAACACCTCAAAATATTAACCCCAAAACCTCGATCTCTCCATCTTTATCTCTCTCTCTTTCTTGTCTCTCTATCTTTAGTTTATGCTATAAGTGTGTGTTTGTATTTATGTGGTGTCATATAGACCGACATTCTTCGTGGTTCTTACAGCATGTTTCTTTAAATATCAAAATATGAGGCAGAGACGACCACTTTCGAAGCCACCTCGGAAACCAGATATTCTCATAATATATATATATATATATATGTATGTATGTATGTATGTGTGTAAATGTGAGAGAGACGAGGCTTTTTGTTTTGGATTCGTTTGCATGGACGCTCGAGAAAGCCAAATTTTTATAAAGATTGACTTCATTCCAAGTTTTAACAAACGACAAAATGAGGTAAATCGCTGTAGATCTTCCCCTCAGAAAATATTCGTAAACAACAGATCATACTCCTGCAGTGCTTCCTAATTTGCTCTCTCTCTCTCTCTATTATGTATATGCGCTTTTCAATTTGTGCTATATGTACAATGAAACCAAAGTTTTCTTTTGAGAATTAAAAAAAGTTAACATTCGTTCAAAAGAGGATTCTTGAGCAAGCAAGGCACTTTGTTTTGAATGCATATTTTATAATCCCATAGCTCGCCTTCCGAGTTTCCTCATGTGACCATCACGTCTTGCTTACAGGCATATGGAAACCTTAATATTGCATATAATTAAGATGAGGATGAAGGTTCGAATATACGCTGAGACTTTTCTTCAAAACTTTTAATATCTTTAAATCAATAATTATAGTACATACGCTGAGACTTTTCTTCAAAACTTTTAGTATCTTTAAATCAATAATTATAGTACATATAAAAGAGACAAATCTTTTGTAATTTATTAAAATAGCCCAACAATCAACCATTGGCTATTCTTGAAACTTGACGGTTAATGCAAGGCAATTTTAATTATTGAAAACTATTGGTTTTTTTTTATAAAATTAATGGGTATTCATATATCATTGTTGATTTAAATATCTCAAAAACTCATGGGAAAAAAAAATCCACTACTTTCTAATCAAATAACTTGTACAGGAGTTAATTGTGTATTCCTTTTTGTTCTTATTATAAGCCATTTTTAACCACCTTAGTAGGATTAAGGAGAGGTGGCCGGTTAAGTCAATTCATTAACTTTGTCTAAAAAGAAAAAAAATTAAACTTTTAATTTTACTCATATTTAAATGAAATTTTTTTTAAATGTATGCAATACATCTTTTTTATAGTTAATAAGTTTATATAAGAGTAAATTATTATGATAAGAGGATAACATATATTGCTTTTGAAAATATGAATAATATTGATACTTATTTATTTTGGAGGAGTACACGTTCACGGACTATTTTGATGAAGACAACTTGATGGAAATTAACTAGTTTGCAAAGATGACAGTTTACTGCTACACATATTTGCTTTTTTTTTTCTAATTTAAATTTTTAAATTAAATAATAAGAAAATGCTTAGGTCTCTTCTTTTCTTTTTTAAAAAGTTATCTTATCGTATATCTTTTTTGCAAGGAAGGGAGGCACACCCCCCAACACCGCTTGGAGTTTGAACAGGCAACCTTCTCACATTTTGTCAGGTTATACTCTTTCCACTAATGTTTTATGCAATTTCCCACCCTCTAAATTTCTTTTTTCTACATCAAATAAGAGGATATATTGCAATACAAAAATGATACACATTTTTTAACTTCTTTTTTCAATTTTTTAAATAAAAAATCAAAAACACACAATTTTATGGTATTATTCTTTGAAAAATCATAAAAACCAAACCTACATGATTTTTAAATTGTAAAATATCAAAATGTCTCTCAGTAAAACTTAATGATTAAAAGAAAAAAATAAAATTGAAAGGGTAAAGTATTACAGAAGATATTATGAAAAGCTCTATATATGAGGGGCTTATGTTATTAATTTAATTATTTTTTTTGAAATGGTGAAGTATAACAAGTTCATGGTAAAATTGTACAAGAAAAAATAAATGGGAGAATGGCAAAAAAGTTCCAAAAGGATCAATTAATTTAAATTAAGTCTCAAGTGCTAAACTTCAAAAATTTATAAGCCATCTCTCAATTTTGCAATTGCATTATGATAAATTTATAATTTATTTTTTAAAATTTTAACATGGTCAGAGAATATAGAAAAATTTCTTGTTAAAATTTAAAGTACAAGTTGTAAATTTATTATAACAAAATTATAAAATTAAGAGATTAAATTATAAAGTTTTAAAATTTGATATTTAATACCTAACTTGAATTAATTGATCCTTTTGAAACCTCTCTGTCATTCTCCCAAAATAAATTCATGTCAAATCAAATAATACTTCTAGACTCTAAGAGTGGGTCAACAAAAACCGTAGAGTTTAAATTGTCATTTAAAGTAAGACAAGCCAACTAATTCATATATTTATTTGTCTATTGAAAAGCATAATTAAAAGTTACAGTTCAATCTTTTATAATCAAGATCTTGATTTTATTGATAGTATTTGAGAGAGGGTGGTTTTAAGAAAATGTCCAGAGTCATTGAAAGGGCTTTGGTTAAATCTAAGTAAACGTGATCCGTTATAAAATTGCCATTTCAACAAAGATCAAGATTTTTAGAATACTATTGAATTATGCAGCAGTGTTGGGATAATAATCAAAATATCAAGCAGTGATGTTACTGCGTCATATATAGTTCTGGGCAAAATGCTAGAAGGCTTTTGCCAATTGAGCTTGTTAACCCAATGAGTAATGACCAAGATAATCTGGAAAGAAAAAAGAGTAATGAGGACGACTAAGTAGGTGCTATCTGCTATGAGATATACTTTGGCATCTACAGCTGATGCTAAATTATTGAGATTTTGAAAATATACATATAGGATTTGAATTGTTTCATTTGCATGTATTGGTAGGCATTGATGATTACACTATTTTCAATGAATGAATAAATAGATATTGTGGATATAACAAGAGATCCTGAAATGGCAATGTAGATACTTAGCTTAATTATGGAATACACAAGGTTGACGAAAGCATTCTGAACCAAAACTCAAGTCACTTTGATTTTGGCACAGTAGTGCAGTCCAGTTCAGTGCAGATAACTTGGTTGATTTCTCCCATCCAATCCATCACTTTTTTTAGTTTTAATAAACTTGTTGACCTCACAAATCCCTCTCATTACGCAATCAAATCTTTTTCTAACCCCTCTCATATTTTCAGGTCCTGCTTTTAATATTCTTTCCTTTCACCTTGAAACTCAATTTGGTTTACGAGTAAGTGTATAAATATAAGTAATTAACTCCTTGTTTGCTTATTTAAACCTCCGTTATTGGAGGCTCAAAAACCTCATTTTAATAACGTTTTCTTGCTTGGATTAGCTTCATGAGACCTGACCTACGTCAAAATGAGAAGCAACTTTATATATATATATATATATATAATTAGGATTTGAGGTTTGTTTATTTAAATATAAATCATATTACAGCAGTAACTAACTTCTATCACAGCTTGAATTTGCGACAATTTGTGAACTTCAATTTTTCAAATACTAATCTAAACATAGACTACCTTGTATAAGATGTATCTTTTTATGGTGTTGTTCTTCTGCTTGAAGTGATCTCGTATTAGACACACTAAATACAGACATCTCTACTAAAAAAAATCAAATATTGTTTCATCATATTATATAAGAGGCTAATTTATTTTATTAGGCTAACTTATTCTCTTGGTTGCATCAGATGTATTTTAACTTATCATTCAAAAAGTTTTTTTTATTATAAATTAATTTTCGTACATTTACGATGGTTTATCGCTTATCAGAGGAAATCAAATGGCTTTTCTTTGACGCCACCTGACGCCTCTCCTCCAATTGCTTCATTCCCAACTCTCGATATCATCACGTCGTTACGTTCTCGCCATTGAATTTACCTCCATGCCCCTCTCACCATTTCCCATCCTAGAGTTTATTATAGGGGTATTTACGTCATTCCAGATGATATCGATCCGAGTCGATTTTAGATTACGGTCATATCGATATTGACAGCAATATCTTCCATTTCTCTAATAAAATCTCTTCTTGTTTTTTTCCCCCTTCGCTGATTCAACTTTCTAACTCATGTATAAATGGAGGACTGCTGTTGAAGATCGGACCACAGTCTCGCAACCGTATCTTCCTCCCTTTGAAGAGACCGAAGAAGATGAACGACCATTTCCTCTTCCTGTCTGATCCCACAAGACCATGCAGCGGCTGGGTTTCCACTACAGATGCGCCACCTTCACCCCCGCCTCTTGAGGGAATCGCTGCCGTGGTGGGTCAGCACGTTCTCTTTGGTCACAACCCCACAACAATCTCCGGCACCACTAATAATAACAACGACAACAACGACCTTAATGGTTCCAAAGGTTTCACGTCGGTGCAGAAGCGAGCAGACAAGAGTGCAGCTGGTGGGATTCTGTCGGTGAACAAGACGTACAGGGGAGTGAGGAAGAGGCCGTGGGGGAGGTGGTCGGCGGAGATACGCGACCGAATCGGTCGGTGCCGGCACTGGCTGGGAACGTTCGACACGGCGGAGGAGGCAGCCCGTGCGTACGACGCCGCTGCGAGGCGACTGAGAGGCGCGAAGGCGAGAACCAACTTCGAGATACCTTCAGTGCTGCCATTGTCGTCACCTTCTTCATCGTCTGCAAATTCAATCTCAGAAGTGAAAAGCAAGGGAAAGACTTTGGTTAATCACAAGAAATGCTGCGTGGTTAACTCTGTGTCTCAGTTGTTCAGTGGGGTGCCGGAGATTGTGAGAGAGAATGATCGCAGTGAGAAAATTAGTTCAGGTTTTGGTAATAATCTGGAACTAGACTTGAAGCTTGGTGTGGACTTCGGAGGTAGAACCACTAGAATGGTCATGTAGTGTATGTGTAGCTTGAAACTAGTACTAGATCAGAAAATCTTCTCTTATAAATATCTGAAGAATCCGAAGATCGACTTAGGGTTGCTATGTTCTTTTGGACTGTGTGGCTGATGAATCTGGTGTAATGAATGTGCATGTAAACAAGATATTCTGTACTGGGAGCTAGCTGATAAATTTACTATGTGTCTCTGTTCTGCTATCTTCGAGTGTTTTTAACACTATTTTCAACACAAGGTTTTTGTTTTCTTTTGACTGTAACATACAGGTTTGAAGAGAAGATAGAGATAGAATCTTATGATAAAATAGTAATTAATGGAATCAGTTGGGTTAGTTATTGTGGTAAATAATTACAGTAAATGAAGTAATATATCATTTTCAGGGAAACGCGCATGGTCTTAGTTTTGTAATGGAACTTTCGTCATGTGGCAGTGAAGGTAATCTTTTCCAAGGTTGGTGTGTTCTGATGAGTGAAAAGTGCAGGGAAGGGGAAAACATCTTTTCAGGAAGTGAGAAAAACACACGCAAGCATTGTAAGGAGAGTTGTTAATAAATAACCTGGATGTGTTTCAGTTGAGTGGCAGAAGGAGGGTTTGAGGTAAGTGAGTGAGTAAGCTGGCGTCAGAGAGTGTAAAAACTGAGTGAGTGTTTTATTCCATCCAGCTTGTTGCATTGTGGCAGAAGCTGCAGCAGTAGTGCAGTGAGATTGAGGTCAAGATCATTAAGTTATTACTTATTTCCAAGGAGAAGACGAGGAAGGTGAAAACCACAACGCTTTCGTCGTATCTTTTGCGTTCCTAGAAGCCACAGGTGTGAAAGAGACAAATAAAATATGATGAGGTATCACGAATACCAACCATTAAGTATTGGATTCGGATTTGGGGAGTGATTTTAGAGTAGAGAATTCGGGTCGGGCAGGTTGGACCAATTTGCGTTATTTTATGCAGGCTGGCTTTGAGATTTTGGTGGGAGAAAAATTAATGACAAGGCTTTCAGTTTGGGGTCAGGTCTAAAATCCCTTCACAAGAAAAGCCGGCTCGGTTTAGTTAGAAATTTTTTTTTTATTTTTAATTTTCACTTTGTTGGTCATTTGAAAAATTTCTTACTCCGTTTAAAATATTCAAACCCTGACAATTATAGTGTTGAATTAGGAATCCAAGCACTTGAGCCCTCTTGAGCTCAGATTCAAGTTTATTGGTACATTTAAAACATTTGTATGATCTTTTATTTTTATTTGTACTCTAAATGTGAAATTTGGATGTTCAATTTAGTCGAATATTTTACAACTATGTTGGATTTTGTAAAAAATAAAAAGTATAGGCTTAAGGGCCTAGCCCTAATATTATCAAATAATTTAAGCTAATGTTTTTTTAAGCAAAATTAAGCTAATGTTTTTTAAAAGACATTTAAGAGGAACAAGACTTTCGGGTTCAAGCTCTAATAGACTAAGTGTGTGTTTGGTTTTCAATTTATCAAAAGTCAGTTTGATGAAAGTTCATTTGGTAAAAGTCAGTTTGGTAAAAGTCAGTTATTGTAATGAAATTTGTGTTTGGATAAATTTTTTCAAAAGTCAGTTTGGCAAACTGAAAGTTGTTTGGATTAATAAAATTTGTGCTTTTGAAATGTACTTTTTAATATGCAATGACCAAAAAGGACATTAATTTATGATAATTTATAATTTTTATTATACAAATCTAATATATTAAAAATATTTAAAAAATGTGAAATAAATTTAAAATGACATAAACTTTAAAATGTTAAATATTAAAAATAAAAAAATTATTTAATATTTCGCATGCATGAACTGGAAAAGAGACGAATAAAAATTATTTCAAAAGTCAGTTCATTCGCTTCTCTCCCTACCCAGCTGACTTCCACTGAACCCACAAGCTTCCTTCTCAACTCGTTGGTGTCGACGCTGGCCATCACAGACGTGCCCGAATTGGAGAACGACGACCTTCAACTCTCCTCATTGCTGTTTATGGTGATGTACGAGGAGGAGGACTGAAACTAAAAGCGAAGAATACGAGTCATCGATGAACCTCACTCCGCCCATTTTACTCGCCGGTTCCACCATCGTATCTTTCACGTCCTCCAACAGATTTAGCAACTCAACACTAGACCTATCGTGGCCCATCAATAACCACGCAAAAATGTCATCCTCAACGAAGACAATGCCGTCATCCGCCGATGAGACCTTGGCTACTGTGACGACGATATCAGCAACGACATGAACTTCCATAGTGGCATGCATCAAGGTATAGAAGCGAGCTTGAGAAGGAAGGAAGGAAGGAAGAGTTGGAGAAAAGATGGCCGGCCGACGGACGAGCGATGGACGAGCGACGGAGGAACGAGATGAGAGGAGCAGCAAAATGACAAAAGAAAATCAGCCTTGATTGCGCGAGAAGAAATAAAAAATATGAGGGTATCATGGTGAATTAAAATATTAGACATCAGCCCTGCCACAGATCACGTTTCAAAAGCTACATTGAGGAGCTTTTGATTTTTCTCGTTTCAGACTCATTTGGAAGTCATTTTGCAAAGCACATCCCATCTAAAAAAAATATCCCAAACAACATTCCACATTTCAAAAGCTAAAAACCACATTTGGAATGTAAAAGTAGTCATACCCAAACGCACCCTAAGTCCTTGACCCATTGTCTAGCTTTTGGTTTGTACATATCACCCTTGTACAAGGATCATATTAATCTAAGTGATCCAAATTGTTTCGGTATGTATTTTAGGGCCTTATAAAAATTGTCAATTCAATCAAAGATATATGTACAAGATATAACGAGAATATCAATTTATAGCTCTATCTTTTACTCCCTTTATTTAAAAATGTAAAGTATTTTTTGAGGAGTTGAATGTTCAAAATGTAAGACATTTTTAGTTTTTGAAGGTGTAATTATTATCTTTTTTTAAAAAAAATACTCTTATTAATAATGACTTTATATTTATTATAGGGTGTTTAATATGGATAAATATAAAAAGATAAAGTTAGTTAAAAAATAAATAATTACTTTATTAAGAAATAAATTTTGATTAAAAATATTTTTAATTAGAGAGAGTATCTTTTATCCTATTTTATATTTTAGTACAACGATTTATAGACACACATCAGATACCATTATAGAAAAAATCGTAGAAACTCATCCCCATAAAATTGCTGTTGGATTCAACATTGCTTTTATTTCGAGTCAAATGTGAATTTTCAAGCATTCAAAAATAGTGTAGTCACTTCCTAAATGATAAGAAACAAGACGCTCGTAGAATTCATACGCGTGAACTACCAACGCAAACCTACTAAAATGTTGAAACTTGAAAGAGTCAACGATGGAAGAGTCAAATGTTAAAACTCAAACCTAATAAACTGCAAATTCAGCAACTTTTGAAACTTTGAACTCATTTTTAATATAATTTTTTTAAATATTTTAAAATAATATAATATATTTTTATTATTAATAAATATTAATTTTGACTATTAGTTAAAAAATTACCTATAATTTTTGAATCTTTGTTTAAAATTTTTTGATCATTTTTTTGTTATCTTTTAATTCATTAACATAAAGATAACGGTATACTATGTTTAAAACTTAAAAAGAAATATTGCAACAAAAATAAATTTAACATTCCATACTTAAAATCTACGATCTAATGATCAATTTACCATTTACCTCGAGAGAGAGAGAGAGAGAGAGAGAGAGAGAGAGAGAGAGAGGTGTTATGGTTATGAACTCTGCTGTAAACATAAAGAAGAGAGGTAGATGATTGTGTGTCAGAGAGTAAATGAAGTGAAAGGAGAAAGCAAAAGAATGATGATGATGATGGAGAGGGCACAGAGAGGGAGACAGCTCGCCCTGGGAATCCGCCTTAGTTTGATGCTTCGTCTCTTTGCAAACCAAATCTCTATGCCTCCTTCTCACACCAAACCTCTGATTGATTGATTGATTTCATTTCCATCATCCCTGCTCTCCACTAATGTTTCCCGTATTAATACTTTAATATTCCATGTACTCGATTTTCTTCTATACCCTTGTACACTTGTACTGCAGTCTTTATATTTTAAAAACAATAAACAAATTTTTTGTACTTGCATGACATTAAAAAATTGTTACAACTAATAATTTAAGTTTCATAACTAGTTTGCTGGAGATTACGAACTAAACTGCAAAAATCCAACGTTATTCAAGTAACATTATGTCACCTGAATTAATGACATGGCATTAACAATTTTTCAAATAAAAAAAAGACATAAAAGGCACCCTATTATATATATGGATAATAACAATCAATTAAATTCTTCCTAGTCTGAAAAATTTCTCCAAAGGATTTAATTACCAAGAAGGAGGGATTAGATTTTCATGTATGATACCCTATTATGCTTTTATCCAAAACTGAAACAAATCCAACCTTAAGATATTATTATTATTATTATTATTATTATTATTATTATTATTATTATTATTATTATTATTATTATTATTATTATTATTAAATTTTTGAACAATTTGTATTCATGTACCATCATTTTAGGAACATGAACAGTCTTCTAGTTCAATGTGTCGGCTACCATATTAGCTTTGCCGGAATGGTAATTTAACTTAAAATTGTATTTCTTAAGGAATTTCATTCACTTCTTCTGCCTCATATTCAATTCCTTTTTGCCCATCAATTAATTAAGGCTCTTGTAGTCACTCTACATCGTGAATAACACATAACAACGCCACATCTTTAAGGTAAAGACTACTGCTACAAGCTCCATATCATGTAAGGTGTGTATTTCTCCTCATGCAATCTTAGCTGTCAAAATGCATACACTGCAACTATGTAATCTCACATTAACACGCATTCCAAGCTCTTTAGTGACACATTAGTATACATCACATATAATGTGCAAGGATTAGGGATGATCAGTATAGGTGCTGAAGTCAACTTCCTCTTAAATTCTTGGAAGGCCATTTCACATTTATCATTCCAAACATAAGGCTAATCCTTTTTAATCAACTTAGTTAAAGAGGAAGCAATCTGAGAGAACCTCTTAATCAATTGACGACAATACCTTGCTAGCCTAAAAAAAACCTATGGATTTTGATTACTAATTTTGGTCTCTTCCACTTCAACACAGCATCTACCTTATAGGGTCCACTTTTATATCCTTTGTTGACACTATATGACCCAAAAAACTTCACCTCCTTAACCAAAATTCACACTTACTCAATTTAGCATATAGCTTATTCTCTTTCAAAATCTACAACATGATTCTTGAATGCTTTACATGTTCTTCCATATCTTAGGAGTAGATCAGGCTATCATCTACGAACATCACCATAAATTTATCTAAATAAGGGCAGAAAGTATGGCTTATGTAGTCCATAAAGACCATAAGGGCATTTGTAAGCCCAAATGGTATCATTAGGAATTCATAGTGACAATATCTTGTTCTAAAGGCTGTCTTAGGCACATTTTCAACCTTACCTTCAACTGATGATACCTTGACCTCAAGTCAATCTTAAAAAAAATAAATAAATAAAGCCTCTGCCAGTCGATCCAGTAAGTGATCTATCCTTGGTAAGAAGTACTTGTTCTTAATAGTCACCTTATTCAACTGTTAGTAATCGATACACAGTCTCTTACTACTATTTTTCTTCTTTACAAATATGACCGATAATCCATAAGGTGATACATTTAGGTTGGATGAAACCCTTTTCTAACAACTTTTTTAACTGCTTCTTGAGGTCAACCAGCTTAAATAGGTATATCCAATACAAAGTATAATATCTTAAAAATTTTATTAAGGGCATTAAACAAGTAAGAAGTGACTAGGAATATTGTAATGTGAGATTGGGGTTGAGGTAGAAATAGGGTCTTTGTTCAAGTCTGTCCATGGATGTCATAAAGAAGGGGATCATCACAGACGGTTGAATATCCCTAGAAGTAGAGTGCTCCCTATGTGAAAAACTGTCTATGGTTGTATCCTTTCTTAAACATAGCCGATCCTAGTTGAGCACCCCTAGAAGTAGGTATGCTCTTTGATCAAAACCATCTATGATTTTGATTTACACTAGATACAATTGTCCACGATTTTAAACAATAAGGACAGACCCTATTAAGTAGAGACAATCATGAACAGTCATGATTTATAATGTGCATGATTGTCTATGAATTAAATATTAGAAAAGCATTTTAAATGTCTAAAAAACACATAAACAGAGGGAGAGGGACGAGAGTGAGAGAGGTGGAGAAGAATACCCTGAGGCTCTACTAGGATTTGGTTTTATGAAGACTTAAGAATATTTTAGATCTTGCAACAACCTAGGATAAGTTTTCCATTCTTCTCTCTTCCTTTCTCTTATCTTTTGATAGAATTTTGAGGCTAAGGTTTGTTGTTTGGGAGTAATTTTCAGACTTTAAAGTTATGGGTTTAAGCCTATTAATTTAGATAAAGTTAATAGGAGTTTCTTGAGTTGTTTAAACTATAGATTAGGGAGTTGATGGGTTTTTAGTGGTTGATAGACATTAATGTTTGAAAATCCATAATAAATGTAATGGTTGATAGAGCTTTAATGCCATTAATTGTGGTTTTGGAGTTTAATGAAGTTAATAGTAGCTAAATAGAGTTAATAAACTCAATGGGTATGTTTAAATATAAAGAGATTGAAATTTTGAGTGATGAAAGTGTTGATTTGAGGGTCATAATTAATTAATGGTGAAATTAATGAATATAAGTATTACTAATCGTACATTAATCACTAATTGGCACCATTCAAGTTTGGAATAGCTTTGGAAGTGATTGGCATTAAGAGGCAAGACATTTAAACTTTTCAAGGTTTATGATAACTAAAAGAGATTTAGTTTCTGAATTTGCTTATTTAATTAATTATAAGTATTCAAGAACTTGCCTGAAAATCATATGATGCTTGTAAATTTATTTAATGCAAGTATGTGACAATTCTGATAAAGAGATTATATGGTGTGTGAGAAGTTGAATGTTTAAATTATTGACTGTGAACTTGATCTAGATTGTGTGAAATTACACTTCAAACCTTACTTCAAACATAATTAGAGGAAAATAAAATACAAATTGTTTTGAGAAAGTTGTGGTTGTGAAAAGCAACGTGAGTGATATGGGAATTTTGTACTTAAATATGATGCTTGTATATTGTATGAAAAGTTATGATTAGTAAGGAATGTGCATGCTATGTGCAAGCATGATTTGCATTGCTTGATCATATGAGGTAAGAATTTATTTAGGGAGAGAAGTAGAGATTTCAAATTCACATGGTACGGCTACCATTCAGAGCTCAATGGCTTGCCTTCATATTTATATTATCCCACTTATTCAATAAAGAATTGTGTCACTTATTCAACAAGGAACTCGAACGTAACTTGCTTTCTACCTACTCAATGAGGAGGCTAACTTAAGGGTATGATACTCCATAGTATGAGATTTAGGAAAAACTATTATTCACAAATGAGTGTAGTAGCCTTGGCTCAATAGCTCCTCACAATTAGAAGGCTTGGGTAGTCTAAACGCATAGACAAACCCCATTGAGTAAAATATATCATGATTTCATGTTAAAGGTATCAAGAAGATATAAAAATAATACTGATCATGCATATCATATCATGGCCATATGGTTGTTATCATTGTGGCCTTGCATATCATATAAAAGGGGCATAATTATTAGTATTGTGACACTTACATATTGTGATGTTCATATCATATGATTGTTAGTATTATGACTAAATGAATTGTGTTATTAAAAATAAGTGAACATATGTTATTTGTAAATGCCACTTGCATTATTATAATTGATTAACTTGCATTTATATAGGCTAGATATACCTTAATTGCTAACTAATTGTACTCACCTTTATTTTTGTAATATGTACAACAGCTGGCTCGAGCCAAGACTAAAAAAAGGCACCAGAGGCTTAGGATCTATCAATCCTAACCATAAGCCTCTAGTATATATTTATGTGTATATTTTGAATGAAATTGCCAACTAAGAGTGCACATTCTTTTGACTTACTTGTAGTATTTGCTGTTGATGTTGGAAATTGTATTTTTGACTCTAAGTTGTATGTGCTATATATGTGCATATTTAGAGAGATTCAAAATACTAGTTCAAGTAAAGATAAACTTAAATGCATGGTTATGATTATTTATATGAAATTGACTCCCCTATTATTTTTTAGATTAGAGGGTTGAGTATTGAAAATGTGATATGTAAGTATAGTAAATGTTATGGTGTATTGCTCAAGTCATATCTAGTCTATTAAGTATGGTTTTGGGATAGTTGCGAGCTTTTGGTACTTGGTTATGGAATTAAACACCCTAGTTGGGTTTTAAAAGTAAAAAAGAGTGAGTTTACAAATAGGTGTCTAAATATTAATTAAGAAATATTTTGTGAGTAAAATTAATGTCATTAGCTAGAGCTCTAAAAGAGCTTTCTATAAACACATAAATTACCTCATTTAAAGGTCGGACAAAGAAATAGGACATTACAGAAGTTCATCGCTGTTGTTATCAATTACTATTTTGTGCAATCCATAATGGCACATGGTACAGAGAGGAAAAGCCATGGTGCATCTTTCAATTCTTACTACAGATATGCCGCAACGTGTTGCCTTTATGCCATGCGCTACAACACATTGCGCAAATTTAACAGCATTTTGCTATCAAATGATAGCATAGGGGACGAAATTTTGATACATCCCAAAACTCTATTTGATGTTCGATTAAAGTGATTTAGGTGTTTACAAAAAAAATTTCTCTTAATTATAGCTAATGGCATAAGTTTCATAAATAAATTATTTTTCTATCAAAAGTTGAACACCTTTTATAGAATTCACTCCTTTTTCACAATAACTCACAAATAGGGGTTCAAATCACAACATATATGTGCCAAAAGCTTACACCAATTCTTAGACCGTACTTAATGGACTATTTTGAATTCGTGCAACACACCATAATCAATCCAATACATATATATCATAAATTCAACACTCAATCCCTTGATTCACAAAATAAAAAGGGAACACAAATTTGTATATATCCATCAAATATTCATTCAAATCAAACCAATTACATTATATTCTATTTGCACTAGTATTTCAACCTTTTTAAGCTTTATAATCACATAACAATAATTTAAGACACAAAATACTCAAGATATTCTCAACTATGATGCAAGTAGATAAAAGAATTGTATATAGTTCTAGTTAGCAAATTAACAATTAAAATACAAGACCCTAAGCCTCCAGTTGTTTTCCCCAACCCTGATTTGATGAGTTAGGTCCTGTAATATTAAAGAATAAGGGGTGAGTATAATCATTCAGTAACCAATGTCAACCTAACTTATATAGTTGCATGTCAATTAATTATGAATGTAAATGTCAATAAACTCAATTATCATATTCACATATATCAAATATAGCTTTAGCCATAAAAACTAACAAATATATGACTTGGCATGCAACACATATCATCAGATATATCTCAATTATACACATCACAGGTTGCAAAAATAACAATCATGTGCCCTCACTTAGAATATGCCAAACCACAATAATAACAACTATGTGGCTGAAACTATAAATGTATGATCAATGCCAACCTTATATCATTTTAATACCTCCGATATGAAACTGGTAACTATTAAGTGGCTACATCCATAACTCAAACTAACCCATCCTTATACTTGTGAAAAGCTATCAGGTTAAAGTTAACTCACTCATTTGTATTCAGTAGTTTTCTTCAATACTAACAACCATAAAGTGTCGTATGCCTAATCTAACTTCTTCATGAACTAGTGAAAACTAGTTAGGTTTGAGTCCTAGACGGTCCTGAGTCAACTATGAAACAATGACTACCTCTTGATTCTAACGATCAATGCCAAGGCAAGTCTCTGATTCTAATGGTAAGCAACCATTGCCATGTGAATTTACCAATATACTCCTCTCCTTATAAGCGAATTGTCACCAAATGATCATGACATGCAAGTATTAACACATATTATGTAATTCTACTAACAATCATGTCATATCTTACCCAAAACCATATTTTCTCCATTATACAACACATAACTCCGTATGTCTAATATCATAAGTTATTCATTTTCATAAATACGTGTATTTATTCATTATCATTGGTAACATATGTTTTCATGCATATTATCCTCAATAATCCCATATAAATTCATACCATAATTCATCACTTTGCTAACATTTGCATCAATAGGTCCTCAAGCACCCAAATAAATTTTCAAATGATTTAGTTCAACTAATAAATAATTAACATACAACTATACAAACAAGGTTTTTTTCTAGTTACCTTAAACATTTGAAAACACAAATTCTCAAGCTTTTCAAATAGCTTGAATGGTGCCAAAATTAGATAATCTACAACCAATCATAAAGACATTCATTAATATTCCTTTTTGATGCAAATTTTAACATTCTAACTCCACATTCTCTCTTTATCAAAGTTATAATTTCATCCTCAATTATACCTAAGGGGTTTATTAGGTTTCAATAACCCATATGGTTATTAATAGTCAACAATCACCATTAATAATCATTAAACACTCCCAACAACCCTTAGAAATGTAAATTTTTGGATATTAATGGTCTTCACCGACCAACAACTAACAACACCTTTAATATTAGGTTTAAATGATTTAAACAATTCTCATTAACTCTATCTAAATCAATGAATTTGGACCTAAAGCTCATATGGATCAAAAATCACAACTCTAACCCAAATCTTAACTTTAAATATTTAAGAAATAGAGATAGGAAGGAAGTAGAGGCTACATGAGACTTACCTTGGTTGATTAGAAGCTCTAAAATGTCTCAAATAGTCTTTAAATTTATGCCCTAATAGAGCAAGTGGCATACTCTCATTTTCTCCTTCTCCTCTCTTTTGATTTTTTGCATAACATGAGCTGGTTTAAGTAAAAATTTAGCGCATGGCATACAGAGGCCTATCCTTCATTAGTTGCCCTTTGTGCACCACCGCGGACATGCTACACACCGTGGCATATGGCATAAAGGTTTTCTTTCCAACTTTTCTCACCCTTTTGATATTCGAGTAGTCCTCTTTACTTCAAACCTAAATCTAAATCTAAAACCATAACTAAATATGCTTATTAGACCTTTCTAGCCACACACCACATTAATAAACTTAATTACCCTAATTAAGTATAGCTAATCAAGTTCAAATTTCTAGGATGTTATAATCAGCGTAAGTATCATATATAAAAGAGTAAATGGCACTGGAATTAAATAGAGCATCTATCTGGTATAACATCTTAAAAATTTAACCCTAATTAATTAAACTAGATAAGGGTAATTAAGTAAATTAAAGTGATTTATGGTTAAAGGATGGTAGAGAGAGAACTAGTAGACATATTAGGGTGTGTTGCAACTTAAGGATTGGGTCCAAAGTGAAGTTGATCTCTAAAAGGGAAAGAAAACTTAAAATGCCCTTTGTTACATCATCCTTCGCAATATCTGCTACACACATTGAGATGCATAGCATTAAATAGGAAGGTCATCTCTATACCATTCACTACAACACATGCTGTGTACATCGTGGTACATGGTCAAAATTCTATAGAAATATAGGGTACGTCAGTTCAAAAAATATATGAGAGGAGTGAAGGAAACACAAATAGCATGAGTTGAACTGTACTGAGTCTGGGAGCTTTGTGGTTTTAAAATCATTTTGAAGCTATCAAATACTAAAGGTGTGTCTCATAAGCTTCCTCCTTCCTTCCTTTTCCACTTTTGTGATTTTTTTTTTGAGTTAGAGTTTGCTTTGGGAAGTGATTTTCAGACTATAGGAGTTATGAGTTTAAACTCATTAACTTAAATAAAATTAATGAGAGTTTTTTAAGTTAGTTAAACCTAGGTTTTATAGTTTTACTCATTTTTTATAGTTGAAGGGAAATTGGCCATTCATGAGGTTTTTTGGAGGTTATTTATTGCCATTAATGATAAGTAGAGAGTTTAATGATGATAGTTGAAGACAATGGGAGTTAATAAATTGAATGGATAAAATGTAAGAGATTGAAATTTTAGGTATTTAAAGTGTTGAAAAAGAAAGTTGAGATTAGGTTGACAAAGTTATTAATTATTATTGGTATGATTAATTATATATTAATCATTTCCATGACCATTCAAGTTTTGAAAAACTTAAAAAATTGTTTAATATTGAGGAGAAAAACCTATGATCACTCAAAGGTTTAAAACAACTAGAAAAAATTTAGTTTATACTTTTTCTTGTTTAATTGGTTGTAGATATTTGTAAATTGCTTTGAAAAATATGAGTGTACTCTTGATTATGTGCAAAATGCAAGTATGGCATGAAATTGATAATTTAAGTGAATTTTTAATAAAATTAACTTGATTTGGATAAGAATATGATTAATGCATTTGAGTATAATTGTGTGAAGTTACTAGAGGCATGTGGAATGTCATAATGAAAAAGAGTTATGAATTATTTTGTAATTTGATAGGATGCTTTGAGAGTTTATCTTGTTAACGTAAGTGATGAGGAGATGCATTATGAAATTGCTTGCCATGTGTACGGGGTTTAAGCATTTGCATGCAAGAATACGATTATTGAGAAATGTTCATGTGGTGTTCTGAGCATGTTAGTCATGTGATTATATAAGATGGGAGTTCATTTAGAGAGAAGAATAGAGAATTCTAAATTCATGTGATACGACTGCCAAAAATCACTAATATTATAATATCAAAGTTTTAAAATTTATAATACTTACAAAAATTGCTAATATTCACATTCAATCATAAAACTCAAAATTAATCATTTAATTACATAAACCATGAAATTTGAAAAGTATGACTCCCAAAATCATCAATCACAAATTTTCCCACTAAATCCTAACTTTAATTTCTCAAATCAATTATTTGGGCATAATCAAAATCATGCAACTATCATTTCAACATCATTAACTTCATTAAAAATTAAATAATCAATAAAAATTTCCAAAATGTCAAAATCTTTCAAATCTTAGCTTTTCCATCATGAGGAAATCAAATATCAAAGAAGGTATATAATTAAAAAAATATTTAGAACATTTATACAATTTTAAAAAACTTAAGATCATATCCAAAATATCTTATTAGTCCTATTTTTAAAATTTTTCTCACTCTCCATCTCGATTTCTCACTGCAAGAAGAAGAAAAAGAAAGAAGTGATGCACACACAAGAAGAAATGGGATTGAAAATAATAAAATAATTTAGTGGTCTTGGTGTCATTATCCGTTATCCTCTTTTTAAAATTTATATCTTCTTCCTTCTTTTCTTTTCAATAATCAATAATTTATAAAATCTCTACAAACACATTTATATTATATAATTTATAAAGTCTATTAGTGTATTTTACTAAACACAATTTCTTTAATATTTATATGATTGTAATTTTTGAGAAACAATTTTATATATTTATATATAATCCTTATTCAAAATATATGAGCCCTATCAAATAAATTTTTTTACTCAAATATTTGCATGATAGATTCTAGCAACCACGCAATAATTTGATTTAAGTCGATCAATGCTAATAAATATTTATTACCTTTAATTCTATGCTTCCGTTTTCATAAAATAATAATTTGATGTTTTAAGAACATAAGTAAGTTCAATTAATCTTGATCAAGATTTTTCCTAGTTTCATATTTTATTTATTTAAATCATAAACCTATATCTCTTTATACCTCATAAAATATAAATTAAATTACCTTAAAATTTCAATTTATTTAGAAAATCATAGTTTTTGTTACTTAAATTTGAAAACCAAAAATAGAGGTGTTACACATTGTGTGTTTAACAAGTACGTTAATTAAGTTAACAAGTTATCAAGTAAATGTTAGTTACATGTACAAGTAAAGATTTTAACAAGTAATTATGGAGAATTAATGTATAAAGTAAAAATTTTAGCTCAAGAAGGTTATTTTAATTATTTTGCCTTACACTTTAATTCTAGTTCAAGCCTAAATTCTACCGTGAATGTTTAGATTTATTTGTGCCTCATTTATAATTATATCACATATATGGTATTTTAATAAAATTCTCCCAATTCAAAATCCTTGTGCTGCTAGTAAAAAAATACATTGCCCAATTATAAGCAATTTGCCACCTTTGGATACTATTAATATTAAGAAAATTTAATTTTATTTCAAATCGCATAAGAAGTTCACTTAAACTTTCAGTTTTGTCTTTATGGATAATTCGTTTTGATTTATGATTAGTTAAAAAATGTCATAAATTAATAGACACAATAATCTAGATTAGTAAATATAAAAGATAAAATTACAAAATATTTTTTTTACAAATGCTAAGATGCTTATGTTTTGGATCAAGATTAGTTATAACAAAATGCTTATATTTTGGACTTGAGGAAATACTCTTCTAATCTTATTTATAAGCCTTTTTTAATATGTTTTATTGAAATTAAAAAAATAAAACTAATTTAATTTATATAAAAGTTTAATAAGTTCTCAACTTCATTTTCATTAAATATATATACTGTAATAATATATTATAATTTCTCTCACTAACATAAAGTAAGGCAAAATAAATATATGATAAAAAATTTTGTCCTTTCAAGGACATCTAATATGTCAAAAATTTAATGATGTAATTTATGAATAGTTAAAAAAATCTTTTCTATTATCATGGAGGAAGTACCTCTATGGCTCTATCTATTTATTACATTTTTTTTTCACTATGAAATATATGCTTAACGAAATTAACTTACGGATATTTTGTAAAAAAAATCGTAAAGTTTTGACACGTTAATAACAAATGACTAACTTTTAGCCCAATAAAAACAAATAACTAACTCAATGAAGATATTTATGAATTAATTAATTAACTAGATTTGAATGTTTGTTCGACAAAAGACACATGTGCATAATTAAAAAAAAATAAACAGGTGAAACATTTTTGTTTAGCCAGCAAATCGGCAATCCTCTTGATTCGGTGGTGAGGGAGAGCATTAAAAAAAAAATAAATGGAATAAATAAAGAGTGATTGGATGCAGTGTTTGACCATTAAGGAACAACGATGATCCCGGATACAGCGGATCTTCTTGTTTGTCCACTCAATCCTCAAAAAAGCAAATCCCATAATCATCCCAAACAACTCCTACTTCTCCTTTCCTCTTGTGAAGACCATTTCCTTCGACTTCAAAATCTGCTTAAAAAAAATGTATAGGGAAAAATATTAACATAATCTCAAGATTTTGTTATATGCATGTATTACTCTCTTCGTTTAAAAATATGAGATATTTTTATTTTTTTAAGATATAATTATTGCTTTTTCTAAATACTTTTATTGATAATGACTTTATATTTATTGTAGAATGTTTAATAGGAGTAAATATAGAAAAATAAGGTTAGTTAAAAAATATGTACATACTTTATTGGAGGTGAGATTCGATTAAAAATACCTTATATTTTTAATATTGGGAGTATATTTTAAAATAAATATAAAGTAATTTATTTATCATGTGTACTTTTGAAAAAAAAAACACATTAATTACACCTTAAATCATTAAAAATACCTTACATTTGTTAATATCTAATCCCTTAAGAAATTTCTTATATATTTTAACATGATAAATCCTTTAGAGTTTAGACCACAAGTCTTCAGGACAGAAATTAATTATAAAGGTCTTACGAAAAAAATAATGCTTCTTTTCTATGCAGTCACCTGAATTTTAAATTTTCACCTAATGTTTTCTCTCAATTTAAATTGACTTGAAAAGCATTCAAGACTTCTCGGACAGTTTGACCCAAATGGCTTCACATTGATAAAGTATTTTGCTACTAATGTGATCTTATCACCCACGAATAATAGATAATTATATAACAAAAAAGTGTTTCTAGAAAGAAAATAAAAAATACTCCTGTCTCAATTTCTTTTTAAGTGTATTTTTTATTTCCTTTTTAAATACACTTTTTACACCAAAAGGCTTGTAATCCCCAAATAAAAAATGAGTTTTCTTTTCTCATAACTTTTGTTTTGATTAAAAAAATTGAACAATTTATAAAATTTCAAGTTGAATGTCAAAAGTTTCCCAAAATTCACCAAAAGTGGCTGCGTTTAATTAAAAAAAAAATTCTTCACAATGTGACAAACCAAAATTTAAATTTTTATTAAAAAAAATATTCATATTTAATACCAGATCTTGTCTCAAACAGGATTGCTTCCCATAGAAGAATCCCAAAAGTTTTCAAATCTTCACTACTTTTTGCTAGAAATACAATACAGATGCAAGACCAAGAATAGTTACTGAGTAACCGACAAGTGAAAACCAATTACACTAATCTACATGATGAGAGGTCAACAGCCCAAAATCGCAGCCTACTGTGTCCACAGGTAATACCTTGAAGCCCAAAGGCCCAAAAAGTTTATGCAAGGCCCAAAATTTATCCTAGTCCCAAAAAGTTGCTACATCGTTGCCAATTTTCAATTTTTGTATTCCGAGTGCAATATACAGTAGACTTGGGTTAAAAAAAAAAAAACCGTCGTTGAAGCGGATGTTGGAAAATGAGGAGGCAAAAAGAGAACCAAAACTGTTGAATTATCTAAACATGCGATTTACATTTATGCGTATATAATTCTGTGTCGGACAAGAGGGATCCGAGGTCGCCCATTAGCACAACGCAGGCAGAATCCTGGGAAGGGACGGGGAATAAAAAAGAAAAATAAAGAATTGAAGTTATGGAACAATGATGTTAGCAATCTCTAAGCTACCCACGGTACCTTGCTAAATCGAAACAACATATTTCCTCGTACTAAAAAACTAACTGACGAAAGTGATCAAATACTGCACCTACAAGAGCATTAGCACAACCTACAAGAAATGATCTTGGTCTAACTCCGTGCACGTCAGTTTCTTTATTAGCTTAAGCCATGAGTGGAAAAAATGGGGCTTAGATCCTCGTCCATGGGCAGGTTTAGATCAGGCAGCAAGAAGGAAGCTTCTTGTTTGTCAATCTCCTGAGGCTTGCAAGATTCATCATTTGCTGAAGGCACAGACGGAGCGTTATTGTCAGCAACAACTCGTGGAACACCTGGTGATATTAAATGAGAAGGATGAGACTGTGTGTCCTCAAGCTGAGGTTGGTTGACCATGGCTTTGTCGGATCTCACTGGGGTTGTTGTAGCAGCTTTCAAGTTCTGTCTTGACTCCATGTCAACCTGTTGAAACCAAGATTCGGAAGTAAGTAGATTCTGATACATCTATCAGAAAATCATCAAGTTTCAAGTCACACAGATGGCAATAAAGAACAAGAACAGGAATGTCACCTTCATTTTCTTTAGCCTTTCATTTGTTGCTCTGTGGTTCTCTAGAGTGAGACGCAGGGCTGCCAGTTCCTGTTCAAAAGTCACCACAGTAACAATTAACAAACATGAGATCTAGCTCCAATCAGAAGAATCAAGGACTCAAGAACGATTAGCCAAAAAGCAATCACAGGACATACACTTTTCAGATTTCTCATTTCCTTTAACAGCACACTCTCCTCCTCTTTTAGTTCAGCTAATGTCTGCAAACACAAAGTTTACAACATTAACATATGCAAGCAGGTAGCCAAAACAGCACAAACCATTGCAACATATTAACGGACATGTTAAGGGAGGGTTTCACCTTAAGATTAGGAAAGGCAGTGAAAAAGGCAAATACAAGCTCCCTCACTAGTTCACTAAATATGATGTTATAGTTCAACTAAGCTTTATTCTAATGACTTCTGCTGAGAACCAGCAACAGAACAGGTCAAGCTGCAAAAAATTACTACCTCAGTAGATTTCTCTTAGCAAGACACCAACACATTGAGTCATAAGTTTAACGTAGGCGAGACGGCCACCATTGACAAAGAAGTCTATTCAATTACAAAGTGAGCAGACGATGTAAATTCCATAAATTTGAAGAAATTCACGGCTGGCTCTCAAGATTTGAAATCACTAAGTCACCACTCATCATTTCCTTCTCTTTCCAATATTAGATTTTCCACATTGGTCCATCGTATCAAAGGGAGTTTAAGCAACGCATTCCCAAAAAATCAAAAAGGGAATTTAAGCAACATCATCCTATCCTTGACCCATACTAAACTCATTTTATGTATCCCCCAAAATATCACGTAAGCTGCTTTAAACTCAGCCTCGGGTTCTTGAAAAGTTACTCGCATCAAAGTCTTTGATAACCAGAAGACGAAAACAAAAGCTTCAAAACGTCCACGCTTTACCTTTTTTCTTCTACATTTCTTGGTCGTAGTTGTTTCACTCGGATTAGCAACCTGCAAGGCATTAATTAATTATATCAAAGTGGGCAATATTTATATGCATTTAAAGAATGCGACAACAAATATTAACACATTCGCTTTCAATAAAAATAAGGCACACAATCGTGAATCAGTCCAGAAGATTGAAAACCCGATAGCCAAAAATAATCTGAAGATGATAGGAATGGAAGGGAACACCCTAAGTAGGAGATTGCAATGTGGAATCAACAAATTCTTCACTAAAGGGCCATATAAAAGTGCTAAACTGATCGCAAACAAGAAATAGATAATACTCATCAGATCCTATTTATAGAGTAGAAAGAAAAGAATTTTTTCATCCTATTTATAAGTCACCTCATTCAATTTTCAACACAAATTTCTCCTTTTACCTTCTTTTGAATGTTGAAAATAAAAAATATGTTGCTAAAGCGTGTATATGTTAAAGGCAAAGTTAATAACTTATTAAATTTTAAAACATAATGAGTTTTAAAATTTTCAATTTCCGTGCTTGGAGTTGGTGGGAGTGAACAAAGGAGAATAACTCCACCATTCAAAACGCATCTTTCTGCGTAACACGGTAATTGATGTACTACATTTTTCAGTAATGTACTATATTCAATTCTACCAGTCCATTGTGTTCCTTGCACTGCGATGTAAGTAAAACCCACTAGACTAGCACCGACTCACTCGTCACAAGATTGAAGTCATGTTTTAAAATATACACCTATGACCTGCTCTAGCGGCACCCATTGCTCGTGAATAGTTATTAAAAGCATGATGAGTTAGACAGATCTTAAGAGAAAGAGGATTCTCCGGAGATCATGATGAGTTAGATAGATGCTATCCAAAGAAGAAATCAATATGTGATGCGTGTCTTCCATCCTAATTAAGAGGGTGATTGATAGCGATGCTTTAGATTAGTACACACCAATCACCAAAGAGCCAGCTTAAGTAGCTTCATGCCATCAATTTGGTAACAAAGTGGTGCCCACTTGGGGAACTACCCCAATCAAATGGCTCTTACCGACCATATGCTTGAAATAGAGATAAGAACCCCTTTTTCTCCTTCTTTTTCCCTCTGTACGCTGTGTTTTGGTCTCTAAGGGCCCAAAACAAGGGCAGCTTCATTTCTCTGGGTTAGAGTTAGACCACACCGCACTTCCTTTCAATCCCAGATGGCTAAAGAACATATTTTGATTTCTGACCTGATGGGCCCTACAAAAACATAAACGGGCCAGAATAACAGCCTGTCATTCTAAAGAATTACAGTCTCCCCAATTAAAAACTTTCCCTGTGTTTGACTTTCCGCCCCAAAGCAGCCTCTAAATATTTAACGTTGTCATGTTCCCCACGAAACCCAAGGGTTGCGATCAAGCTGTCATGCAGAGACTACTTCACTGACAGACACTTCACACTTGTCTTTTAGTTTTACTTTCCCGAGTAAAACGACGACGTAGACGGGGAATGAAACGAAAAGGAACCAACATGCGTCCGCAGGTAACTAGCTCCCCATACTGTGCAAGATCACACCGAATCATTGCCCCATCCTTCGTCCTTCCGAAGCATTGCGATTGCGAATGCCCTAAAACTAAGAGTGCACAACCACTACCAACAACACACCCAACTTCACGCAGACCCATTTGCCACGAGAACACGCCACCAAAAAAAAAAAAAAAAGCTCGACGCGTGGTTTTACTCAAACACCCCTCGCCGCGCTTAATGGGAATGAGCGCGTCAGAGTCAGTTAAGTTGGTACGGTGTATGCGACTATCCGAGGGAGTTTCGGTTTGGAAACCTACATGGACGGCTTTTTTGGATTCGACAATTATCGAAGAGACGAAAATGCCCTTCGATAGAAGGGTGTTATCGTCATTTGAGGACCAGGCGTGACACGGCGCGTAAAAGTGGCGAGAAAAGGAGATAAGAGTCATTGAACCGTCTGACTCCATGCGTTGAATGAAAGTCACCCATTTTCTCTGAAATTTTTAATAATGATTTTAATTTAATAGGAACAGAATATTTTTCTCTCTATGTATAATATATATTGAAAGAAAGAAAAGTCAAGCTATGCCTTTAGAAAGGGCATCAGGGTGAATAAATTTTGGGAAAGGGAAAAGATACAACGGCGGCGATGTTGATCGGAGCAGTAAGGTTCCGGCAAGTGAAGTGACTGAGCTGTCACGGGGGATTTTCGAACACGTGGAAGCTGGATTATAAATCCACACCAGAACAATTGAAAATAAAGGAACGGAAAAGGGCAAAAAAAAAATATAAAAACAGAGAGACCAGGTGTGGCTGATGCCCCATTTCCCGGAGGGCACTTGGAGTCACGGCTATCTAGTCGCGGTAAAAACCGCAGTTCATCAAGGGCATTTTCGTCAATTGAGATATAATCTGACAGAACTTACAAACACAGAGTTACCGAGTCGTGCACTCGCCGCTCAATGAAGTCACGCGACACACTAGCCGAATGCATCAGACACGCGGCCGGCTAACGGCCACCAGCGAAAGAGCCTGAGAGCAAATAAAACAAGAAAAGGAAAAAAAAAAAACAGAAGAAGAGAAGCAGCGAACCTTAGATCTTGAGGTTTTCAGGGGTTTCGTCGGTCGGCTGGACCCTTCAGATCCGTCAGCGGCGCCTCCACCGCTGGCAGAGGTGGCACCGCTCCAGGAGAGAGGCGTGGTAGGACTGGCTCTGGTCGGCTCACGTTTCTTGTGGGCGGAGGCACCAACGTGTCTAGGAGCGGACCTAGAACGGCGCTGACGTACGGTCCAGTGAAGTTGAAGACAGGGAGCGGACTTCTTAGGAGGCGGCGGAGCTTGTTGGAGGCGCAGAAGCATGTCGACAACGAGGGAGTCGTCAGACATGGCGACGTTGACCCAACCGTCGTCGCACATGTGAAGAGAAGATCGTAGTGGCGAGGAAGGATAAGAAGAAGGTGATGGAGGAGGAGGAGGAGGAGGAAATTGGCGTGAGGGGAGGCGTGGGGATTGTTGGAATATTGAATAATGAATAGGAAGAGAAAAGAAGGAGGCGTGAGAGAGATTTATGTCAGAGAGAGAGAGAGAGAGAGAGAGAGAGTGGGTTGTGTGTGTGTGTGACAAACCCTTGTCTCGGTGACTCTGTGGATCGATCCTCTTTCTCCTTACTCCCACATATTGGGGTCCACCAGTCTCATACGTGGCTTTTCCAACTGTTTCCTCATCTCGTCTCTGCTTCTCATTCTTTTTTTGCTTTTTTTTTTTCCTTTCTTAATAAAAAAATCAGATGGAAATATATGATAACATAATGACAGTAACTTCATAAAGTTGGTTTATTAAGAAAATTTATTGAGCTATTGGTTGCTTTACTTGCAGGAATGAAAACTGCTCAATTGTGACATTGAAATTCCGTTGTAATTTATCCAAAAAAAAATTCCTTGTAATTTTTAAATCGAATATATTTGTTTGTTTTCCTGAATAAATCGAACATATTTGAGGAATATCAATAATCAATAATAATTATTAAATGATTTGCATGAATTAATTTTATAGTTTTATCAATGAGAGAAAATATGACACAATTTTTATAGTTTTTTTTTTATTCTATCAACCCATGTTTTAAAATACTTGTTTAACCTGATTGTATATTTCAAAATACAAATCCAAAATTTTAAAATAAACCAATTCAACCCCTAATCAATTCAACCGAATATTTTCGATACAATTTTTATAATTTTGTTATCATATCAAAAAGGATGTTCAAATGATATAATTTCATCCAATCATCATTTTTAGGTTTTTTTTTATGAATTATGATAAATCGACGCATTTTTCATCCATAATGAAAAAGCCATATTGGTTTTACAGAAGAGGGCCATAACATAAGGTGTGAATTCCGAGTATTTTTCTCCGTACCTGAACTTTTATAGTTTGCTTGTCATGCAAGGCTCTCTTGATCAAAATTCGAAACTTAAGTGATTTTTGTTCTTTCCTTTTTTCATTTTTTGGCATGGAAACTGGTAAGTAATTTTGGAAATTTGGGTTAATCTATCTGATTAAATCAATAAATTATTAAATCAGTTTCCAGACAGGTTTGATAAAATGTTTTGTTTATTATGAGTTTGATCATAATTCAACAACAATTTTAATCATTGATTCCTATGCAAGTGCCTTGATCAATCCAATGAAGGTTCAATTTTCAGTACCTTATCAATAATTATTAGTTTAATTACTCATTAGAATTACCCTTATTGGCTAACTCATGAGCAATTATTAACAAGAAAAAGGCAATTAGAAGCAATGATTTTTAAAATATATTAATTATTAGCAACGTAATTATTAAATTAAATTATTTATTTATTTTAACTAATAAAAAAATGACATCTCTAAAATTATAAGAATTTGTATTATTTATAAATAATAAATATAAAAGATATAACTTACCGCAACTCACAAATATCATGCTTAACATTAGCTCAGAAATTAAATTTAAATAAATACTAGGGAGAATTACAATTAAATTCCACACAAGAAAATTAATTACTGCAAGATTCATTGACAACTGAATTAAATTATATTGACAGGTGCAGTTTAGTTTAGTTGTCAATGGACCTTATAGTAATTAATTTTTTTTGTTGGACTTCAATATCATTGTCCCTAAATACTACTCCTTCTGTCTTAAATTATAAGATACTTTTAGACAAAATCTCACATATCAATAAACCGCATTGAAAAAAGAAGGAATGAAAATTAATTATAAAGAGAGAAAGGGTAATGTTGAATTTGATACATTTAATAAAACATTAATCTATCCAAAATGTCTTATATTTTGAGACAAAAAAACTCCTTCAAAAGTATTTTATAATATGGAGGGAGTATACACCATAGGAGGACGAGAGTATATACCATAGGAGGACCCAATGGTCCCTCCCCCCCCCCCTCTCTCTCTCTCTCTCTCTCTCTCTCTCTCTCTCTCTCTCTCTCTCTCTCTCTCTCTCACTCTCTCTCTCACACACACACACACACACACACACACACACACACACACACACACACACACACACACACACACACACACACACACACAGACAGAGAGAGAGAGAGTAAAACAAATAAAATGATATCTTAAAACTTAACCTTTTAAACACTTGCATGGTACAATATGAAATTAGACTTTATTATAGTAAAAAAAAAATCTACCATAATAATAGGAGCCAAATTAATTTTTAAACAAGTTACCATGATAAAAAAATTAAACTTAATAAACAAGTTTATTATGATAAAAAATAGCTTACTAAAATATAAAAAAGTCTAACTTATGGATTTCATTTTCAAAACAAGGTTAGAAATCCAAATTTAGTAATAAATTACATACAATATGAAATTAGAGTTTTCATGGACAATTTAGTTTGACACGGCATATCTTTTTTTCACAAATATTCAAACTCATTGATTCAAGTGTCTACCCAAGACAATACACATAATATAGATATTGGTTTTGGTTTGATATACAATGCTTGCAAAGTAGGGAATTAATTCACATAACCCATTTACTATCCTATTAATATTTCCCAAACATTCAAAATCACACCTCACAAATCAAAGCCAACACTTAGGGTGAATAATTTGACCACATGTCAATCATTCTACGCAACACATACCAATTAAGACTTCAACCAAGTACAATTACAATCACCTAACACAATTAAATAAAAATTCTTAATAAAATATCATCTCATCTCCAAAACATGATTTAAATACTTTCGGTATAATCAAATGAGGCTATGGGTGTTGGACACAAATCCCGTGGTTATAGTTAAAATAAACTTAACAAAAGTCAAGTGTCAACATGTTTTAATTAAACAAAATGGATCTTAAGTTGGCAAATGTACATTAATTAAAAAAATGAGGCATAACTAAAATAATTGATGTTCCATACACCAAGTCTAAGCCTTGGGTGATTCTCTAGCTAGATCTATTCCAGTAAAATATTAATTATGAAAAATAAGATATAAATGTCATAATAACTAATACTAAAATGCTATAATGTATGCAATACAACTAATCACACAATTGTAAAATAGGCATACAAAATATATTTTTGAACAATTGTAACCAAACTAATTGAATATGAAAATGCATAGCTGACACTTTAACTTCTCCTTACTCCAAGTGTCGCAGCTACCTAACCTGGCAAAATATAAGTTAATATAGGCTACAAGCCACTCTTTGATCAAATAAAGGTGTAAAATGTGGTCTTGAATAAATCTGAACAAGAAATCCCTAACACCATTTTAAACCCGACATGTCATGCTAATAATATTTTCCAATAATAAAAATATCCAAACAATTAACATGCTTCCAAATATATTATTTTATATTGAATATATTCATGTACAAAAGTTAATCCCACTTGGCGAATACAAATGTTTTCCAATCACATAGTATTCATTTTCAACCACATAATTTTTCAAACATGATTATTTTCAATACATAATCAATTTCAAAACACACACCACAGTATGGTGATAGAAGGGTTACCTTGTGATTTGAATAATAAATTCTCCTTTACAACACTTCTTTGATCCAACTCTTTGCAAACACAATCTACATAATTTTTTTCACATTTCATAACATCAATTTTAAGATTGAAATTAATAAACAATTCTAATTATAGAGTTGGAGAGCCTAGTTCCCTAAATCCACTATTCGCACTAATTCAAGGTTAGTATGTTTAAATAACATTCCCACACTTTTTCTAATATCATCAAACACCAACAAGCTATAA
Source organism: Prosopis cineraria (assembly GCF_029017545.1). Classification (NCBI taxonomy): domain Eukaryota; kingdom Viridiplantae; phylum Streptophyta; class Magnoliopsida; order Fabales; family Fabaceae; genus Prosopis; species Prosopis cineraria. Next base: position 9,252,066 of record NW_026555344.1, read on the forward strand.
TTATCCTCCCAACCTTTTTTAATATTAAAATTTCACCCTTTTTTATTCCTCTAAACAAAAATACTCAAAAATCAAAACTTTAGTTTTAAGCCTTAAATCATCATTCTAAAACCTTACAAGCATTCCTCTAACTCAAATAAACCTCAATTTATTACAAAATCACTTTAAAAATTTAAATCTGAGAAAAATCTTGCCCACATAAGTACAGTATTTACATCACAAGCCTCAAATTCTAAATTTTCTACACTTAGTAATTTATCCAAAATATTCATTTTATAGATTCCAATCTCAACTAACAAATTAAATTGATTAATCCTTAATATAACCTCCAATAAGCATAACCAATCTATTAAATTTGAAATAAACCATCACCATATTCATAAATAATCATCTTCTCAATTAAAACCTAATTTTAACTCATCAAATCAATTATTTGAACAAATCTAAATCATACAAACTATCGTTCCTATATTATTAGCTCTATTAAGCTCTAAATAGTTAATAAAAACACCCAAAAAAAATCAAAATCTAACAAAATCGTAGATTTTTATACTGTCAAGAATTAAAAAAATAAAATGAGAAATATGCTAAGAAAATATTTCACAAATTTACCTGGTTTTAAAAAGTCTCAAATCATACTTAAAGTATCATATAATGAAACCCACCCTTGAAAATCTCTAGAATTGATAACTGGGTTGGGTCAGGTTTATTTAGATCAATCTTAAAGTATCGTATCTTTTAAAAAAAAAACTCATATAATTAAATTTAATTCTAATTATTTCAGGCTAGCCTAAATTATATGATCCAATTTTAATTTTTTTTCAAGTGGATTCAGACTGACTTGTTGAATTATACTTGACTAATACATATCTTGCCCTAGACGACCGCAACGCGCACTATGCTCTTCTCTGCGTCGCCGAGATTGAAATAAGCGTTGAGGGTAGATGATGGAGTGAAACTTGAATTCGGTGGAGGGACTTTGAAAATCCCACAGGTAGCCCGTGGTCACAAGGCAATGGTTAGTTGCCTGCGGCCACTGGCCAATTATACAAATTCAATACGATATATTTTTATTTTTTTCTTCTTTCTCTCTCCCAAATTTCTATTCATTTTTTTTTTCAATTTTGCTTTTCCCGTTCTTCTTCTTCTTCTTCTCTGTTGTTTCGTTAACATTTTTTTATTACTTATATTCTTAATTTCTTTTTATTCCACTTACTTCTAAAAAATTAGTATCGTGATATTATAATTTTTTTAAATTATTTTTTATAATTTCTATAATTTTTCAAGACTCTCATAAAATTTCAAGGACTAAACATTTAACTTCTATTTTTTAAAATATTATTTTAATAATATTTATATAATTAGAAGCATTCAAGTGTAAAATTAATTTATATAATTTAACTTAATCCCTTTTAACCTTGTTAATTCTCTTTTTTCAAAAAAAAAAGTACTGAAATTAAGATTAGCTTAAATAATTACATGATGATTTCTAATTATCATAGAATAATTCTCTCATAGCATTACTTAACTTCTAAAAATAAAAATTGTGATATTATACTAAGGGTCATTTTTGCCCAATAACTTCATTTAAAAAGTCACTGAGCATCTTAAACTCAACTAGATGTCAATTTGATCTTTCAATTAAAGATTCAATCTCTTATCACCTAATGTCTATTTGTTATCAATGATCTTACAATTTTTAATACTTTTTATTGGGTTAAGGGTTATTTTTATTTTTCAACTTTTACCTGAACGGCCAATAGACACCCTCAACTCAAATATTTTATAATAAAAAATATTAAAAAAACATAATATAAGGCTTACTAACTGTGAAATGATAATCTTCAACGTTAAATGATAGAGTTGGCCTATAATTAAATTTAGAGTGCTTAATGACCTTTTAAGTAAAGTTAAAAAAATAAAAATGACACCTAACCAAAAAAAAAAGCTTCCAAAATGGCTTCGTGCCTATTTGGATAATGTCCAAAATTAATTTTAGAAATCAAAATTATGATTTTATAAAAATATATCCAAACATCCATATTATATGTTAAAATTAATTGTAAATCCAAAATCATGTTTTTTTAAAAACATTCAAATACCCATTATACATCCTAAAACTAATTATGAACTAAAAACCAAGGTTTGAATATTTTTAAGAAAAATATGATTTTAAGTTTATAATCGATTTTAGCATGTATAATGAGTGTTTAAATTTTTTTAAACATGTTTTTTAATTCATAATTGATTTTAACATATAACATGGGTGTTTGTTTGTTTGATTATATTCTTACAAAATCATAATTTTACCTTATTTTTAATTCTGATTAAAATTAATCTTATTAATAAATTTTATAAATCAATTATATACAACTTAACATAATCAATCATATTTCAAATAAATCATACTAATTAATTTTTTATAATTAATTATATCCATATGAAATCCAAACACGCCCTTCAACTTTCATATGAACTCTAGCAAAGACCCTTATTAAAAAAAAAATTAAAGGCTTCTAGTTATAATTATCAATAAAATTAAAGAATTTTTATAAAAAATTAAATGATCACTTTTAATTATATTTTTAAAAAAATTAATAAATATATAGATTGAATGATTTATCAAGTTTTTTGTGAAATAAATATTTAAATTTTTGATGGCTCACCTTTTGATTCTATAAACCTTTTATCTGCTATGACTTAATTGTCTCTTTACATGTTTTTATCATGACCTTTTATTAAAAAAAAGAACACTAGCAGAGACTTGGCTTCCGCGCAGACGCACTGGGCTCTCTCTCTCTCTCTCTCTCTCTCTCACATTTGTCCTGTCTCAAACAACAACACAAAGTATGAATTAACTTCAATTTATTTAAAAAAAAAGTTTAGTTTCCGAAACTCACTAAAGCTTGGGCAAATCTTAAAGCTCAGAATATTTAAATAAGTAGCCATAGATTATTTAATATTAATCCTAATATTAGTTTCCGAATTTAAACCTACATTCTTATGAAATATCCATGTCGTATATTTTTTTTAAAATCTGGACCAACCTTGTTAGCAAAAATATCTTTCACTTTTGTTAAAAATAACAGCAAATAATGTATTTTCAAAATTACTCACAAACCCAAAATGCAGGGCTTGCTAATAATATACTCTCTTTATTTTTATATATAAGCAAAATTTTTACATGGCTTCTTGATTTTTATAAGCAAAACAAAAGTTTTTAAAAAATATTGATGATATCTTTCTTTAATTGCCTTTTTCTAAAATTACAGTATTATTACCAATGAGAATGAGTTTAGTAAAATGTAACAGTCTCTCACAACATGACATATTAAGATTCGATTCTCAATTGATAAATATATCCACGTTTAGTATTTGATAACACTTCTAATAAGAAGATGCACATAAATAATAAAAAAATATAAAATCATTAAATTAGAGAAAAATGAAGGATTGATTTCTAACCGTATCTTGAACAGTATCGAGTAATATATTTTGAGGAAAAGGTTGAAGAAGTTGGGAGGGAAAATCAAGAAGTTACGGGAAAAAAAAGTGGGGGAAAGTTAAGGAGTAGCATGTTTGATGCCACCAAATGTAACTTTGGGGTGGATAGTGAAAGAAACACACACACACACACAGACACAAAATATTTTAATATGCTCATGTGTGTGTGTGTGTGTGTTTCTACGTTATGGGAATAAAAGGGGTCCAGGAGTGGGACGGGGGATGTCTCTGGCAGCAAGTTAGGGATCAAGTTAGAATATTTCCTGGAATTCCACATTCAATATAAGCTTTTAATATATATCTTCTACAGTTTTTTAAAATGGATTAATAATTATGATTGCATTCACCCATTTATCAACATTGTTACGTTTCTTTCTTTCTTTCTTTTTTTTTTCCCTTTTACTCCAAAAAGGAGTATCTTTCGTAGATCTAAGATAGTCTGCAACCAAATAACACTAATTTTATGTGTTGCTACCGTTTGACTTATATTTCTTTAGTTCTTCATTTGTTAACTTTGTTCACTTAAACATTAACATGGGGGCATTTTTAATTTAATAAAGCTATGACAAAATTATAATCCATTCTTTCAATATTACAAGACACTTTTAATTTAATTTCATTATCAATAAATTGATTACTTATCTTTAAAATTATCTATTTCATGATAGAGCATCTCAATTAAAGAACCTTATCAATTATGCCTCTAATTAAAATTATTTTTTTAAAAAAATTATTATTTACATATTGAAAAATCTAAAATATATTATATCTTTACGACAATATTTACAAAAAAAGTGCCTGACCCAAAAAGAGAGAGAGAGGGTACTTCGCCTATCTTATCACTGAGAATGCTCATCATTATGCTGAGATATAAGCCATTTACATTTAGTTTGAACAATTTGGATTCAAAATTTTTTATCTATAATTTTTTTTAATGATAGCGTTTTGGGAAAATTACAGAGATGATCTGATACTGCTAACATTTATTAAAAAAGATCATAAAAATTAAAATTAGGTTGATGGATCAAGATAAGTATAGCTTTTTTAAAAAAATATAATGATTTACTTATAACTCGGTCTTTATTTTTTAATTTTTTAAAAATTTTTTTATCAAATAAGAAGGATAAAAAATGCTCATATATTATTTTAAAATATTCTTTTCTTATTCATTAATGTAAGATATAAGCTAACATGAAAAAAAATTAATAAAGATTAAGGGACTAATTGGTAAGTGATTCAAAAGTTGAGGGATTGAGTCATAAACGAATTATAGTTGAAGGATTGAGTTACAGTGAGTCATAGTTGAGAGACTGAATTACAAGTGGCTTAAAAGTTGGAAGACTAAAAGATTAATTTTCTCTTTTTTTTAATGATAGTTTTTTGGGAAAATTACAGAGATGATCTGATACTGCTAACATTTATTAAAAAAGATCATAAAAATTAAAATTAGGTTGATGGATCAAGATAAGTATAGCTGACTATGATAACCTTAATATAAAACATGTTAGTAATATCTTAAAATTAACGTGGAGTACTACAAGTTACAAAAATAAAATCTTTTAAAAATAAAGTTGTGCAGATTTCGATTCCACACAAATAAAAACAAAAATATAATATTAAATTTAATTAAGTTAATATGATTTAAAAAATAATAATCAATTTTTAAATAATTAGTTGAATATAATTTTAAAATCATTGCTTTTTTTAAAAAATAAATATAAGTTAAAAATATTTATTTTTTAAAAAAATTATTACATTTTATAACCCTCCTTGTGCATTCAAACTTGTGAGTCTTCAAGACTTTAAAAAAATTATTACATTTTATAACTCTCCTTGTTTATTCAAACTCGTGAATCTTCAAGACACAAGATTTTTCACTTGCTTTAATTTTCAGTATTATTTATTTATTTATTATTATCAGTAATGTAACTATCAAATTTAATTTCAGATGTGGTTAAAGAAAATCTAGGAGATTTGATTAGGAGAAATTTTGTAATTTAAAATTTATATTTTAGTATTTGGTCCTTCTAAAAAATTACTATTTCTAAGATCCTGTATAATAAATATTATTTTCTTCATGTCCATTAACAATAATTTTCCCTAGATTTTTTTTTGGCAATAGTAAACCTAGCTAGTTCTCATTTTGAATAATAATAATAAAAAAAACAACGATGCACTTTCCCTTTTTCTATTAGAGATGCCTGGATGCAAACTTTTAGACCTTTTGTCTTTTTTGCGCTTTCGCAATTACCACTTTTAATTTTTTTTTCTATTTTTCTCTTTTTACATTTACTTGTTGAATTTCAGAAAATGATCTGAAATTTGGCATAAACTCTCCTTTTCAATCGCTGTCGGTCTATTTTTCCCACCTAAATCGCCACCAAACCGAAGCTACCTGATCGTCACCCACTTAACACTAGCGCGCGTGAGGTTTCCTTTTTTATAGCGCGTGAGCATGAAGAGAAACACGAGAAACATCCAAATTTCGGTTCGTTATGGGGCCGTGTGACTGGCATCATCCATGTCCACCACCAGCATGTTCCAACTTCCAAGTGTCCCCATTCATGTTACCGTAAATATTATAGGTTTTTTTTTTTTTAAAAAAAATGTATCCACCGTTTTTTTTTATTTTTTATTTTTACTCTTTTCATTTAAAACTATAGAATACTATTAACTAATTTATGCTTCTTAATAAAATAATACCTAATATTTTTTGATATGATATTTTGAAGAAAAAAAATCTTATACTCCCTTCAATTTTATTTATATGACAAAGAAAGAAGGTTTTTTTTAATCTTATTTATCAATCATATAATTGAATTTTTATTAAAAATTTTATATTTTACTCTCTATTAAATGTTGATGAGAAAAAGTATATTATTAAAGTAGGTGTATTTAAAAGAGTAAAGTTAATAATTTATTAAAATTTTAGATAAAGTTAATAAATTTTAAAATATTAATTCTTTCAAAATATATTAAAAATAACTTATAAATAAGTAATTTAAAATAAACTATAAGGTTAGCATTTTTTAAAAAAACACATAAGGAATTTAAACCTCGGTCACTATTGAAATCCACCCATCTTTTTTATCCACATTGTTTAGCCAATAATTCGATTTGATCGTCTATTCCTGCAATCATAGTGCATTGATTTTGTAACAAGTATTCTCCTTCCCAAAACATAATTCAAGTATAGGTTAAAGCGGAGAGTCATTTCTAAACTCTAAACATTAGATATAAGAATGTCAGAGACTCTAATTATTGCAATGTTTTCTTCAACTTTGACCTTGTAATAACCAGGAAATTTTTTTAAAAAAAATGTATGTTATTTTGATGGTAGTTTTATTAATTTTTGGAGGAGAGTTACAAGAGAGAATGGTTGTCTAACGGAGCCTGTGCCAGCTGTACAATTTGCAAGTCTCGGGTTTCAACCTCACGGAGCGAGGGAGACATTTTTACTTCTGCTTTTGTTTGACTAAATTACTATCATGCCCTTCCCCTGTAATTAATTGATTAAATAATCTTAAAAGGTATTTGTTATTTGCAAAGAAAGATAAAAGTCAAAGCTTTCTTTTTTTTTTTTATTTCTCTAAGTTATTTTAGATTAAAGAATTTGGATGGTAAAAAATGCTTGATGAAATGATAATGATATTATTTAAAAATTAAAAATTTAAGAACAAAGCATTATTATTAGAAGATTAGGTAGAAATAAGTTATACACTTGATAATTCTACAGGTAAATAAATAACGTTGCAATTAGCTTACTAATAAATATCTTTTATTGAAATATTACATTCTTAAGTAAATTATTTTTAATAACCATGATAAGTATTAGGTAAATTGTTAATTAAATTACTTTATCCCATAGAAATATGAAATTGGTGGTAAATAATAATTAAGTTATGGCATGTGCATGTATCTTTCCTTATGAATTATATTTTCAAGATTAATAAAATTATTTTGTCTAGCTTTAAAAATTTTAGTTATCAAATAAATGCAAGAATGGATATTATTTATGAAAAATTATTTCAACAAGTATTGAATTAATGCTTAAAATGACTCATGCACTTTTGGTATTAATAATGAAAATTGTATTTCAAAAATGGCTATTTTTCTCACATATTTGAAATGTAATTTTGATATGACTATAAGTAGAATATTGTTGCTAACAACAGTTTCATTAGTTCTTAGCAAACTATAGTTAATAAGTAGCTTGATTATTTTTGTGGACATACTTCTCATGTTTGTTATTCTTGAATCTAACACCTGCATTTATTTTTTGGTGTCAAGCCATGTTTATTTGTTTACTCTCATGGATTGTGTGTCAACATTTATTTTTATAGCTTAAGTTGTGTTTGGTTACTTATTCTCGTGGATCGTGTGTCCGCATTTGTTAGTTTTGTAAAGTTCTCAAAATTTTGAACTTTTAATTGACTTGTGTGTATAAATTTTATTGGTCTTAAATTAGAAAGTATGTCACCACTTTTATTCATATATAAACTAGTTGATTCGTTAAGAACTGAAGATAAACTTATTTTACTTTACTCTTACTTAATGGTTCATGATTCAATTACAAGATTAAGTGAGCATGTTACATTGAATTGTTCACTCTTTAGTTTATATAACTGTTGGAGTTAATTCATTTTGATTTTGTAAATTTTACTATTGGGACGTTATTTACTGAAAAGTTATTTTTAATCTTAGATACTATAACTAGTTGATCTATAAGGGGCTCATTGCTAAACTGATCAAAAGATCTTTTGAGAATATCTTCTTTTTGATGTAAATTCAAAATTCTATGTATTATGTTTTTGGAAAAACATATTTTAAGTGCTCAACATTGACTATAATTAGGGTCATGAGCTTTTGTTATGTTGTTTGTCTTCTGTAGAGGAGTATAGCTCCATATTTTGATTGTTATTTTGTAAAAATTTTCATTGTAGAGATTTTGAAAAATTCTATTTATAAATGAAGTGTAGCTAAACTTTCTATTAAAAATTTGAATTTGATTTATGTAAAAGGTAAAATTAGATACATGTAATCATAATGATAGCATGTCAGATGTATTAACTCAAAACTTTCCTCAATTAAGGTTTCAAGGATGTATGTTTGTACATATATTTCATATCGATCATTTCTTAGGTGTGATAGACCATTAGTTAACCAGAAAATGACAAAAAAAGAATATTAAAAATTAAAGAAAATGACCAAAAAAAATTTTGGTCATTTTTGATCATTTATTGGTCAACTAACTATTGACTTTTGTCAACGATAGAGGTCAAATTATAATATTTTTAAAAATTAAAAGAGAACATTGCACTAAAAATAAGTTTAGAATTTCAAATGCTTCTATACCTATAGGTTAGGAACCAATTTTTCCATTTAACCCTTCAATTATTATAAATATTATAATCTTAAGCAACTAAATAATGTGTTTTAAGATATTTAAGATGTTTTGCAAATTTTGTAGTGGAAAAATTTCATTAAGAACCCTTTGACCCAACTTAATTTTAGTCAAAGCTTCTAAAATTTTAAAATTTTATAGCATATGAGAGATTGAAATGGAATTAAAGAGCTAACTAAAAGGAGCTCATTATCCTTGGTGAAATGAACAACCGATATATGAAAAATGAACAAGTGCTGTGTGAAAAACGAACAATTGACATAGGTAAAATTAATAACTTTCATTAACAACATAATACCACTATAAATATAAACAAGTAAAGCTAGGTGCATAAATAATTCATGTAATAAAACAAACAAATGATGTGTGAAAAATAAACAACTGACATAAATGAAATGAGAGCTATAATTTTATAGTGGTGTTATGTTGTTAATGAGAGTTGCAAAATTCCACCAACGTTAGTTGTTCATTTTCCCTACACAAGTTGTTCGTGTGCCTAATTTCACTAAAGATAATAAGATCATTTCATTTAACTCTTTAATTTCATTTTAATCCCCAACATGTACATTGATATTTCAAAATTTTAAAGACTTTAACTAAAATTAAGGTTGATGAAGATGTCCTCGTCGAAATTTTCTTTTTTACAATTCAACTTAAATCTAGAAGGTAATTTTCATAAGAATGATTCAAATTGCTTACAAGTGATTGCCCAAATTCATAACTCATTATTTTTCCCTCTAAAGAATGTATTTCAAACTATCTGTAAGTAGAGTTGGAAAAACAGGCAAACTTAACCCTTAAGGGCTTGAGCTCTAAAGCTTGATTTTTCATTTTTAATTTCATTTCTCACGTTTGACACTTATATGAAGGGCTTAGGATTGGGCCTATAAGACTTGTTTTAAAAAATAAAAAATTTAAAAAAAGTAAGCATTATAAATTAATTAAAATATTTTGAAATTAAAAAAATTAAAATACTCAATTTTTTAGAAATTAAACAACATACAATTAAAAGTCTAGTAATAAAATTTAAATCTTGATTAAAAAATAATTCATTTTTTATATATACACAAACATAATAATTATAGAAAAATAAAAAATATTAAAAATTTTATACTATACACTGATATTTATTAAATTATATTAAATTAATTTAGAATAAATTAAAATTAATAATAATATAATACGTGTAAGATCAGGTGAATGTCATTGGCTTTAAATATATATTCCACTAAAGAAAAAAATAAAAATAAAAATATAACATGTCTTGAAGGGCAGTCTAGGCCCGAGCTTTTTTTTTTACAGGGCTTATTAGGGCCAAGCCCTCAAGCGTAATTACTTTAAAAAAATTTGTTTTAAAATCTGAACCCTTATTTAAATAGATCCTCCAAGCTCAGTCTTCTAGGCCTAACTCTTGTTCTTGGCTTTATTTGCAAGTGACCTTCTCAAATTTCTAAGCAGCCTACAAAACTTTCAAGCATTTTTTTTTTGCACAGCCAAAACTTTCAAGTATGCTTTTCAATTTTACAATTGAAATTTCTAAATCTGTAAAACAATTTTTGGTAAAGATTGTGTTTTAAATTATTTACAAGTGACATTAACAAAAATTCACAACTAAATAACCAAAATTCTTTTGTTAAAAAAAAAAACCAAATTCACCACTCAAAGTATTTTTGAATAAGGGATGTGCAAAGTATTTATATGTAAAGTTGGAAATAAGATTTGGATTTAGTAGCCTACTTAAACATGCTTTTATAAAGGTTTCGCCTTAAAAATGTCATTTTTTTAAAAAAATTGAGTTTTGAAGCCCAACCCTATTAAACAATGAAAAAATGGATTCAAACGCAAGTAGTCTTTTTAAACTTATTTTATTTTTATGGATAAAAATAAAATATTTTTAATTTTTGAATTGAATTTAAACTTTAAAATATATATTTATATTTTAATATAATAATTTTTATTATTTATTATTTAATTTTTAATATTATAACTTGTATTTAAAAAATATGAAATATTATAATTAAATATTTTAATTTTTAAAATTTTAAAATAAAATAAAAACGGACTTACAGACCCACCTTTAAACCTTTTAAATAAGAGTTGAGCTTTAAAAAAATAAAAAATTTTAAAACAACCAGGCTTATGAGTTTAGACTCTTAAGAGCTGAGCCTATAATTTTTTATCTGTAATATTTTAATTATAAGTAATCTTCATAAATTTACAAGTGAGTTTCTCAAATTAAAAACTCAAATCAATTTCATTAAAGATTGTGTTCCAACTTTTTCGTAAGTGGCGTTCCAAAACTTCCAAACCGGCTTCCAAAATTTTCAATTATGCTTTAATTTACAATTCTACAATAGAACTTCCCAAATCCACGAAGTAGTTTTCATTAAAAAAAAAAAAAGTGCTCTGGGTTATTTACAATTAATCTTTGTAAATTCACAATTCAAAGCAATTTTCACTGAATAATGTGTTTAAGTGAGCTTCTCAAATTTACAAGTGAGCTTCCCGAATTCACAACTCTAAGCAATTTTTTTTTTCAAATAATGCATTTCAATTTATTTGCAATTGGTTTTTCTTAATTTACAAGTATATTTTGGAATTTTTACCACTCAAACTCCAAACTACACAGTTCACAATGCAAAATAATAATAATAATAACTGAAAAGTGTGTTTCAGATTTTAAGTTCAAAATTGTTTCAAATTTATAATTGAGATTACCAAACTTGCAAGAATCATCTTCTCCATCGGTTGTTTCTCTCAGAAGAAGCAATCGAATCAATTTCATGAAACACACACGAGTCAAACCAGAAGAAGGAAAACCATGATGGCATGTTTGGCTAAGGAAAATTGAGGAGATCAGAGTGAAAATTTTAACAAGTTTGATTTGAGAAAATTGGGAAAATGGGTTTAATTTTTTTTATTAATTTTCCTTACTCTTTTATTTTACATGTTTTTATTAAAATTTTATAACCCCACATCTTAAAATTATTTTATTCGTTGACTGTATCATAGTATTTTTTACACCAAATTTATTTTCTGGATTTTACTTTTGAGAAATTGATGGCCTGTTTGGCAATCTGTTTTGAAACAGTTTTTTATTTTTCAGAACAAAAAAAAAAAAAAACCTATTTGATAATGTATTCTCGAAATGTGTTTTAGAGAATAAAAAAATAAAATATTATTTTGAAAAACAGAAAAATGAAAACAACTTTCAAGTGTTTTAGAATTATTATTTTAAAAAATAAGAGAGAATGAGAAAAATACGTATTTTTATTATTATTTTATTCTCAAAACATATTTTACAAAACACCAATTCTCAAAATAATAAAATAAAAATAGTTTTAAACAGCCCTGAATCATTCCCAAATCCCAAAATCAACTCAACCAGGTTTCAAGAAATTTATTTTATTAATCATTATTGATATCGACGGTTCCAATAATAAGTAAATAATATATATTTTTAAAAGTACACTATCATTATGTCTTTCATTGAAGAAGAATAATAAAAATTCGTTTTCTATATATTCAATTATTCATATATATAGTAACATACTTCCTTAACTAGAGACATTGACTCTGGGAGGGATGCGGTGGCCGTGCGGTGGTGTTTATCCCAAATTTGTCATTACAATCTCAAAAATTAATCAAATTGCATAAGAATAACATACTAGCATGATCGGATAAAATTTAAATGCATATATATATATATATATAAAGATTGGCTTATTAATTATTATTTATTAATGACTATGTATCACCATTGTTAAGCAGCACAGATCTCCGATTCTCTAGATTTATTAGCTAGTACTCCCTTTGTTTTTATCATAGAAAACAATTTCTCCGTTTTTATTCTAAGAGAAATTGTTACATATTTCTTTATTATTTTTTATAAGTAAAATTATAAAATGTAAAAAGAATTTATTATATTTTTCTTTAATTGTCTATCATAAAATTAAAATTTATTTTCACAAGACAAATTTATAATTAATTATAAAGTGATTTACTTTAAATTTGTTACTCCCTTCGTTAAAAAATATAAGGTATTTTTAATCAAATTTTACCTTAATAAAGTGAATACTTATTTTCAACTAATCATATTTTTTTATACTTATCCCTATTAAACACTATACAATAAATATAAAGTTATTATTAATAGAGACATTTTTTAAAGAAAGATAATAATTATACCTCAAAAGATTAAAAAAAGTCTTACATTTTTAAATATCAAACTCTTCAAAAAATATTTTATATTTTTAAATGAAAGGAGTGTTATAATTACATTGTGTGAATTATTATTATTTTTACTTGGATTTAAAAAGGTATTTCGCATGCCATCTTTCAATTTTATAAAAAAAGTGTACTCTGATAAAATGAAGTACTCAATTAATAAATAGATCTAGACTACCACGAGCATGTGCTTAACCGGGCCAATAAGAATTCTCTATTTGTTTTACTGAGATGCATAAACAGTACTTCACCGGTGCAGGGGGAGGAAAAAACATAAACAGTTTTTATAATATAGAAAATGAGGATTTTCTGATAATTTAAATGCAATAAAGTTGACGAAATCTCAGTTTTTGAAGGGAGGCGAGCCTGACGGCGGTGGAAGCTGAAAAGGTGGCGACACTACTAGAGGCGGCGACGGTCCTACAAGAACAAAGCTCTCCGGAGGTAAAAAGGGCGGTGCTACGGTAGAACCACCAGAGGGGAGATCTGGTGGTGGGAAAACGAAGCTCGGCGACTGCGGCGGAGGATCGGTGAATATATCAGGAGGAGGTGACAGCCATGGAAATATGGGCGTTTCTGGTAGATCTGGAAGTGGAGGAGGGGAGAAGACAAGCGGTGGTGGAATGACCAGCCACGGTGGAAAAACCACGGGCGGTGGCGGAGACGGAACCAAGGGAGGCGGCGGAGGCGGAGATGGTGGTGGGGGTGAAGGAACCAACGGCGGAGATGGCGGGGGTAGGTTCCGGCGAGGCGGCGTTGATGGAAATGGTTGAAATGGATTGTTAGGAGAAGGATAGGTGGGAAAAGGCCAGCGACCACAGAGAGCAAAAAGATAAAGATAAAAAGGGTCGCACTTGAATCGTCTTCCTAATCCTCCACCATGTCTGTGTCTTGTTCTGGAAAGCTTTTGTTGATCTGCCTCATGTTTGGGTAATAACGTGAGCTGTGAAAATGAGGGAGACAACAGAAGAAGAGAGATGAGAGCCACAATGAAGACGTACTTCGCATTTGGTTTCATTTCCATAGCCTGATACAATCAACAGTCCAAATGAGGATGCCTCTATTTAGAGGTTGAAGTGCATGCACATTGGAATGGAAGAGATATATAAGAGAGAGAGAGAGAGAGAGAGAGAGAGAAGAGAAGACAGAAGAATTACGACTTTCTATGGAGTTAGATTGGGATGTCATGAATGAGACGGACAAGAATTAGGTGATTGCTATGAATATTTATGAACGCTATTAGTAAGAGGGAGGGTGCCTCTTTGTAAGTGCCAATCTCACAAATGCCACCGGCTCCCATGGAAAACATCACACTACTCTTGCTTCCTTCATATACTATTGGACAAGGTCATCCAAACTTATTTAATTGTAGTCCTTCCTCTCTCATCTACTCTCTCTAGTCACATAGATTCCATAGAAGGATTGTAACTGTAATAACTATAAAATCCCATCAAATACAAAAATAATTTTGAAGTTCCGCGGTCCTTGATTGTAAATAAATTTTAATGTATATTTACTGAACTGTCCTTGTTTTAAAAAAAAATTAATCCCCCAGTCCTTATAGTTGAGTTTTTAACTAGGTCCTTATAGTTTTTTTTTTCTTTTTATTGAGTTCTTCAAATTTACTTTATTACATCAGTTGATTCTTTTTGTTTAAAACTGTTAATAAATGTTAACGGTGTTAAAAATTCCATTAAGTAATAATTACGTGGCAATATAATGGGAATTTTATTTTCATCAAATCTGATCGGGGACCAAATTTCTTTTTAAAAACATTTAAAATAGGAAACTCGTTCAATTCATGTAAATTGAAGACGTAAAGAAGCGTAACCAAGAAGATTCACATTTAAAGTTGCCATTGTCTCTTTTGTTCCATTGATATCGACGCAGGAAAGGAGGCAAAACCATCATCATTGAACTCTATAAGGTCAGTCAAGAGAGTCATTTGTCTTCTTTGTTTCATCGTTCTTTCTCCCTCTAGGTTAGTAAACATACTGTACTTGTGCTAAGTTGCTCTGAATCTTTTCTTTTCGATCATTGAATGAAGATGGGACTAAGTTGATGTTTTAGTGGTGATAGGATCAGGCGAGAGTTTTTTTCCAATAAGAAAATTGCAATACAAAATGAAGGTACAGCATTAGAGTAAACGAATGACATGCTAAGATTTTGCAAGATGTAAATTTTTTATAGATGTAATTTATAGATATAAATTGCAAGATGGAGTTTTTTATAAATATAAAAGTGGTGGGCCTTTAGTCAAAGACTTGCTGGGATTTCTTTTACTTTGTAACCCCTGAAATTGAATTTTTTATGTTAGAAAGTTTTTTCTATCATTTATATAGCTTCCCTGGTTGAATCTAAATGTAGGATAATGGAGGCTTTGAGTACAAACAATGTCAAAAAAGAACATTAAACTAAGTGCTGTCATGATTTTTTAGTGTAAGGTAATGTAATTGGCATCTTCATGTGTCCTTTGAAAATTAATATATTATCCACATATATGTTTATGTGATTTAGTGTCATCATCAAATATGGATGTTGTGGTATTAAATTTCAAGTATATGATGGAGCATGAAGAAAACATAGAAGGAGTGAGTAGGGATGAAATGCTATAATACTTAGATGATAGTGATGAAGCAAATTTGGGTGATGATTACTTTAATGAATTTATTGGCATTGACATAATGGATGACATGGGATAAGGTTGTAGTAGCTATTCAAATGTGTTAGACCACCAACATGAAGATATACAAATTGTTCCTTCCTCTGGAGTGTTAGATGAGAATATTGATGATTTGTTATTGGAATTAAAAGATGAGGAGTTATATAAAGACTATGCAATTGATGAAGATGAAGATAAGCTGATAACGAGATACTAAAAGTACAATCTAAATGAGATGTCCAAGGACTTCACATTTAGTTTAGGGATGGAGTTTACTTCAATCAAACAATTTAGAGATGCTTTAAAGGAGTACTCTTTGTTGAATGGTTATGCATTTGACTATGTAAAAAATGATAAAGAGAGATGTCGAGTGAAATGCACTAGTAGATGTGGCTGGCTAATGTTTGTAAGCAAAGAAAGTGACTCATTGACTTATCGACTGAAGACATTAAATCCAAGGCATGCGTGTAGAGTAATAATCAATGCAAAGAGGGCTTCATCAAAGTGGATTGCTAAAAAAATAATTGACAATGTCAAAATTAACAAAGATATTAAGTTGTCAGATGTGCAAGCAACCGTAAGAAAAGATTACATGGCTCAACCCTCAATTAGTAAAGCATTTCAGGCCAGAAAAATTGCAAGGGAGATGATTGAGGGGAATCATAAAGAAGAATATGCTTACTTGATGGACTATTGTTTGGAAGTCAAGTCAAAAAATCCAAGGTCCATATTTTGTCTTGTCACAAATAAGCCATATGTAGATTGTCCGTGAGTATTTAAAAGGTTGTATATGTGCTTGGAACTAGTGAAAAGGGGCTTCAAGGCAGCATATAGGCCAATTATTAGATTGGATGGATGCTTTCTCAAAGGCCTATATGGTGGTATATTACTAGTAGCAGTGGCTCGTGACCTTAATGAACAATATTTCCCTTTAGCTATGGCAATGGTGGAGACAAAAAATAAGGATTATTAGACATAGTTCTTGAAAAATTTGTTTGATAATATTAGCATCATGGCTGAAAAAAGATGGGTATTTATTTTAAACCAACAAGAAGAAATTAAGATCTAAAGTGCTTTAATTATCATATTTCTATTTATTTGTTCATATAAAAATTATTGGTTTTAATGTGTGGGTTTGGTTGAAGCATTTGAAGAGTTGCTTGGAGATGTTGAATATCATTATTGTGTAAGACACTTGTATGCCAATATAAAGGCATGGTATGGTGAAGAAACTTTAGCGAGAGACTTAGTGATTTGTGTAGCAAAGGCAACTTACCCACCGACATAGGAAGGGATAATGAATGAGTTGAAAAAGGTTCAAAGAATGCATATGATCACTTAATGACTTTTCCTCCATTTTGTTAGACCAAGGCACACTTTAATGATTATTTTAAATCTGATATGATTATGAATAACATATCAAAGTCTTTTAATGGTCAATTATTAAAGCCAAGAGAATGTCCAATTATTGGTCTTCTTGATTGGATTCGAACTTATTTGATGGATAGATTTCATCAAAATTGAGTAAAAGCATAAAAATATCGTGGCAAGGGATCTGTGTGCTCTCGACCTCATAAGAGGCTTGACAAAGAGATAGAAAATTCTAGAAAGTGGGAACCAAGGAGGGCTAATAATGATCAATTTGAAGTGTCATACAACTCTTAAAGGTTTATTGTTGATCTTCATTCCAAGTTACCTACTTGTTGATGGTGGCAACTAACTGGAATATCTTGCAGGTTTGTTTATAACTCACTTTTAAAGTTTCATTTATTCAATCTTTATAACTAATATTCTCTATCTTTTAGGCATAATGTTAGTTGCATTTATGTCAATTGACTAAACCCCATTGATTATGTAGATTCAACACTAAGTCTTGAAGCTCATGTGGAGTGTTATGCTCTCGTGATTTAGCCTATCAATGGAAAAGAGATGTGGGAGTGCACAAGCTTCGAACAATTGATCCCCTAAAATATCACAAGCGTCTCGGTAGACCAAAGAAGAAATGAAAAGAGAGCAAGATGAACCTCCATCTCCAAACAAGATTAGAGATCCAATATAAGTGTCAAGTGTAAGATCTATGGGAATTTCGATCACAACCGAAGGACTTGCGACAACCAATCAATTAAATGAGGGATACAGGATGTAGTAGCCAATATTGATGTTCAAAGGTTTAGAATAGATATTTTGGAGTTTTTTGGATGTGGCTTCATATGCCATTTTGTTGTAGTTAATAGGGTATGCTCATGTACTTAGAGATGATTTTATATATATTTTGGATTTAGTAATTAAGAAATGATGTTATGTTTTTGGTAGTTAACTCTAATCTTTCAGGATGCGTCTATAGATATGATTATTTCTCAAGCTTGCCTATTTTCTTTTTTTCTTCCTTGTTGGTTAGAGGTTTTCCTTCCTTGGCATGTTATTTATCTACCCTTTCCAATAGAAGTGTGCTACTTTTGGTGTATCTGTATCAGGTTGTGAGAATTCACTACAAGTTTGTGAGAATTTTCCACTGAGTTCTATGAAATTTACCTTTGTTTCTGTGCATAGATTATAGAATTGGAAAGAAAGAAAGATGAATAACACTCATATACTAAGTTTTATAAAATTTACCTTTATTTTTTATTCTAAGGTAATATTGTCAGGTTGTGAGAATTCAATATAAGCTTGTGCTAATCAATAAAGAAACTAGAAGGGGTGACAATTTTCTAACGTGGCAAATTTTTGTCCTATGATAGAGAGAACATGGCAATAACAACTTTTGACCATTCAATAAAATAGTGCATTGTATTACAAGAATATAAAATAGGACAATGACATATCCTTGTTACCATTCAATATCATTTTTTACATCAATTCTGAAATATAGTTGTTTATATGCCACTTCACAAGAAGTTACAAGATAGAAGCCTACAACTCAAAGTGGTAAAAATAGTCTGCCATACACTTTAAAATATGTAGCAGAAATGAACAACAACAATAACAAGCTAACAATCCTAAAGTCCTGAACAACAGCAGCAAATAAAACTTCTAAATGCTCAAACTAACAATCTTAAAGTCCTAAACAACAGTAGCAAGCCAAAAGCCTAGTTATTCAATTCTTCCCAAGTTACAAAAGCATATGCAACAAGCAAACCATGTGAATCTTCAAAACTAGTTCATTCTTTTACATGAGAATTTCTTCCATAATCTAAATGTCCCTGAAAGAAACTAACCAAAACAATATTCAAAGGATCAAAATAGTCATCTAACTATCAAATTTTCATAGAATAATCATAATTGCAAGAATCAAATAACCAGAATACTAATTCCACTTGCAAATAAAAATGAATTTTTAGTTATAGGTGCAAGGAGATAAAGCACCACACAGATTTAATTGATGAAGGTTTAAGGAATCTATCATTAAATTAGCATATAATTACACTTTATTAGCATATACCTTTAACTAACAAATGTGAAGAACCTACTCAAGAAGGAAAAGAAAAATTGAGAAATCAAAGGAATTTGAATCTATGTAAATCTTCTATGAATGCTGCAAATTTTAATTCCTAAAATGGAGAAGGAAATTGTCACTTTAATAGGGTACATATCGAAATATGAATTGATGATGAAGAAGGAAATTGCCACTTAAAAAGCATACCCATCCATATCTTAAATTGAGATTCATTTCCATAGTAAAGAAGCATAGTTTTTAGATTAAATACATTCGAGATTCTAATTCTACAAGTAACAAGCATAGAGTTAAAAAAGGTACCACTAAAGGCTATACTGGAGGAAGCCACATTAAGCGAAGAAACCTAGATTAAATAGGTTCTCTTGTCTCATAAACGGCTACCTCAACATGCCAAATTTATCCAAGAACTTGTTCCAAGTTTTGATAAAGAAAAAACCCAAAAGGCCGGTAGAGACGTTGAGGGAAGGCATAATCCTAGTGGTGAGATTCAATTTCATTACTATGAAATTGAATAGCATGCTTAGCAAAAGGCTCACCACAAGAGCTCTTACTGTTAGCTGATTTTTCTATGACAGCATCTTTACCAAACATCTTCCCTTCTCCTTTTCTCTTCTCTATGTACTTGAACGTTAGCAAACTTGATGTCTCCTTTTGCGGCTCTACCAAACCACCTTCCCTCCTCTTCCTTTCTTCTTTGATGTGCGTACCTACCCTAGTGAACAAGGCGTCTCCCTCTACAGCTTGCCAAACCACATCTCCTTCCTCCTCCTCTTTTTGATGCTACCCACCCGAACCCTAGCGATTGAAGGAGAAGAGTGCAGGGCCATTTTCTTAGAAAATTGCTTTTCATATGTGGCATGTATTTTTCATCTGATCCCACTTGTAAAAAAATGCCCACAAGACTGACTACCATGTCATGATTATGTAATGAAAATTTTAACACTGTTAGCACTTATTAATGATTTTAAGTGAACAGGATTAACTGGTGTAACATAATAAATTTAAAGGACTTAACAAAAAGAAAAAAAAACTATAAGGACCTGGTTAAAAACTCAATAAAACTATAAGGATTGTGGGATTAATTTTCCCTAAAAAAACCCTCTACCTTGTCCCATCTTCTTTTTCATTATCCTTTTCTCTCCCATGACATCACCTTCTATGTGTAAATACATGAGTTCTCTCTTCCTCCTTCACTTCATTCATTTTACAAAATCATTAAAAGGCAAATAGTGGTGGTGTGACTGGCTTTGAAGCTGTAAAAATGGAGGCTATGGTTAAGAAGAAGAAGAGGTCCAAGCCTAAGGAGGCTAATCATCGAGCTGAGGGCCTCTAATATGCATTTCTCTAGTGCCCATTGTAATGCACCAAGTTTCCAATTTTATTTTTTATTTTTCTTTATATCATTAGATTCTATTTAAAATAAGAGACATTTGGATATCTTGAAGTCCCAAAATGGTGAAGATTTATATTTTTTATGATTTTTCAAAAATAAAAGGAAATAATTCTAATATTTTTATTAAAAAAATTATAGAAAATATAAATTTTTATCATTTTGAGACTTTAAGATATCCATATATTTCTTATTTTAAGTAGAATCCAATGATCTAAAGAAAAGCAAAAAATAAAATTGAAGACCTAAAGAATTACAAAAGGCATTAGAGAAGGACATATTAAAGGCCCCCAACCCCTAATTATCACAGCAAGTAGATGGAAGAGGAGAAGAAGGAAGCGAAGCAAATGGAAGTAATGGTGCGAGTTGAGGAAAATGTTACTGGTTGGGCTAATAATTGAGATAAGACTTGGCCTTAGACTTATGATTTGGTCAATGACCAAATGTCGTGGGGTTCTGCTTGGTTTTGGTTTTAGGGATATGGATTTTATAAGTGAAGCTTTTGGTGCTAATATGCGCAGGCGACGTTGTTAGGGACGACATTATTTGGGATTTGAAGCAGGAAATCCCAAATCCCTTCAAGGGTGGATTAGGCTTCCTAAGAAGAAGAATGGGTCGTTCTAGTCATGAAACGTAGATTGCCAAATCTTCAGACAAACGAACAGAGATTGTCGAATATTAAGGACTTATCAACTTAGCATTGCAAAGCCATGGCACTTGAGAGATTTTTTTATTATTTAAATAGGGGTGTTTTTTTAAATAAAGACTAAAATTTATTTACTATTAAGAATCTTAGGACTTCATAATTGTTTTTTATTTGAGAAAATTACATTCAAGGATTATTCAATAAACTTATTTATAGATAATGATCAATACAAAATGAATTGTTGTTAAAAAGAAAATATGTACTTATTTTCTTTCAAATGAAACTTGTTATTTATTCTTCTATGTGAATAAGTTTCTTAAGTGATCCTTATATGTGATTTTATTTTTTTAATTCATGGGAAATTTCAATTATTATAATCCTCCTCCTATGGGACCTCTGTCTAATTTTTTTTTAGAAGATGCATTATATTATAGTCTGAAATGAGTATTTAAAGCATTGTTTTTAGACTTGAATTAACCTAGACAATCAGACCATTTAAACTATCGCCCGGAGAAGAAAATAGTCTAGTGCAACCATTTGGCCAGTTCTAATGGTTGACCTAGGTTGAATTGCTTTAACCCCAGTAATTCTTGCAAACTTGAAGGAAAAACTCAAAATCCAAAATGGTTGAATTGTTTTGAACATTTTTAATATATATGAATAGAAATATTTTTTATTTAATTACTATGTTATTGGTTAAAATATGAGACTCATGATCCATTAACCTTTTCTATTGTTTGGTGCAATTTTTAAAACACTGATTTCAAGTTTAACAAAGAATGATATATTTTTTTAGTTGATCGTAAGGTATCTATCTGAGAGGTGTCATGTGTAGGTATAGAAGGCATTTTGATAATTTTATGTGAGTAATTAATGAAGTATTTTTAAAAATATCTTTAATAAATAATTGAAATTAATAAGATTTTTATGTTTAGTGATAACTAAATTACTTTATTAAATAAAAGTAAATATGAAAAAAATATAATTTTTACACATCATTGACTATTTTCTTGAGAAGTTGAGTTGATAAAAAAATATTTTATAATTTTAAAATGAAGAGAGGAGGTGGTATTCTCAAATTTATAGAAAATGTATGAATTTATAGTTTTTTTCAATCTTCATTCGAATTGATATATTGACAATAAAGTGCCATATTGGAATCAAAAGTACCCCAACAACTTAATTATTGCCGCAATTGGAAGAAGGGATATGATTGAAAAAAATATATAGGGCTTGTTTGATTTTATTTTTTGTTTTTATTTTTTTTAACAATTTTGTTAAGTAATTTTTAAGAATAAGTTTTGAAAAAGTAAAAAAAATTATTTAAATTATTATTCTGAAAAATATTTTTAAACATATTTAAAAAAGTGAAATAAAATGTGAAAAAGTTATTTATTTTATTAGCATAGCATAATTTCATTAAAGAAAATATAATATTTTCTGCTTTTTCTCTAGCTTTATAGAATAATAAATAACAAAATATTAAAAAATCTGGTTTTTTTTAATTTTTCATAACAACTTTTAATTTTTTGAAGACAAATAACACAAAATACATCTTTAAATTTTTTTAAAATAGAAATTGTTCTAAAAGCAGAACTAGACAAACTATAAACACTCAAGTAATATATTTTATTAAAAAATTATTTAAACTAAGAAATGAAAAAAAAAATCCCAAGTTAAAATTGGATGAAGAGACAGATCTAAGGATGGTGGGTCTCAAAAAAAATGAGAGCATGAGAAATTTAAAACTCGAGTGTTAAAGTCCTCAAGAGTGCATAGGAAGGAAGAAGATTAGGGTGAAATGACAAAAAAGGACAAGGCGGGGAATGAAGAAGAATGAGGAACTTGAGATAGAAAGAAAGGTGAAGAAGCAACTTTCCTAATAGGGATGAAATATATGGGTCAACTCGATTCATATGGATTGGCCTATATGGATTGAAAAAAATGTAAGTTGGATTGAGTTTAATTTATTTTTATATGTGTTGAAAAAATTTCAACCTAACCCTTGAGGGTTAACAGGTTAAATAGACTAACACGCCAACTCATTTATTTATTTTTTATGAATTTTTTAAAAATATATCTAAATAATAAGTTTTAATTTTTTTTTGGTAAATAAAGACAAGCTAAAAACTTGAGGAAAATACCACTACAAACTAGTGAAGATCAGGTTCAGGTGGACATAGATCCACCAAACTCTTATCTGCCTAAAAACTATCCAATTGTTTAGGAGCTATTGTAGGTACCGAGATAAGATCAAGCAAGCCATGAAAATTGTTCTTTGCCATTGAATCAACACATATTATATTCTCACATCCAATGTGAAAAACTTCAACCTCCCAATCTCCAAAGAGCAAGTCACGAATATCAACTAGTACAGCTCTTAAAGGATGAGTACCTAACATATCTCTTCTAATCAAATTTATAGCGTCCTTTGAATTTGAAAAAATTTGAATCTTGGTCAAACTGAGAAACTTGGACACCATTAAACTAGATTTTATTACATTGAGTTTAGCCTCAGTGATTGAGAAGTGTCCCAAATCTTGTTGAAACCCCAAAATCCAATCGCCTCAATCATTGTGAAGAACTCCACCATAAGTTACACGTTTTTGCTGCACAGATCCATCTACATCAACACAAACTACACCATAAGGGGGTAGAGTCTATCTTCTTTTCAACTAAGAAAATCCTTGGAAGACCATGTGTCATAGTTTATTGTTCACTATACTTTCCATCAATAGATATTTTCCTCTATGTATGGTCTCCATAATTGAAAAGTTGCTTCCTTAAAATAAAGATTTGCACCTAGATGTTCAGAGAATCCAATAAAAAGTGGCAAAAACTCTTGTCCAAGACCATAAGTTGAATTTCCCCTTGGCTGGTTCGTTTTTGAGTTCCAATGGAGCCAACCCTACAAATTGTCATGGAAAAAACTAGAGAGAGAGTTCGGGTTTAAAATATAGGTTCACACATCTTTTGCTCTCTCACAATCTCTCAAAACATAAAGGACAGACTCCTTATGATTACATTCAAAGGGACATAAAGAAGTGTTTGATAAGCCTCTCTTAGCTCAGAGTAAGTTGGTAATTAATCTCTCATGAGAAATTTGCCACAAGAAGAATTTAATTCTTTTAGGAATTTGCCACTTCCAAATTTTATTCCATAAGGGAGAACTACTCATGCCATTCCTTTAGGTAAGAAAGCTATATGCACTCTTGACCAAGAAGTTACCATCCCTTGCTGGCCTCTATTTTAGCTTATCCTCATAATTCATGTTAGGGGGATTTATTTTACATAGACAAGACATTGAAGTCTCCAAGCACCAACCAAGGGTCCTGTGTTGTACTAAAAAGTGTGCGAAAGGATTCCTATAAATTACATCTAGTACTCGCTTTGGTTTCTCCATATACTGTCATAATAAATACCTTTTCATTCACATTGTTGTCCAGGACTTGGCAATGAAGGAATTGAGAGTTGGATGACACATAGTCAATGCAGAAAGAATCATTGTTTCAAAGCAACCAAATACCTCCAACAAAACCACTAGATTCTATACTTAACCAGTGACTAAAACCCAATTTACGGACAACATTATTTGCGCGATTACCACTGATACAAGGTTCCATCAAGCAAAAGATATCAATCTTATGGTGACATACCATATCTTTAAAAATAATAGGGAAAGCACGGCTTTTGGACCCCAACAATTCCATGATGCAACTATCATTAAATAAGTTTCAATTTAATATTTCTTCATGATTCATTCTAAATATACCAAAGTATTAATTTATAATGTTTATACAAAATATATAAATTGATCCAACTAAATAAGTCATGCCTAATATGGTTTATAATTTATATCCACAAAATTTTTCTCTTTTTTAATTTTTTAAAAAATAATATAGGTTAAATGGACCCTAACCTATCAGGATTAATCCATATGATTCATAGGTTATATGGTCTAGGCTAGAAAAAACTTATTTTTATTTGGGTTAATTTTTTTTCAACCCAACCCAACCCTTAAAACAGGTTATTTAGGTCAACTCATATTCCTGACTCTATTCCCTATTACACCAAGTCATTTGGATCAAAATTTCAAGCACTTACCCTTGATTATATTGTTGTTTTTACTTATTTTTATGGGTTTCTGATTGCAATATTCGTTGTCAAATCTTCTTTATTCCATCGTATGATATTCTGAAAATTTAGAAGCACTATTATTTATAACCTCCCATCTAAACTAGTTCATAGTTCTTTTACGTGGACCGTTTTTATTTTCATGAGTTCCTAAGGAATACTTTTAATTTGTTTTATTTAATATGATAATATATTTTAAGATTCAAATTTAAAATTATAGAATATACTTGCTCAACTTCTTTAAACCAAGTGCCTTTTGGTGTTATCAAAGATTTATAGTCTAATGATTCTAACATTTCACTTTCAATATAAAATATGATTAAGAGATAATGATACATAAGGCCCCCAAATGAAAAAAATTGCAATTAAAGCCCAATATATTTTAAATTTGTTCTATAGGCCCTAAAGCTTTATATGCAAATATGTTTTAGGGTGAAAAGACTCATTTATTTCTCATTTGAAATGAACAAGTTTCTTAGGTAGATGTACAACATAATGTCCGTATATAACATAACAAAATCCATACATTAACAACACAATATTTATTTACCATACATAGTTTGAGTGATTTAGTTGAATAATAATATGCAAGTTCTCTAGACGTATGAACAACATAATATCTATATATAATATAATAAGATTCAAACATTAACAATACAATATTCATTTATTATACCTAATTCATATGGTTTAATTGAATAATAATGTACAAGTTTATCAGGTGCATAATAGAATGTTTATATATAACATGACAAGATTCATACATTAACAATACAATGCTCGTTTATTATACAAAGTTTGTGTGGTTTAGCTGAATAATAATGTACAAGTTTTTTAAATATATGAACAACAGAATATCCATATATAATATGATAAGGTTTATATATTAACAACACAATGTCTTGGGCACAATATTATTTTTTAAAATGAGAGGCAAATGAGTCTTTTTACTTGAAAACATATTTGCATATAAGGCATTTGGGCTTACAAAATAAATTCAAAATGTATTGGATCTTGGGGGAAATTTCTTTGATCTTGGGACCTTTGGTGTCATTGTCCCTATAATTAATATATTTAAATCTACCTTCCATATGATTTTAATTTTGAAAAACATATTTCAAATACCAGTGATAGTTACGAATATAAGTAGATATTTTATTTGAAGTATTAATTTTTTGTTAATACTTCTCTCAATATTTTTATTTCTTAAAATAATTGAATACTATCAATATTACAATGTTGACTAAACCTTATTGATGTTTTAGATTAATGTTGAAGTTTTAATTAATCCTCATCCAAATAAATTTTTTTCAAGTAAACACAACAAATATCTTAAATATTTTAAAAATTGTTCAAATCAACTATCAATGAAAAAGCAAATTGATTTGATGTAAGTAGAAAAAATTCCATACAAAAACAATCTTTTGTTCAATATTCCCTCCTTAAAAAATAAGGTATTTTTAACTAACTTTCACCCCTCAATAAAATAGTTGCGTACTTTTAAATTAATCCTATTTTTTATATTTACTCCTATTAAATATTCTATAATAAAAATAAGTCATTATCAATAGGGATACTTTAAAAAAAGAAATGATTACATTTCAAAAGACTAAAAATGTCTTACATTTTTAATATCTAACTTCTCAAAAAATGTCTTATATTTTTTAACGGAGAAAGTATATAATATCTTTATAAACATTTTCATAAAAAATATTAAAACTCGTTAAATATCCAAGTGAATTGCTGAACTTTGATAATTATATATAAATATAAGTGAGTATTTATACCATACAATCCAATTTAGTTTAGTTTAGTTTGACCAAGTGTAGTTAGGCGATTTGAATTAGGTGAAATATAGTTAATACTTCCTGAATGAAATTCTGAAACCCAACCATATAGTTAAAACAAAAAAAAAAACAAAAAGAAAAGAAAAGAAATACGTGCTGAAACTATCACCCGATTGAGGCGTGACAATACTGAAAAATATATTTATTAAATATTATATTGAATACGAAACAATTATTAAAAAATTGATTTCATCAACCAGACTGAAGTAAGAAAATTGGATATGCTTCAGTGTTTGTTTCGATCCTATATATGAATCATTTTTAACTAACTAAAAAAAAAAATAAGACAAGTTAATTGGTTGAAATAACAAAATTGTTTTAAAATTGAATCAATTTTCATTTTTCCCCAGACAAACACCATTATTAAATATTTTCATATCACCTTGGAATGTGATCAAGAAGATCTTTTTGAAATAATTCATTAAATTTTATGCAAAATGATAAAAAAAAAAGTTACTTATATTAAATACTACGACTTCCTTTTAGAAAGCGTCCAATAACATATAGGATCAGATGGAGCATTTGAGGAAAAATATCCTGATTTAATAATATTATGAACTCATTTCAGTTGGCAGACGTAGCAAATGATAAAATATAGTTTTAGTGACCCCTTATTTTCATTGAACATAAGAATAGAAATAATCAATATTCATATTCAAATAATAATTAACAATTGCAACGAGTCATTCGGTCTCTCAACCCCCAACTCTAGATTGTCTTTAACAGTACAATCTCAGAACGTTGGATTATTACAATGCTTATTATTAAGCATCTTGAAAACCAAATGAGGTCAATCAATTAATCAATATATAGGAAAATGATATAATAATCTTTCCTATGCTGTATACCTATGTGCATATATATGCATGCAGATCATTGCTTGCTCGCAATTCCTTTCACATAGTATAGTGCTGATTAATCTTCTCAATATCAAGTCCCTTCAGCTTAACCACAGATTCCACATGCCCTTTCAGCGTGTGAAGCTCCCTCAACCTAATTCACAACACAATTCAATTCAATTTGGTTCCAATAAGCAAGACATTCACTGTATTTAGCGTAGCAACTCATTTGACATTAGTGTTATTACCTTGCAACTTCAGCACGTTTCCTTGCTTGTTCTGCAATTTCAGTAAGTTCTCTGTAATCTGTTGTGTCCTTCAAGATGCTTTCTGGTTGTGGAGGATTCAGGCCATGGAGAGTGCGTTGAGCTGCAGCCCATTGCGCTTCTCTCTCCCCTCTTCCATAGTCTTTCTTTGTGGTGAAAGCGGTCTGCATCAGAAAAATCCAAACATGTCAGCGTATAGATTTATCTTTCATGTCTCTTGATCAACACAACATCAACAAGCAAGTATACATATTTGAAGAATTCAATACCCTGGTTTCAGTAATGTTGTTCCAAGCCTTGCCACTCAATGCATATCTGATGGCAAACTTTATGATATCTAAAGGAATGTAGAAGATGATGCTGTAGAGCCAAATCACACCAGCCCAGCCCCATCCAATTCCTTTAATCCTTGCAAAGCCCCAATGTGCATAAACGGCTAATAAGGTCGCAATCTAGATCATGAATCAACCCAGAAAGAGAAATGCTACTTAGAAATCTTCTGGAAGAAAAAGAATTTAGAGTGAAGTTCGTTTTTGTTGAGACTCACCAATTGTGCGACGAGAAAGGCACTAACAAGCAAGAGACCAGGGCGTTCAACATATGACCAGCTCCTTGAACGAGTGACAAAGATGAGAGCTTGACTCACTATACTCACTTGAAGGTAAACAGCTGCTGTAAGCTCATCCTCACTGTGCCTGATAGATCTAACTCCAAATTTTTCCTGCCAATGATTCATCACTATTGGATAAGTACTAAAGAACATATTGGTTATTTAAAGAAAGTTTAGAGGTTAGTTAATTTTGTACTGTGAAGAAATCAGATGCATGAGCAGCCCAGAAGAAGACAACAGTCATGACAGCAAGATAGGCACCAAGGACAATGCCAGTAGCAAAAATCTCATTGAGCTTCCAGGAATCAGGAACTGGAGATGGCTTTACTCTGTCCTTGGAAATGGTCATGATGGTCCCATCATTTAGTATAGCAATAATGAGAACCATGAAAGGTGAGAAATCAAATTTCCAGATGAGAGCAAGAAGCATAAATCCCAGAACAATACGGATTGTTATGGAGACAGCATAAATGGTGTAGTTCTTCATCCTCTGGAAAATAGCCCTGCTTGTTAACACTGCACTTATAATCACACTCAAACCTGGCTCTGTTAGGACTATGTCAGATGCACTTCGAGCTGCATCTGTTGCATCAGCCACTGCTATTCCAATATCTGCTTTCTTCAATGCAGGTGCATCATTCACACCATCTCCAGTCATTCCACATATGTGTTTCCTATCTTGCAGCCTCTTCACTATCTCGTACTTGTGCTCTTCATTTCACATAATTCGTTAGTAATTCAAGCATTTATAGTTAATAAACAATAATAATTAATGATTTGAGTATGTTTTTTTTTTTTTTTTCTTTACCGGGAAAGACTCCGGCAAACCCATCAGCCTTTTCAATAAGCTCGTCAATGGGAAGAGTAGCAATGCTCTCATCCTTGTGGTCACCAAGGAGAGAAGAAGAAGGGTACATGTTGCTTCCCATCCCAAGCCTGCGACCAGTCTCTTTACCAATAGCTAGCTGGTCGCCAGTAATCATCTTCACGTTCACTCCGAGTCCCAGAGCTTTTTTGATAGTCTCTGCACTGTCATGTCTTGGTGGATCAAAGAGAGGCAAGAGACCCACAAAATGCCAAGGTCCTCCTGCACTTTCCTTTGTCTTCTCTGGCACTTCCTGCAAGTATATATACAATCCCACACAATAAATTTTAGTTGACTCATCACTGCTTCCACTGCAAGCGACCGCTACTTACTTGTCTAGCAATAGCAAGAGATCGAAGACCACGATCAGCGAACTGATCAATAATGGCATGAGCTCTTTTCAGCGCATCACCCCGGAGACTGCAGAGTGCTATAATCTGGAAGGAATTTTACAAAAATGAGGGAAAATTTTCAAGGAAACAAGAGCACTAAGCCAATAAGCACTACAACATCTATTTACTTGCTCTGGAGCCCCTTTGCTAACTCTGTGCCAATTGCCTGCGGAATCAATGTATGTTATGGCTGTACGCTTGTCCACTGGATTGAAGGGAAGGAAATGCACCTCTTGGATGCCATCCCTAGCCTGTAGCAACAAATTGTCACTAAATCAATTCATTTATAATACAAATACGTGAAGTTTGGGATTGTCTTGCGTTCCAAGTTTGATATTGCAATATTCCCATCTTTCCAAACTTGGGTAGCATGCTCTTTATAATACAATTTTGTCTTTGCCAAATTCAAGATCCATTTATAATTCAGGTAGATTTTCTCATAGTTGAGGCTAATGCTTTAAATATCATGGAATTAATATTTTGAGATTATATACCTCCTTTGGATCACCCAACATTCCAACAATGCAAGCATCAATGGCATCCTGGTTCTCCACCCTAGAGGCCCTGGCTCCAAACAAAATTAACATGTCCTTGTCCATATTTTTTTCAAAAACCTGCAAATGATTATAAACTTAGAAGGATTCTTAAATAGATGACCATCTCAAATCAAACCTTTAAAATACACGGGAATTTGAACATACCTCAACCAAAGCCTTGTCCACTGTGAGCTTGTTCAATGTTAGAGTGCCGGTCTTGTCACTACATAAAACATCCATCCCTGCCATCTCCTCAATGGCTGTCATCCTCTTGGTGATGGCTCCTTGCTGGGAAAGTCGATGGGAACCGATAGCCATTGTTACTGACAAGACAGTAGGCATGGCAATCGGAATCCCTCCAATGAGAAGCACCAAGAGATTGTCAATTCCATCCCTATACTTGCGATGCTGAATTGGGTACATGACGACAATCTCTACAATGATCCCCACAGCAATGGAGCAAATGCAGAAGTTTCCAATTGATGTCAACACCTGCTCAGATCAATGATCATTATCAAATAGAGATTCAAAAGAACATTCACATAGAAAAGAGTAGAGAGGTAGTTTACCTTTTGGAAGTGGCCAACTTGATTGGTGCTGTCCACTAAGTGAGCAGCCTTACCAAAGAAGGTGTGGACCCCAGTGGCAATGACAATGGCTTCAATCTCACCTTGCTTAACGGTGGAGCCAGAGAAGACTTCATCACCTGGATTCTTCGTGACAGGCAATGATTCACCAGTGAGTGCAGACTGATCTATCTTGAGTGGGTCACCTTCCAAGAGACGAGCATCAGCAGGGATAATGTCTCCTAGCTTGACACTGATGATATCTCCTGGTACTAATATAGCAGCGTCCTGCTCGACCCATGCTCCATCTCGACGGACCTTGGTTTTTGGAGCAAGATTTGCCATGAGTGCTGCAGCAGCATTCCCTGCATTATTCTCTTCTATAAAGCTAATGGTGGAGTTGATAACCAGCAACACCACAATTCCCACAAAATCCTGCCAATCTGGTGGCTGGCCCTGCATTTTTCAATCAACGTCTTTTAGGGATCAATGCCATTGATTCACATTTCAAGAATACGTAGTTAGTAATTAGTATTGCGTACCCCGCCATTAGCCAACGCAATGGCCATGATAGCAGCAGCTTCCATCACCCATGATAGAGGGTTCCACATAAACCCCAAGAATTTCAGCACCTTACTTTCCTGTTTTCAAGATCAATGCCATTGATCAGCTTTTTTTCCTTTCATCAGGCAGTTGGAAGACTCAAGAAAATGAACTAGTCTATATATATATATATATATAATCAGCGGAGAATTGCCTTCTTCTCTTCCAGCTTGTTGTAGCCAAAAACACCCAATCTCTTTTGCCCTTCCTCATTTGTGAGACCCTCTTTTGTACAATTCAGTTCACGAAATACTTCTTCCACTGGTATGCGTTCCTGCAAGTATCAGAAACAGAGGATTCTTACACATATATACTCGCAGAGAAGAAGAAACCAAGAATCTGGATTCTGCATAATCAAGAGAAACGTACAAGATCAACATTCTCTTTCTTGATTTCTTCAAGGCCCGCCATGGTTG
This sequence comes from Prosopis cineraria, assembly GCF_029017545.1. NCBI lineage: Eukaryota > Viridiplantae > Streptophyta > Magnoliopsida > Fabales > Fabaceae > Prosopis > Prosopis cineraria. The sequence continues at coordinate 9,284,427 of NW_026555344.1, forward strand.
ATTCTACAGTTAAGTTAAAGAAGCTTGTTTTTTTGTTTTATAAAAATGGTAGTTAGTGAACAAGTTGTAATTGTTTCTTCACAAAGAAAAGATCATATATAATAACAGAGTTGCCCGATTCATTAGTATCTCTCTCTCTCTCTCTCTAAAATCACTCATTTCCATACACTATCTCTTTTTCATCTCTATCACACACTTGGGCTCTTCTGTAACCAATTTTTGTTTCTTCATTTTTGCCTATAAATTTTGCCAATGACTTGGTTATCTATGCTTTGGCACAACAGATGCTCACTACCATTTAATCTTTAGCCACGTGTCATGTGGTTGACTGTGGTTATTAATTATCATATCTACATGTTAAATCTGTTTTTTTTTTTTAGATGTATAAGTATCAATTTCTTAAATATGGAAAACTCAGTTTTTCAGGAATATAGATTATTATTATTTTTTTTTTGCATGAAATTTTCATTTATGTATTAAATTTCTGAACATCAACCTTTTATTTCCTAACCCTTTCTCTGACCTTTATCTTTTTTTTTTTTTTTTAAACTGACAAATGCATTAGATTCCTTTGGACTTGAACTTTTTTTCTTGGAATAAAAATCAACAGTGTTTTTGTTTCTGTAATCGTAAGAAGCGTAAAAAAAAATAAAAATATTATTTTTTATTTATATGAATTATATTTTATATGTTCAATCAGAATAATTATACTCAGTACTCACTATTTAATTTAATGTAATTTTCATTTAGAAGAAAAATGTTAAAACTCAAGAGAGTTGAATGTAATTCTTTTATGATTTACCCATTTATGAACTATTCAAATTTAAAGGTTTTGCGTTTGAAGTAACATTTTCTTTTTATTAATGAGAAAGCTAAAAGCATATTTTGATTCCTTGCTGTAACTTATTAAGTCTTCAAGGGTTAACTTATAATGTTTTCTGTAAAGATATAATCAAGTAGTTAAGATCAGAATGATATACCATGCGACATACATTAATAAATTAATTTATAGATATTTCGAGATGATTTTCAGGCAAAAGATGACATTATTTTAAACCTTTAAAATTTTAAAGAATCGCAATATTTATTTTTGGGATCTTTTTGGATCCACTATTTTATAGTTCTGATTTTTCGCATTTTATTTCCTTTTAACTGTTGGGAAAATTAATCCCTAGTGGGAAGAATATTATGATATTGTTCATGTTTGCATATAATATGCTGACGCTTTCTTGCAAATTTTTCGGAATAAAGTGAGGATTCATGGGAAATACATTTGAAAAATAACTTAAATTCGTTGGAAGTTATAAGAATTATAAGTCACCAAGAAGTTATGCAAGTCTTCCTATAAAATTAAAAGAAAGTTTAAATTATATAAGACTTTTCTGGGATAATTCCAGGGGACGGTATTTTAGTTAAAAAGAAAAAAAAGTAGTCCAATATAATCATTACAATAAGATTTATCCCCGTGACCAATAAAATTTAGTTCAATTGTTAAAGATTTGACATATACTTTACAAAGTTATGAGATCAAATCTTATTATTGATATGAAAATATTATATATAAGATTTGTAAGTACATTTTTAAACATTCTTTAACCCTAAAAGTATGCCTTGGTCTAGTGAGCTCCCGAGATTAGGGGTGAGCAAATCGAATTGAAATTGAAAATTGAATCAAATTTTTGTTATTTGATTCAGTCATTCAATTTTTTGATTTGATTTGATTTGTAAAAAAAATATTTTGGTTGATCAGTTCGATTTGGTTAGTAAGATTTAAAATTGAATAGACCAAACCAACTGAATTATCATATATGTATGTAATTTATAAATTTATAAATTATATTTAGTTTATTAATTGCTTTATTTTATTTTATTCTTTTCAATTTTATACTTAAATAAAAGTAAATATATAATTTGATAAGTTGAAACCTTAAGCCTTCATTAAAATGAGTTATTATCACTTTATAAGCCCAATTTTATGTATAAGTCTTGTTTATTTTAGTTAAAAAGAAAATAACAAAATGGGCTCGAGTCCAGTTAGTTTAACATGATGTCCAGAATTGAATTAATTGACTAAATTGAATTGTTAAATTTTAGTTTTATCATTGTTCGGTTTGAAAATTAGTTCATATTTTTAGTATTGTTCGATCAATCAATTTTACACATTTTGGCACCAAACTGACTGATACTTACCTCTACTTGAAACTCAACTCTTCTAAATTTTTTTATATAAATAATATTAATATTCAGTATAAAACCCATACAAAGTCATATAAACACCCAAAGCCTAAACAAGATTCAGGGAGAATGATAGATAAGGATTCTCTAAGAATATTAATATCAAATTAAGATTTTTCAACATTAACATACCTAAATTTTAGTACTCCTTGTCCCATATTTCAATAATAAAAGTTTTAATTTGATATTAATGTTCTTACAAGATTCTTACTTGTTATTCTTTCTAAGATTTATCCCTTTAGGTGATGTTGGCTATGCATATTTTGGATCAAATCTTGTTTATGATATGAGGACTTTGTTGGTAAGAATTTTTAAGTATTTCTTTAAGCATTCTTTAAATTTAAAAACATGTGGTGGATCTAGTGGGCTCCCCAACATTGATGATAAAATATAGTAACTATAAAGTATGTTTTATGGCATATAGCAATAAAGCATTAAAGGTGAAAAACATAAGTATAGCATAAGGTAAATTTAAGAAATTGAAGTAGAATCATATGAAATAAAAATTAAAAAAGAGATTAGAAAATTTTTTTTGAAATACAAATGATTATATATTAAGTATCAACACATGGATAGTCTAGAAACATAAAAGAAAGAAGTTAGATAATTAAACTTATAATGTTTTCCAATTAAGTTAAAGCACGTGGATTTATATATATATATATATATATATCACTTACTTTTGTCACTAACTCTTTCTATTAAATTTCTAACTTATTTTTAAAAATAAAAATAGTTTATTATAATTTGATTGATAAAGCATATCTTAAGTAAATGAATTTATATATCTATTTTTTACCTTAACAAATTAAATCAAGCGCCGTTCCCATCCAAAAAAAATCTGGAACCTGCCTTTTGGACCTAAAAGAGATTAGCTATTTGGGCCCAAGAAGTTAGACCCATGAAATGTTAGATGGCCCAGATTGATCCCTTTCTTCAAGTTACAAAGGAAATTAAAAAACCAAAAAAAAGAAGAAGAGTGATTTCGATGCATGGGCTTGGAAAAAGGAAGGGAAATTCGCCATTAGTCCCAATTTAACTAATTATAAATAAAACTCCTAAATTTGATTAGTTACAAGAGGTCACAAATTACTTGTTTGTCATTTGAAAAACTAAGCAGTCTTAGTGTCCTGTTGAAGAACAAGAGCTAAATCAGGAATTGGAGAAAAGATAGGATGAAAGCTAACAACACAAGACAAAGGCTTGTTTGGCACTATCAATGAGTTATTAAAATTTAATGACCTGTTGGATTTTTAGTATTTTGATAAAAGTTATAGAGACATTATTTTTAAATAGTGATTTGAAGAATTTGTATAAAAAAAAACTTAATATCATACTTCCTATGTTAAAAATATAAGACATTTTTAACTGAATTTTACTTTCAATAAAATAGTTAATTGTTTTTAAAATAATACTAATTTTCATATTTACTCTTATTTAATAAGGTATTTCACTTAAAAATAAGGAAAAATATAATTTTTCATCCTTGCACTGTACGTGTATTTTGCTATAGGTTAATGTACCTTTTTTTTTCAGTTTTCTAGGTTCCTACATTTTCATTTTTTAATATTTTAGATCTCTAAATGAATAAAGTATAGGGATCTTGAAGGGACTTAAAACACTAGAAAATGAAATTGTGGGGACTTAAAATACTGAAAAAAGTGCAGGGACCTATAATAAAACACGATCAAAATGCAAGAATAAAAAATTATATTTTCCTTAAAAATAAATATACAGTAGTTTCTTTGTTAAAGGAATTTTTGAAAAAATATATTAATTATATGCTAAAATATTAAAAATAGTTTATATTTTTTTAACATCAAAACCTTCAAAACATGTCTTTTGACCTAGAGGGTAGGAATTTGAGCAAATTTTGCTGCAAGTAAATAATAATATTTAAGATAAAATAAAGGGCAATTCGATATCTCACCCCACAATTTCAAAATGACATTTAGGTCCTTCGGGTAATAAACAAATTTTTAAAAAGAACTTATTTACATTAATTTTCTTATTTGGGATTTAATAGTGAATTTCTCAAAAAATAACTTGAAAATTTATAACAGTATCAATATCTTGTTACACTATGGAAGCCTTATTACAATAACAATATCAATGTATAATATAAAATCTATAATTGTATCATTCAAGCAGAAACAGGTAGCAATATACAATTTTGTGGGAAAAAAATAATGCAATACCTCCTCCATCTCATTTTATAAAACATTTTTTGAAGTGATTTGATATTCCAAAATATAAAATATTTTGAATAAAATAATATTTGTTGGCATAAAAAAATTTCATTAATGATTATTATTTTAATATTATCTTTCATTATTTCGTTCCATAGATAAATTTCCTTCTCTCTTTGTATTATTAACGAAATGTACTTTAGAAGTTTATAAAAAAAATTAAGACTATAAACTGTATTTAATAAAAAAATTTGTATATATAACTTTTTCAAAAAATATTTTATAAGTTGGGAAAGAAATTTTTAGATAGATTGAATACGTTATACCATTTATAATCTATTCAATTAGAACATGATATTCTGATAGTATTAAATATAAATTAATTCTAACATTAATAATAGCAGATAGGAAAAAAATAAGAAAATGAATATGCATTTTGTCAAAACAATAAAATTAATTAAAATAATATTATATAAAATTTTATTTAAATTACTTAAAATATTCTAATTAAATAAATTATAATTGACTTGATGCACTTGATTTAGTTAAGAATTTGTCAAGCTGGATAGAGGGAGTGTTATTTAGATATTGTTCTGTATGGGAGGCCAATTTAATTGCCCCTCAAATTGTCATGGGAAAAGGGCCCATTCAGAAATTTAATTAGAGAAGAGGAATTAGATAAAATGCAGAATACAGACACTAAAATGTGGGACATGGAAGAAAAAATGATTTTTTTTTGGTGCAGACAAAAAAGGGGTTGGGAAAAAATTGCATTTTATTTTTCAAATTCTGCATTTTTCGTGTTTTGGGCAGAAAAAATCTAGATTATGTCTCCCAATTAAATTTGTGATTAGGTCCTTATCCCCACGCGGCTGGTTCCAATAAAACCTTGAGTTAACCAAATAGTACTTCCCCATTTTTAAATATTTAAAAAATAACTAATTGATACCAAGATTGTTAAGTTTGTGAGTTCAAATAAATTTGTGATAGAAATTTAAATTTGTATTGCAAACTTAGATTGTAAACTCGTAAGAGTTTACTTCTTTTAATAAATAGCTATTAAAATATTATTATAATTTAATTTAAATATATTAAAAATAAAAATTATTGAAATTAAACTCATATACGTTGATAAATTATTATATACAAGACATATAAAAATTTTAAAATAGAGAAACTTATTTTTGATATTTTTATTTTCTTTTTTATTCATATTAATTATTGCATTTCAAGTTTTTTTTTGAACTAGATCTTATAACTTTTATGAAATAAATTTTTTATAATATGTAATTAACTCGCTCAACTAAAAAAAAATTGAGAGGTTAACAAGTTTAATCAAACTTGCATGTACTCTAAGTTTATAAATTAGTTGACATAATTTTGTAAGTTAAAAATAAAAAAATGATAAATTTAAAGGTAAACTCATGAGTTTAACCGAGTTTGTATCTAGTCCAAATTTATAAGTGAATTGACATGATTTTATAAGCTGAAAATATAAAAACGTTAAATTTATAGAGTCAACTCAAGAGTTTGATAATTATGATTCATACAATTTAATTTTTTTTAAAATAATTATATAGTTTAAGAAAACTAGTTAAGTATAATAATTATATCCAAAATTAAAAAATTGGACTAAATTATTTCTATAAAGAATGAAATAAATTTTTCTAGTGAAAATAAACATTGACTTTATGAGGGGCAATTTGGACAAAATGTAATTATGTTTCTTAAAATTTGTAATTTTGTTTATAAATAAAAAAAGCAAAGAAATATATAATAGTTTCTCTAATATATTTAAAAACGGATAGAGTACATTATCCCCACGGCGAAGTTGACAATTCTGGGCTCAAACACTCGGAAAAGTTGATTAATTAATTACAATCTTATATTTAAAAAATATATAAAAAGGAGTAGTTTTTTCTTAAGTAAATAAATTGATACAAAGGGGATCTATAAAATATCACAGTAAATATAATTTTCTGAAGCAGTTGCCAAGGTTAATTAAACCCGACAGAAGCTCCTTACTTTGCCCTTAATGAAAGAAATTGCCATTGTTAGACTACACTTCTTCCATCAAAAACTAATATTTTAGATAAAATAATGTATACCAATAAAATTTATTAAATATACTTTACAATAATATTCTAACAACACAAAAATATAAAATTTTTAAAATACTTTTAATTCATACTCCACTTGTTAAAGAGCATTAAAGAGAGAGAATATTGTGGGTAGGTTAATATTAGAAAAGCAACATTAATAAAAATTAATTTTTATCAAAGTATCTTATATTTAATAGTACTAAAATCTTTTTTAAAAACGTTTTATAATTTGAAACAGATGGAATTAATGTTGGATTTGAATATCTCAATTTATATGAATAAGTAAAGAATGTATGCGTATCTGAGGAATCCATTGATCGCCTAAGATAACTTGATTATTTCAAATGTAGACAGATGCACAACCCATTAGTCCTCAGAGCTTTCAGAGAGTGCAGAGATAATGAAGCAGTAGAGAATGAGTCGTGTGTGTGGTGGTTATCGATTGATTGACTTATAACAATTAAATCAGTAACCACATTATTATATAATTAAAATAATTATATTACATTATCTTTGACTCAATCAGTTAAGAAATAGGGAATAACTGATGACTATTGGATTATAGGTTGGGCCTCTACCTATTGGGCTCACTTGTATGGTCCACCTATCACAGTCCACACAAGATCAAAAAGACCAATCTGTTTGGACTTATTAATTAATGCTAATCTATAAATAATATTCCAACAATCTCCCACTTGGATTGTATTAATTAAGAAAGTTGTATAAACAAGCCACAAATAAAATTCAAAAAATAAAACTTCATAAGATCACTGGATTCTATGGGGAAATAAGTGATATGATGTCTCATAATCTGAATAAAATATGAAATTTTATTTCAAACACAGCTTAGTAAGATAACAACATAAATCATTGATTCCTATAGGAAAACAAGTGACATGCATAGCATACCACAATAGAATCATTGAATCCTATGTGGATACAAATGATATAAATGCATCTAACTGAACTAAACATAACTCAGAAAAAAAAACAAAAGCCTAAAGAGAAATTACAACATAAAAAGTTCTGAAACTCCCACTAAACGAGGGCATCAAAGGAATTCATAATACCTATACAGGTTACATGATTTTGAAAAACTTTTATAGGTAAGCCCTTGGTCAGCGAATCTACAAGCATTTGCGTGTCAGGAATGTGTACCATATGGATCTGAGACTTAGTAATTTTCTCTTTTACAAACATAAGTTTGATATCAAAATGCTTTATACGATTGGAATTTCTATGATTATTAGCATAATATATTGTAGATTTGTTATCACAATGAATGGTTAGAGAGGATGTGATATTGACTCAACTAGGCACATGCCAGTTATCAACTTCCTCAACCATATAGCATAACGTGTAGTCTCAAAACAAACAATATACTCAGCTTCCATAGATGAAATTGTTGTAAGTGTCTGTTTCACACTTTTTCAAGAAATGACTCCTCCATACAACATGAAAATATAGCCAGTCGTAGACTTATAATCATCCAGACATGAGGCAAAATCTGAATCTGAAAAGCCAATAATTTTAAGATCTTCTGATCCCTTAAAGTCATAATCAAAATACCCAACAACCTCAAGAGAATTTGACCTTCTGTAAGTCAACATATAACTCTTCATACCTTTAAGATATCTCATAACTTTCTTAGCAACCTTCTAATGATCTGAACCTGGATCATTTAGGTATCGACCCAACACTCTAATGGCAAAGGCTATATCTGGTCGAGTACACACTTACACATACATAAGGCTGCCGACAGTGAAAGCGTATGGTATCTTTCTCATTTCAACTCTCTTCTTATCATCCTTAGGATACTGTAACTCTGACAATAGCTCACTTTTCTGTACAGGAGCAGGTGAGGGAGAACATGAACCCATTCTAAATTTCTTAAGTACCCAATCAATATAGGTGGTCTGTGATGAACCAAGAATAACACGACATCTATCACGATAAACTTGTATCCCAAGAACAAAGAAGGCTTCACCCATGTCCTTCATGTCAAAATGGTAAGACAATAGGTGTTTTATCTCATTGAGAAAATTCATTGAATTGCTGGTTAATAAGATATCATTAATATAGAGAACAAGAATGGCAAAATTATTCCTATCAAACTTCTGATAGATACACTGATCTGAGACATTCTCAACAAAATTGAGTTAGGTGATAACTTCATCAAACTTCAGATACCACTGCTTATAGGCCTGTTTTAGCCTATAGATGGATCTCTTCAATCTGCACACTAAATATTCTTTACCAGATTCAACAAAACCATCAGGTTGTGTCATGTAGACATCTTCATACAAATTGCCATTCAAGAATGCAGTCTTGACATCCATTTGGTGAAGATCAAGATTAAACTGTGCAACTAAAGTCATTACCATTCTAAAAGCATCTTTGGTGGATACCAAAGAGAAGGTCTCTATGTAATCAATACTTTCTTTCTGGTTATAGCCCTTAGCTATAAGTCTGACTTTGTATCTAGCAATTTCACCTCTAACTCCTTGTTTTATTTTAAAGACCCACTTGCAACCCACTGGTTTGAAACCTTTTGGTAGCTCAACAAGCTCCCATACGTGATTACGGTACATAGAGGTGATTTCTTCACTTATAGCCTCCAACCATTCAGAAAAATACGAGCTAGAAATAGCCTCTTAATAAGATATTAGGTCTAAACTATCAATAACATCTGAATCAAATTTTAGGAAATACATTATGTAATCATCTAGAATAGCAGACCTACGAACCCTTTGAGACTGTCTTGGTTTAACAACCAGATCCTCATCACTCTCTAAAGGTGGTTCATCTTTTGCTTCACCCTAATCCACGATATTATTTCTATCAATATGAGGGGTTGGCACGATAGGCATAAGAAAAATATTGCTTTCATCATGTAAAGTGATATGTCTAGGCACAGAGCTCCCACTATCTAAGGCATCTTCAAAGAAGTAAGCTTGGTCAGATTCAATTACCCTAGTATGATTTGGACAATAGAATCTGTACCCACGAGATCCGATGCAATAGCCAATAAAAAAACCATCAACAATTTTAGTATCAAGTTTCATCTGTTATGGATTGTAAGGTCTTACCTGTGCTTTACAACCCTAAATTCACATATACTTCAGCGCAGGAGTCCTTCCAAAATACAACTCATATGGAGTATTTAGAATTGACTTGCTAGGAACTTAATTCAAAATATAAATAGCAGTTTTAACTGTATCATCCCATAAGAATTTAGGTAGTGAGGAGTGACTGATCATGCTTCTAACCATATCCATGAGAGTATAATTTTACCTTTCTGCAACCCCATTTTACTGCAGGATGCCAGGTATAGTATACTGAGCTTCAATGGCACAGGGTTTCTGTCAGTCTCAGTATATCTCCCATAAAATTCTCCTCCTCTATCAGATCTCACACATTTGATTAACTTTTCAGATTTCAATTTGACTGCTACCTTAAAGGTCTTGAATGCATTAAAAGACTCACCCTTCTCACACAAGAGTTCAATCTATCCATGATGAGAGTAATCATCTGTGAAGGTGATGAAATATCTGAAAGCCAGAGGTGTGATAGGTCTACAGATGTCAGTATGGATTAGGTCTAAAGTGTTTTCAGACCTCTTCGCCTCTTTGGTTCTGGCTCTAGCAGGAAATTTTTCCTTTATGCAATCAACACAAGTCTCAAAATCTGAAAAATCAAGGTCTTGCAAGATATCTTACTTGGCCATGCGTTCCAATCTCTCCCTAGAGATATGACCTAAACGACGATGCCATAACATGAAGGAATTATCATTGAGCCTTTGATGTTTATGCCTAATGGCAGCATTGATATGGAGATTAAGAATTTCAAGTGACCAATCATTCAATCGATATAAATTATATATCAAGAAAGCGTACCCAAAATTAATGGAATTAAAATAAATATACATTTTTTCATTTCTTCGGAGGAATAAATAGCCACAAATATCCAATGCAGAAGTTGAAATTAAATTCCTCTTTGCAGAAGGTACATAAATAACATTGTTCAAATGTAAAACATGACCAGAATTTAAATACAAAGAAATAGTTTCAATTCATTCAACTGATGCCTTGCTCCCTACTATGCCAAAGATTAACCTCTGTGCCTCACTTAGAACCTTCTGGTTCCTTAGCCTCTGTAAAGAGTTTACAATATATAGAGTGGCACCAGAATCCAGCCATCATGAGTTAAAGGAAGCTTTAATGGTGTTAGCTTCGAAAACAAACTAGAGCTAGAGGGGCAGTCTAAAGAATTATACCTTCACTTTCTTATTTGTTCTTCAATTTGAAACAATTAGCTTTAATATGACCCAGTTTTTTGCAATAATTGCACAACCCCTTAAAGGGTTTTTTCCTCGACTTCTTACTCTTATCACCATCCTTCTTAAAAGTTGAATTATTAGGCTTTGGGGCATCATGCTTCTTCCCCCTTTTTCTTATATGACCCTCCAGATTTATTGCTAAAACTATGAGAAACATAGTTTATTGAGTGAGAGGAATACTTCTTTATAGCTTCCTCTTCAGTGACTATTGATATCACCTGATCAACAGACCATTTAGCTTCTTATGAGTTGTATGAAATCCTCAAGAATGCGTATTTCAATGGTAGTGATTGAAGAACATGGTAAACTTATGTACGTTCACCCAAGTCAATTCCATATGATTTAAGCTTTTTATAGTAATGAACAAGCTTCAGAATGTGCTCCTTAACACCAGAAACTCTGTCATATTGAGTATTGTCAAAAAGTGATAAATAGTAGTTCTTTTGAGTCTTGTCAAGCTTCTTGTATTTATTACCAACAGCTTTCAAGTATTCCACTGCAGTATCCTTTTCAGGAATGCTATCTCTAATTCTCTTTTCAATTGTGTACTTGATGATTGCTAGATAGATCTCGTTGGACTCACTCCATTGTTTATGGAAGGCCATTTTAGAAGTATTGGACTCTGTAGAGAGATCCGTAGGCTTGGGTTCTCTCAGAGTTAAATCTTTCTTAGAAATGGTTAGATACATATTTAGGAACTCTTTTCAATCATCATAGTTAATCTCATTGAGAGCCTTCACAAAGGATAGTTACGAAAAGCAAAAACTGAAATCGTAAAATAGAAAATGGGAAATATTAATTATGCGTGCATAACATAATTATAAAATAGAATTCCCCAACAAGCAATTATCAATTTGCAACTTAATCATGCTCCAAGAAGGCTCACATACCATAAAAATTTAGCTTATACAAAAGTCTATATAAAATAATGCATTAAATATTTTCATACCTATAGGGTACAACAAATATCTGACACATTTAAAAAAAGTTTTATTAGCCTATCCTCAAAAACCAACAATCAAAATCACATTAATAATGTCACACCTATGGGATATGTTCATTACCAATGTTGTAAGATCCTAAGTATCACCAATAATTCACAAAGTCATAAATTTTATGACCTTAGGACAAAACGGAATAATTTCAAAAGTCTTTGGGACCTTTTAGGAATTAGAGACTAAATTTAGGACTTAAGTGAAATTTTGAAAGGTTTTAAGGGGTAAATTAATAATTCTGGAAGAGATTTGGGTCCAAAATATAATTTTAGAAGTTAAAGGACTCAAATATAATTTTTAGAAATTTCTCGGTTCACATTGTGAATAGAAGAAATAGTGGGCCAAGGCGGTAGTTTAAACTGGGGCCGAAATATAATTTATGAACTTTTTTTAACACTGATCTGGGCTAATGCATTTTGGGCCCAAACTAGTTTTTTTTTTACAAATTTGGGCCCAAACAAAATTTAGGCCCAGAACCATGAAATCAGATCCCTAGGATCCGATTTCTGACCCTATTGTTGCATCTTCCAACTACCACAAGCCATAGAAGCCATAAGAGGGTAGCATAGTGATGGCACTGTGAACCATTCGATCACCACAATGCCGATGACCATGCAACGACCTACCGCTACACCAGCAATTGCTTCGGTGACGTGAAACTAACCATTTTTGCATCTCTATGGTCTCCGCTAAACTAGAATAGTGGAGACGACGTCGGCTAAAGAATCTCCATCAACGGTGAAGGCAAGACGACGTTAATAGCCAAGGCACAGCGGCAACAACAGAAGCTCTTTTACATACCAGCTGCCATGTCGAAAAAAAATCTGAATTCTCTCTCTCGAGCGACAACAAAACCTCTCAAAGTTGGGAGGGAAGATAACGTAGATGGTACCAACAGAATAAAAAAAACTACTATGAGAGATCAAGATTATAGCAACAACAGGCATCAAGATTATTTGTAAAGAATAATCGAATCTCTAATGAATTTAATTTTCATTATCATATTCAATAAGAATTGAAAATGAGAACTAAACATACATGAATATGATAAACAAATCAAGGAATTTCTATCTAGTTTATCATAATCTCCATAAGCATATTGAATTGTGATATAAATTAATATTCATAACCAGGCTTTAATGCCACGTGTTACATTTAATATCTCAATTTTTATATGATCTAATAAGATAGAATAAAGAAACATGTGTGTACCTGAAGAATCCATTGATCGCTTAAGATAACTTAATTACCTTGAGTGTAGATAGATGCACAACTCACTGGTCTCCAGAGTCATTAGAGAGTGCAAAGATAATGGAGCAATAGAGAATGAGTCGTGTTTGTAGTGGTTATCAATTGATTAACTTATAAGAATTAGATCTGTAATCGCCTTATTATATAATTAAAATAATTATATTACATTATCTCTGACTCAATCAATTAAGAAATAGAGAATAATTGACAGCTACTTGGTTATGGGTTGGGCTTTTGCCCATTGGGCTCACTTGTGTAGTCCATCTACCACGGTCCACATAAGATCATAAAGACCAATCTGTTTGGGCTTATTAATTAATGCTAATCCATAAATAGTATTCCACCATTGAGTAGTTTGGTAATCTTTAAAGTTATTTTAAATCTAAATCGTTTAGATACATTAATTAAGTCTTAAAAGTTTAGCAAAACTAAATCTTCCTCTATAGTGAATCACATTCACATTTATAGCAGAGCTAATTAATGCATACCATAGATATGCCAATGACAGGTTTAAACTTAGACGTCTTCCAAAAAAAAAAAAAAGAAGTGACATTATTACTAAGATAGTTTGCCGTGTACATTTAATTCTTTTGTTTGCTAAGTACCTTGGGAGCCCATTGTCAATAACCTTTTTTCATAAAAGAAAAACTTGTCTATTTTTTTAAGAATTAAACTCATTAAAATCTCTCATCTCATCCGCTTTCCTTGTATCAAAATATTAATATCATGCACATCGTTTGCGTAAAAAATATAATTAAATATCTCATAACTCAAAGAATGTTTTTAAATATACTTGCAAATATAGCACAAAAGGATATGACTGCTTAAACACAAAATCTCAAATCCAACTTCATATGAATGCAAAAAATATCTTTGAGAGAGCTATACTCTCAATTAGGTATGCTCAAATTGAACCCAATTAAATGATCATATATACAAAAAAAAATAGAAAAAAATTAATCATTTGGTTCTTATAGTTTTAACGCAATTATAACTCAATCTTTCAACTTTGACTCATTGTAACTCAATTTTTAAAATTTTGACTGGTTGTAACCCAATACTTAAACTTTAACTCTTACAACTCAATCCTTATTTTTTAATCATTTAAATATTAGTCCATAAATCTTAAAAAATAAAATTGTAAAGATTAAAATTATGTTAAAATTTATCACTAATATATTAAATTACTAAACCCTTCTAAACTTTATAAATATTATAAATATTAAAAGTTTAAATATTTTTAATCTTTATATTTTTATTTTTTAAAATATAAGGGACTAATATTTAAATAGTTGAAACTATAGGAATTGATTTGCAAGAAATAAAGTTCAAAGATTGAATTACAACTAACTTAAAGTTATAAGAATTAGTTAAAATTTATAATTGAGTTATAATTGAGTCAAAATTATAAACACAAATGAACAATTTTTTCTAAAAAAGTATACTTACAAATTTCCCTCTATAACAAGGACCTTACGTTGAAAATGATATTTAAACCTATATACGTTTACATGGGATATTGTTTTACATTTTTACCAATTACATTGAACCAATTAACCTTCATTAGCCATTCGCCATGTTTTGTGTACGTATTATTAATCTTGGAAGAGTGTCATGTTACTAATTGAAGTTGCTTATGGTATTAATAAGCAGTGGGTGCCACATAGTCAAAGGTGACTTGTAGTTCATTGTACTTAGGCAAATCATGTCAATTTTTCTTTTCATTTGTTTTTTTTTTTTTGAGCATATGATTTATTCTCAAAATTCAGGAAAAAAACCAAATGACTTTGAAACTGTTGTGTCGACAATCGACATGGAGCTCAACGTTCATCAACCAACCCAATTATTTCTTTCTTTCTTTCTTTGCTTTTGTTTTTTCCCCCGAACGAACCAAACAAGACGTGTGGAATTGATAAGATTTTTAATGAAGATGTCATATTCTAGTCTTGAACGAAAGCGTCGTTGAATCACGAATACCTTAATTTATTTGGTTGAGGCCACGTGAATTTGAGGTCCCTTCTATAGTGGTTACCCATGTGAATTTAAATTGTTGTCTCTATATTCACAAATTTGAAGAAATGCATGAGCACAAATTTCTTTTTAATTTGATAAAATATCTTATGACCGTATTTAAACTAGTGAATTGTTTATTCTTATATTAATTTCATACTGTTGAGTGATAGCCCGGCATGCTCAACCTTGCCCGAGTTGTTCAGGCTTAGTAGGCCAAGCACTAGGCCTACCCAACCTAGCCCAAACATATACTATCTTTTTGAAAAGTTTTTTTGGGAATAATATTTTTAATAATATTACTTTTTGTTAAATGTTATCATGAACTATATTATTCTTATGATTTTTAAGACATTTTTTATCATTGCAATTTTTTAATATATTTCAAATTTTTAAAATTTGTTTTTAACTTAATATTATGTAAAAAATTGACAATGGTTAATCATATGTAATTTAAAAAAATTATTTTTGATTCTAATATTAGTTTTATAAAGGATATATTTTAAATAATAATAATTATATTTTTTTCAAACAAAAAATTTATATATTCTTAAAAAAAATATTTGTAAAAATTTTTCAGTGACCTGTCCAAGACATTAGGGCATCAAGCTACCCGAACTTTAAATTGGGCTTGGCATTACCTCTGCCCGACCTTACTCATATGCAGCCTTACTTGATAAAGAACTTCTACTATGTGGAACCATTATTACTAATGGCCTTACAAGTAGATTGGAATGTCCTTAATATTTTTATTTAACATGATTATATATTTTAGAACTCAAAATTAACATCTAAAGATAAGTTTAACTCCCTTGACCAATTGAATCAAATGCCTCTCAACAATGAATTGTTATTCTAGATAGGTGGATTATATATTGCTGGAAATGGAGAGTAGTCATCCGATAATGAGGGGAGAGAAAAAATGAGTGATGAGAAGTTTATAAGTTTGCTTCAAATGAGTGTGCAAGGTTTCAATATCATTTTTCATAGAAATTTGAGGTGAAGCCTTACTTTTATACTATTTGTTGGAAACAGGAAGTGACCACCCAAAGATAGAAAAGAGAATGAATGGGCGATAAGAAGTGAATGATACCATATCTTAACTTAAAATCTTAAGATTAAGTCTTTACATGCAACTTCCCATATGTTTAGAATTGTAATACCATTTGTTGGAAACAGAAAGTGACTGCCTAAAGACAGGAAAGAGAATGAATGGGCGATAAGAAGTGTATGATACCACATGTTAACTTAAAATTTTAAGACTAAGTCTTTACATGCAACTTTCCATACGTTTAGAATTGTAATACTTTTTTTTCTTTTCAAAAATGTCTTTAATTATGGATATAATTGATAAGGTTTTAAATTAAGACAACCTATTAAATAAGATTAAATATGAAAATAATATGTAATTTTAAGTACCATTAATTAACTAACTCATTAAAATGTGTAAATTTGTTGAAAGTATTTTATAATATTGAATGAGAAGATTATTATTTATTACTAATGGCCCAACTTTATTCAAATGTAAAACGTAACTTTCCATGCCAGCTGATCTGCCCAAGAGATTCTCGTTCTTCCGTGGTTAAGTTTTTGATCTCCCCAAAATCGTGTGACAATTTGTTTTCGATTCTGGCATAATTAGATCTTAAAAACTGTAAATCATTTGACTACCTAAAGCGTTGACTTTTTCATCTGAAAGCAAAGGCAAGTGCTCCGAAATGATGCCACTATTTTCCAAGCAGTACAGATAGACATGCATGAACCAAGTTGTCAGATATCATCGAAGACGTCAATTTTTCATAAGAAATTTGGGCAGAATAGTGTCATTTATTATCACGTGATGTTCATCACCCAAGGGCTGAAAAAGGAAGACCAGTATCTATCATTACAAAGATCAGTATGGGTCTCTCTGCAAATCTCCCACACCTTAAGCGTTGGTATATGAGATAGAAACATGTTTTCTTGCGATAATTTCAAAGAGCAAACTAGCTAGAGACATAGGAATAATGGGGCTAATTATTCGAAGTTTAGAGCTTAGAATTCTGGATTTTTTTTATGTAAAACTAAAAGCAAGAGAAATTTTCTATGTTCTTGATGTTGAAATAAAAAGAAAGAAGAATTCGGCAATATATGGCAATATATGTTGAGGCTAATCGCTTACAATACGAGGAGAAGTGTTTATATTTAATATAATTGACTATATCTCAAATAGGGTTGCCAATAATAAGAGGACACATGTATGCAATAAAAAAAAGAAAGAAGGAAAAAAGAAAGAAAATAAATAAATAAATGGTTAGATTAACTGAATCTAGTTCTATTTATAAAATAAAAAAAATTATTCCTATCTAAAAGTTATGTCATTCAATTTAGTAGCGGTTTTCTTACTAATGCAAGTTTTGAAATTTTGAAATTTGGCAGGAAATGTGATAATTGTTTATAAAAACTCTATTGAGTTTTAAAAATTTAAATTTCCCTCTCAAAGCCAGATTTAAAATGTTTTTTGGCAAAACTTTCTGGCGGTTTAAATAATCGCTACTAAATTTTGATAATTTTTTTAAAAAATTGCAAAAATTTTATTAATTTTAAATTATATTTATATAATAATGTTATGGTTTTTATATTTTAAATCATATTTGCATAAATTTTAAATAATATTAATTTGTTATTGAAAGGGAAGAAATGAGTTTTATATATAGATAATTAAAGAAAAGAAGAAGACATAAAAAAATAGGAGAAGAAAATGTTAGTATATGAAAATAAAATTAAAGAATGTTGGAGAAAATAAAGTGTAATAATGCAAATAAATAATAAAATAAAATAAATAAGAAATAAGGTAATTTTTACTAGAAGAGAGGAGAGAAACACTAGAGAGGAGAGAAGGAAGATGAAGGGAGTAATTGATGCAAATCAATGCAGGAGCTAGGGGTTTTTATAAGCGCCGAATTTAGCACTGGTTAGTTGGTAGCGGTTGAAGCTTGCAGTGATTTGCACGCGGAATGTGATGGCGATTTACAAACTACTACCATTGATAGACATCAAGAAAAAGAGGAAAAGGATTCTCAAAAACACCACAGCCTTCTCAGCGATGTTAGGCTGCTCTGAACCGTCAACCTCCTCCTCTAAGTCCTTGGTACCATCTAGAACACTGTTTAGATTGATGGTTATTAAGAAAAAGAGAGAAAGGATTCTCAAAAACATTGTGGTGAGAGATTTCAAAGGGAGAGATCGAATAAAAATTTGCTAAAAGTGACAAAAAGAGGAGTCGTTATGCTTTTATAGATGTGATGCTCGTAGCAACTTTCAACCAAACTGCTATGAGCTTGTTGCAATTTTACAATAATCACTACAACGATCATGACAAAGCTCTTCATTCTTCACATTGTCATTATGGCACAATCCCTACTTTGTAGTGGTTTGACTTAGAACTGCTACAAAGACCACAATGTAACATCTTCAAATTTTAAGACTTGGAATCTTAAGGATTTTATAGGGGCAAATGAGTAATTATAACATTTATCAAATTAATGGTTTTTTTTGGACCACTGATTAGTTTGTTGGATTATTGAACAGCCTTAGAAGTGGAATAGGATAGAGTTTAGGCTGACCGAGCCTAAAAGCAAGACCAAAATTTGGGCTACCTTGCTATACCATTTGCCACGGTAGAGGCAACATGAGCCCCGATGGAATGGACAAATTTTTGTTAAACCTGTCGTGAGACCAATTTGAGAAATAGATGAAAGAAGGAAAGAAATGTAAGAGGCGACAGTAAGGGAGCTTTTGGTTGTTAGGGCTTTAATCTTTGAGCCATTTTGAGGAACTTTAAGCTAGACAAATATTTGGGTAAGCTTTTTAACTCTCCCTCCTCCTCTCTACTCGAATTTTTTTGAGGTTTTGGGTAAGTTTGGATAATGATCATTTCATCTTTCCTTAGGTTATTGCTAAACCCTTTGAGTTTATGGGGAGTTAATTTAATCTTCTATGCTTACGCTTAGTGAATTTATGAAGATTTAGAATTTTGGGAGTAATATGGGTTGTAATTTAGTGTTATCTAAATTTATGGATATTAAATAGAGCTAATAGAATGTGGTTGGAGTGTTGGTTAGGCTAATGATACATTTTGGAGAGTGACGATAACCTATCCTAGCTTAAAAGTGTATTTACTAGAGTTGTAATTTAATGATTAGTGTTAAATCTTGTAGATTAATTATTGTTCAAATCCCTTTGAGTTAGTGGAGGCTAAGGGATTAAATTATTTGCCACAGGCAAGTTGAGGTAACTAGAGGATCTAATCTTTTTACTTGTTTGTCTGGATGATTGTGACTGTTTGTTAAATTATATCCTATTGTTTTCTTAGGTAATGTAAAAAGATGAATGTTTACTTGTGGTTTTGGAAACTTGTGTGAAGTTGGATATATTTGAAAGGATGCATTTATGCCAAAAATATGTATATATGTTTGCAAAATTAGTTTTTAGTTTGGAAATGTTAGTGCGTCGTTTTGAACTAGATACATTGTCATATGACTATGCCTTGTTGTGACACATATGTGAGCATAATTATTATGAGAGGGTAGGAGATCACCCTAAGGAAGAATTACATACTTATAAATCCATATGGTACCTATCAGCACCTTAGGTGGCCTTAATGCTCAATGTTTCTTGTTTGAATATTTTAGTAGTATCATTATGATAGATTGGACATACGACACCTCGAATATTCAAAAAAGGAAGAATCTATAGTTTGAGAATGGGTAAAGGCATCTTTGGCCAAGCTGCCTCCCATAATTGGTGACTTTGGACTAGTCTAATCATATAAACTTAGCCCTATTGAATTGTTAGCTCATATATTCAATCAAAGGTAATAAGGAGAATTTAAGGTAGAGTGATTGATCATGCATCATTTAGATGTGAAATATGCTTATTATGCTTCTTTATTACCTGTTTTATTTGCCACCTCATATGCTTATGAACTCTCATATCATACTTATAAATAAATTAGATTGTTTGGTTATTGAGACATTGTTCTCACCCTCATAGTTATAATGTTATAGGTGAAGGCTCCACTAAAGGCAAAGAGAAGGAAGAAGCCATCAAGGAGTAAGAGTGCTATTAGTTGTATAGCTTTTTCTTTTGGTTGTACTTAGTGTGTGTTAGTGTGTGTGTGTGTGTAATAAAGATGTTAAGACAAATTTACACCATTACCCCTTAATTAATGTTGATTTGGGGTTTTGATGGTCATATGATGTTTGAGATGTTTGTATGAGTAATTATGTATTTAATTAGTTACTTTGGGGTTTGTATGAGTTGGTTTAAATGGTTCTTAGCCTATTGACATTTGATTTATGGATTTGGACACCCTTGTACTTGTTTTAAAGTACAAATGTGGTTTTTTTCCACCTAAGTGTTTAATTTGTAAATGGTGAGGTGTTTTGATGTAAAACCTATGCCAATAGTTAGGTGGCTTAATTAGTTGTACATGAACACTTGAATCACTCAAATCAAACATCAAATGGTGAAACAACACATTTCAAGCAACACATTTTGAAAGTTAATATGAAATGCTATCATGATAAAGCCAGTGCATCGCGGCATAAGGTGTATGTGCCACGCTGCGACAAGTGGCTCAAAAAGGAGACTTGCCCCTCTATGTCATCCACTGCGGAGGATGGAGCATTTTAAGAAAAATACCTATTTTGCCCTTGTGTTATCCCTTGTTTATTTTCTATCTTGTCATGCTTCCATAACTTATTAGTTAATAGTTTTACCTTATTTGAGCTCAAACACTATTTCAAAGGATTTTAGGATCTTAATGTTTTAATCAAATTTTAACTCCTATCACTTGTTTATTATGATAACTTAATATAAGGATTTGTCTAATTTTAATTATTATGGTAGTGTTATGTGATGTGTTCTGGTAATATTGTGGTGGACATTATAACTGCAACAAGCTCTAACTCCTTGATTTTTGTTACAAGCTAGTCACAGTTCTACAAGAAATCGCTACCAACATATAACAGTGCTTAGTAACAAATCATTACCCAAACTGCGACAATGTTTCGTGCCATTTAGCGCCTAACCTTGCAACAGTTCTAGAAACCACTACAAATGTTTTGCAATGGATTTGGGCCAACAAACCTCTAGTTAAATTGCTACCGTGAATTAAAACATTAAAAAATAGTTGCAGTTTTTGTTCAAACCACAACAAAGAACATTGCTAGTGTGGCAGTCTGAGTAAACTGCTGCTAAAGGCCGCCTTTTTTTTGTAGTGTGTCAAAAATTCACTAGAAGAGCTTTAATTTATTGCTCTTATGTTTACAACCTGTAATTTCATCATCATCATCAACATCATCCTTATCTATCAAATTTTTTAATTAATAAAGCTTTAATTGCATGATCATAATCATCATCCTTATCTAGCTATCAAAATTCATCCATATATGATATATAGAAGCAATAATAATAATATAGACCTTCAATAATGATCCTAGAGCACTGACTGTATGGCTCTCATATGTTGGAAGTCAGAGACTAGTGAGGGCAGCATTTTTGGTGATTCAATGTATTTGGATGCACACACACATGGATTTCTTTGATATATCATTTTCCAGTAGCAACAAGCAAACATACTTAGGACGTGATTCTTTCTGGATATGTCCATCTCATCACACAACATGAAAACAATATAAACCGAAACATCAGTCGCTATATAAGATACACACACACGCGCACGCAAGTCCTCTGCAACATCTGAGGCCATGTGAAATTGAGTTTTCCTGTGGTTTCCCATGTGTGTTTGAGATTGCTTGTCTCCTCAAACACATTCAATGCCTAGAAATGTTTCAGGCAGAGACAAAAAAAATTTGTCCTCAACGAACATGAACTTGTCTGGGCTTGTTTGATCCTATATATATATATATATATATATTTATGCAATAGCAAGTGTTTAAACCAGCGTTGATTATGAAAAACTCTAGATTTGAAAGAACTTGGTCATTTAATTTTCCCAAAGTATGCTGGTGAACTTGTTTGAATTAATGGTTCCCCACTTTGAAATCATGGACTAAATTGTTTAACATATTATTATAGACAGCTAAGCTCATTAGATATAATAGGCCTATTCATGCTATTATAAGCCAAGAGCATTGTCAAGGTTCAAAATGTCTACGGCAGCATCTTTTCATAATGCACCTATACTATGCATGAAAAATTAGCCACAACAACTTGACAGTATTATATTACTAAATAGAGTCAGCTAAATTAATTATACAATATTATTATACTCTATCTCATTAAATAATTTTAATTTAATTGTTATTTTTTATCTTCATTTATATGTCTCTTTTTATAAGATTTAAAATTATTTGTTTCACTCTTCTCATCAATTTTTTATTATATTTTTTTTAATAAATTAGTCATGACTTTCTATACTAGTAACCGGTGACTTTTTACACCCACCAATGTAAAAAGTTTTTTAAAATTAATATAAAAAGTTTTTTTTTTTTTGTGGTAGTGTGGTAATTGAAGGCTAAAACATGGCATCAACAAGAAGATTCAACTGGTAAGAATATATGGTTGTCATGGTCATGTCATTAGGCTAATCAAATTTGTTCTTTTATAGGTTGTGGGGGACAAAATCAATTCCCACACATACATAAAACAATCATTAAGCATGAGCCTATAATAGTGCAGCCTATTGTCCTGCGCCCACCCTTTTCTGAGAAGAAAAGAAAATAAGCATTAAAACCAAACAGAGTAAGTCACACAAAATCATTGAGGCAAACCAAGAAAAAAAAAAGGTACGACGATGACATTCATTGTCATCTCTCCACTGGAAAACAAATTCTTACTGACATGTATCAGATCACTGACTTTAACCCAAATCTTTGTGCATTTTAATCAAAAATAAATGAAATGGGAAGTTGAATGGTGATTTTATGAGAATGAATTTCAACCAAAAGATATAACTGTGATTTAGTGTTTTTTTCTTTTGTATCTTATGCCAACATCTCCAACAATAGTTTAATTGAATTAAAGATGTCTATAATGTCACATGAAATATTTACCGAGTGAGAAGATTTAGGACTTTTACCCAATCTGCATTCGTGATTGCCCAGTATGTATTTGTGTGTGTGTGTAAATGATAATTTAAGGCTTGGGAATGATTGCGAAACCAAAGGGACAAATGGGGTCCACAGTGTTGGAAACAAACAAGGTCTTGATTCTAAGCATGCACGACAACCTTCATGCACATCATTAAAGTTGTCACTTGTTACCCCTTCAACTATTACTACATTTTCAAAAGCCTCCTTATTTCCCTCTTCCTTCTTTATTTTCTCTTGTTTTGAAAAATCTGAATCTGACACATAGATACAGCATTTTCACTTTGCACCATGTGAACTACACTACAAGTCTACCCGATTGCTTCACCGCCTCCCATTTGTTCTATCGCTCTCAGCCAATGGTAGAGCGAAGGGGACAAGCGGTCACGGTTTTTTCAAAATTTTCATTTTTTTAATATTATATACTCCCTGCCTTTCAAGTTTTATAAAAAACTTTGTAACATATATGACTTTGTTTGAAAATTTATTTTAAAAATAATTTTCTATTTTTTTAAAATTAAATATTTGATAACATATTTTTAGAAAATGTTTTGAAAAACAAAAAAAAAAATATAATAGAAAAATGAAAATATTTTTTAAATATTTTGAGATTATTATTTTAAAAAACACAAGATAATGCAAAAAATACTTGCTTTCTTTATCTTTTTCTTAAATCATGTTTTACAAAAAATTAGTTCTCATAATAATAAAATAAAAATAGCTTTAAATAAGTCCTTGTGTTTTTTATAATCCCGGCCTCTTCAAAATAAGATTATTGTTTTAGAGAACACAAGATAATGCAAAAAATACTTGCTTTCTTTGTCTTTTTCTCAAATCATGTTCTACCAAAAACTAATTCTCATAATAATAAAATAAAAATAGCTTTAAATAAGTCCTTGTAATCTCGGCCTCCTCAAAGTGAAATCTCTGATCAGCTGAATTGAAATACAGTTTTTCAAAAAAGAAGTTGAAATTTAGTTACTTTAATGTCTATAAGATCGAACACATGATGAAATTAATTCACACAAAAAGGAGAGTGATACGTGGATTGTGAATGGGAAATGTCTTGTGGTTAGTGAGCAAAAAAGGGTGATGAGGGTCAAAAGTTCCCAAATGAAAAGAAAGAGACGATCGAGGATGGAAGAAGAATATTTCTAAAGATAACATAAAAAAACGAAATTAAAGGGTCGTCTGGTCTGTTATCAACTAGGAAATTTGAAAAGAAGAAAGGGGGGGAATAAAAAAGGTAGTGAGAAAGCAATAAGAATGTTTATTTGCTGAAGAAGCAATGCTTGCTTGATTTAACATCATGAATCCAAATTCTTTCCAACTTTTGTCACTTTTTGTTGTTTCCTTCCTTGTCACTTAGTATAAATCAGTGTAGGGTCTTTAATTAATATCTCACCTCTTTAATGTTGTTTGTAATGTATTAATATTTTAATAGTTTTTCTTTTTCTTTCCTTTTTAATTATTAGATTTTATAAAAATGAGAGATATTTTAATATATTACAGATACAAAATGATGCACTTTTGATTTTGTTCTACCATTTTTCAAAGAAAATATATAAAAAAAACTCTTTTGTTTTTTATCACAAAGTGCTTTTAACTATTTCACTGAAATTAAGAAATGATATTAAATTTATTGTGTTTAAAATAAAAAAATTAACTTTACTCCTATTAAAAATTAAAAGAGAAAGATACACAACAAACGATAAATTTAAACACATTAAAATAAATTTTATAACAGGAATAAAATTAAAAAATAATAATAAATAATTTTTCATATGTCTTACACATTTTTTTATTTTTTTGGAAAAAAAGTGAAAAAAAATGCAAAGCTATATCGTATCATCACATAAGAAATTAAAATCTAACTCATTTTATGATGAAATCTAATGATCAAAAGAAAAATTAAAAAAAAAATTGATGAGAGATTGAGATGCATTAGACAGTGACACAAAGGCCAGTTCCAAAACCTATAAACACTGTTTTGATCTTTCTTTTGTTTTGTTTTTCAAACTCTTTCTTCCTGTGTTTCCATCAGCCTCGTGATTCCACCACCAACTCCTGCCAAAATTTTACTCAATAATTCATTCATCTTCAATCAACCTTTAGCAGTAGCACAATATAACGGTCAAACTTTGTCAGACTCAATCAAGCTTCCAGTTTCTTCTTCTCTCTATTATTTTCCTCAATCAAGTAACTGTCAAAAACACTCACTCGTATGACTGTCACAGAAGCTGATGAACAAAATATGATCTTTCACTATATGCCGATACTTTTAATTACAACTCATCATTTTCATAATGCGTGACTCGGGAATTTTCAACTGACTTAAGCAGTGAAAAATGGACTCATGTCTTATTACATACTCCCTCCATCTATATATATAAAATATTTTTAATCAAATTATATAAATTAATAAAAATTAATTATTTAATTAAAAGTACAAAAAAATTTTAATTTTATTTTTAATTATTATAAATAAAAAATAATTTTTTTAAAAGTAAATTAATAAAAGTATTTAACTTTTTTTCTTTCTAATTTAATAAGGATATAATGATTCATTCATTAAAAAAATATACTAATAATTTTTTATATTTAAAAATAAAAAAAAGATACTAAAAAACTTCTCATATATAAAAGCAAAGGGAGTACATATGCATATATATGGTTGAGACTGACAAGATTTAGGTATAGTTTTTTTTTTTTTTTTGAAAGCGGTTGTAATCAGGTTCTCCAATATTGTTCAAGAGCATGTTATTAGATTTATAAATGATTTTCTTTATACATTACAACTTTTTTCTTTTTTTTTTTTTGGGAGAACTGATAACAACCACTCCAATGATTATAACTAAATTAAATGATAATTTTGGAAGCTAGGCTGAGCCAAGAGAGCAGAGTTCAATGGAGCCACAATGAAGCAATTCCTGAATCATCTGTTCTATGTGATCATCTTCAAGAACTGGTCCAACTTCTTCGCTTTGGCCTTCGACCACCCACTGGGACTCCTCCGGCCTCATCTCCGGCCACCGGAATCCAGAGTCGGAGCTCGTTCCGGCAATGGCATTGCCGGAGGAAGTAAATGGGCTGTTACAAAAAGTATCAGAGTGATGAGGCCTCTGTGTTTGTTGTTGCTGCTGAGGCTGTTTCTGCTTATTGGCCATTTGAAGAGAGAGCGAGGCCATGTGACACTTGTGAAGCTTGGCCGTCAAAGTTGCAGAGAGATACTTTGAGGAAGATGACTGTGGCTCGTTGGGATTGTACGGGAAATTGGTTCGTGCCTTAGTCCCACACATCAGCCTCGCTGCTTCGTCGTAGGCTCTGGCTGCATCTTCCGCCGTTTCGAACGTCCCCAGCCATATTCTTGTCTTCCTGTATCCCAGTATCCCACAAGAAACGTTTCGTCAGTTTTGAAAAGTGACACAGAGAAAACAGAGGAATCACAGAGACAGAGAGAGAGAGAGAGAGTTACAGAAGAGGGTGGCGGATTTCGGAGACCCAGGAGCCCCAGTGCCTCTGGCGGACGCCTCGATAGCGTTGTTGGGGTCTGGCCATGATTGCAAGGAAAAAGAAACGTTTCGGAGAGATTGAGAAGACGAAATGTGATTGTGAAGACTCTGCTAGAAAGAGAAGAGGGATGATGACTGAAGCGAAGAAGGGGAAGGCAACATTTATAGGCCCATTATTTGCGGCCTTCTTCTCTGTCAATTTACCAATGGGCCCACACGCGGTTTTCATTAATTTTTTTTTTTGGATTAATCTAAGTGGCTTTTTTTATATAATTTAAATATAAAATTTGATATGAGTCTTAATTATATAGAAACGAATTATTATCAGAAGAGCTTAGTTTGAACTCAGAACCCACCAAGTATGCCTTAGAGTGGTTTATAGAATTTGACGGTTAATGCTCGAGGTATTAGAAATCAAAGTCTTCTGGTCGGTTGAATCAGTAAATTACTGAACATATGTCTTAATTAGTTTAATAAAATGTTTTGTTGTCAGTATAACTATGATTCAATTATTATTTTAATCATTAATCTTTAAATTAATGTCTTGACCATTTAATAACTAATTTAATTCAGTATCTTGGTGATATTTACAAGTTTCTTAGAATTTTATATTTTATACTGGTATTTTTGAATAAAACTTACTTATCAATATATGGATTATATTCTCTTCATTCCATTTTATAAGATATTTTTTAAGGTAATTTGATGTCTATAAATATAAGATGTTTTGAAAAAAAATTAGGGCATCATTAATATTTATTATAAACTATATTTAATAAACTTTATTAGTATATATAATTTTATCCAAAAAAAAACTGTAAATTGTCACAGGAGGAGTTAATCAACTAAGAATTTTAATTTACAATAAAGATTTTCTTCTCAAACATGTCCCTCAAATGTTTTTTTTTTTTTCCCAAGTGGGTAATTTTGAAGTTTCACAAATAAGTGAATCTTGAATCTTAATTAAATTAACGTTGCTTTTTATAGAAGTGATCATTACCGAGTCTTCATTGCTGGAAACGGGAATGATTCACAATTTTATTTAATAGACAACCATCATTTTTATCTACTCAAGAAAAAATAATCATTTTTAAGCATGATAGAATTTCTAAAGATATGATTAATTTTTTATATTTTTTTATCACTTATCCAATATCAATAAGAGTCTACATTTTCTTGATTTTTTGGACATATATATTTTCTTAATTTTAACAATAAATAAATAGAAATAATCAATTTAAAAAAAAATGAAAAATCCCATACATTTCTTCATTCTTATATATTTTTACTTTTTGTAGTTATATTGTATTCTATGGGGAAAATCAATATAATAAATATATTTTCCATGAAAAAAGATATTAATATTTTCCAATCATATGGATTTGTGGGTACTTTATCATCGTTTTTTTTTTTGGCATTTAAAAGTTAAAATATTTATTTTCTTATAAGTCAATAGTACAGTTATATAAATTGATAGTACTCCTTTAGTATTTTGCAACATTTAAGAAAGAATTTTTCAAACATATTTTAACAAATTAAAACTATATTTGTACCATTCAGATCTCATCCAAATTTGCCGGTGGTTTGAGATTATGGTTGATTTATCAAAAAGAGAAATTAAATTATTAAATTATAATGTGTTTATTATTCATGCAATTTTTAATGTGCATTTATTTGAATGGCAGGAAAAAAAAAACTGTGTGGGATTACTTATATGTATTAGCGAGACAATGTAACCTTATTACGTCCACTAATTATTGATTGGGATAGATAAATATTTGCTTTTGTCTTATATATATATATATATACATATATATTGATCTTTAAAGGTAAAAAAAAAACTTAAAACTAATTTTCAATGATCACCCGCACATGTTCACATGACTATGATAATTACATATACGAATTTAGCTTGAGTAACAATCATATATGCTTTTTTAAATTTACAATGATACAAAAATAAATATTCAATACAAATGAACGTAATCTGACAAGGAATATTGGAGAAGATCATGTCTCCAAAAAAAAAAATCAGTATGCAAGATATCAATTACTAGGTAGGACATGGTAATCATGATAGTCTAAATGTATAAATGGAGGGTAGCCACCTTTTTTTTTAATAAAATTAATAATTAATGATAACCTTAATTCATAATTATAATTGTCTTTCACATATATAATCCAAAATGCTTCATTTTGAAGGAGATGGCATATGGCTTGTCTTCGGAAGCTAATTCTAATAAGGCTGTTTTGTAGTTAGTGAACATGATGAGACGTGGCAAATTATGTATTAGGATTTTGTTCCATTACAAAAAAGTTAAATATAATTTTTATATCTTTCTTGTCAAATTACTGCAATAAATTTCCATGCTTTATTTTTTTTACATATTTTTAATACCATACACGATTGAATTTTAAATGGTTTGAGATAATAATATTTACAATGCAATACAAGCGCAATGACGTTTTTATATATCGTAATTATAAAATTGAAAACAAACTAAAATTATATTAAATTGACAACAACTAATTTATCTATTTTTTATTGCATTGCTCAATATCCCGAAAAACTTGAGAGTATTATTACCTTTTATTTGAAGTAATCCAAACCTTGTTGTGAACTGTAATTAATTATCAATGAGAGTTTTTCAAGTAACTGGAGATGCTTTTGACATTTATCTAACGATTGTATAACTCAAACTTGAAACTCAAGTATAAGTTAATTTAACTGTATTGATCAGTTAAACTAAGCACTCTTCAGTACAATTAATTAATTTGTTTATATCATAGCCGTTTTAAGTATCAAATCTTCAAAGACAGAAACAAAAATAAAATTTACTTTTTGGACACTCCAAAGAACGAACTCCTACCCAATAATTAAATAAATTTTATCCGAGTACAATGGTTTTCATGAATGTATCTATAATATTATGCCTAGAAATTAAAAAAAAAAGTTTTTTTAAATGGATATTCCATGTATATATGTTTATTTTCCTAAATCCCAACGCGTAATGATAAATATCAATTGAATGCATGTAAATATGTTGAAACCACTCAAGAAGCTTCATATATCTCTGTCAATGGTTTTAAGGTTTTTTTAAGCATACAGTTTCTATCCTTTTTTGAAACATTTTTTTTAAAAGGTCGTAATTAATTTAAAAATTAGTTTTAAAAAAACATTCACATTTAGTACTCTTGTAGCATCTCACAGATAAGGACGGGGTCTCTATGCAGAATGAAAGGACATTATTAAAAGCTTCACACACACACACACACGTTTTTTTCATCGTTGACCTGGTAAAAGCAAGACCATATGCACTTATTTGTCTATGCAAATTCTTTTTAAATATATATATATATATATCCTTGAAATTTCTCTTTTATATATATATATATATATATGGCTCTTGCAACGCCGGCAGCTGGAGTACTCTGGATTCACTCAACCAAGACGTCCTTCTTCTTCTTCTTTATCTTTTTTTTTTTTTTTGCAATTAAACAAAGTAAAATTGT
This sequence comes from Prosopis cineraria, assembly GCF_029017545.1. Taxonomy (NCBI): domain Eukaryota; kingdom Viridiplantae; phylum Streptophyta; class Magnoliopsida; order Fabales; family Fabaceae; genus Prosopis; species Prosopis cineraria. The sequence continues at coordinate 9,314,669 of NW_026555344.1, forward strand.
AACTTATTAGTATTGAGATAAGGCAATAAAGCTCAAATTCAATATTAAAAAAGCCCAAGTCCAGCACAGGCAACAAACAGCAAGCAGGAAAAGTAAATAAAAGTAGCCAGAAACTCGTATGAATTACTTCCATGAAGATTTCCCTTATGGTCAGGGAAATTATTTTTTTTTTAATTATGGAAATTATGTTTGAATTTTTTAAATTATAATTTTTCTATATATACATATTTTTGTTAGGAAATTAAGGACGACTTGACGCGAGAAGTAGAAATGTCATACATGCATACATACATACATACATATATATATATATATATATATGATAAAGTTTGGTTAAAGAAGAGGCAGGCATATCATTAAGCAAAATAATTCATAAGATCAATGCCATAAACTTTTGATTAAAATATATAGTTGAGTGCATTTAAATACACTTTTTTTAAGCTCCAGCTCCAGATACCCCCCTTAGTCCTTAGACATATTTTAAACTTTTTGTTGTCTCTTGCTTGAATCTGTTCTTTCTCCAAATAATACATACATACATACATACATACATACATATATATATATATATATATATAATCACATATCTTTAAATATTAAACATCTTAATCGTCCCTGAACATCTTAACCATATCTTAAGCCAAATCAATCAAAAAAGCCAACATTCTTAAAGTAATGACTTTGATTAAACAGCCTAGCAGACAAAATTCTTCAGTATCATTATTATAATATAAGAATTAAAATTTTAAAACGTAGTATTAATTAAGAGAGACTATATGTTAGAGTGAATAGATGGTTGAGTTATTCTATTTTAGACTAAATTTGAATTCAATTACTGTGCTTAATACGAGTATTGAGTATCCGTACGATCTAAACTTTTAAAATTCATATCAATGGCTATGGACTTATACTCCACTTAAAATTAATAAATAAGTAAGTTTATTTAAATTATTGATTTGAATTTTAACGACTTAAATGGTATAAACATTCAATGCTTATATTAAATACAGTCGTTGAATTTAAATCTTTTTAGACTTGAGGACAACAACATGTAAGTAAAATATTCATAATTAATTGTTTACTTTCTATGTAGTTTTTCCACTGTATAAAACAAAGATTCTAAATAATAACCTCCTTTAACCTGCTAATATATTTAGAATGAAGTGCCATGTTTCTCACAGATATGACATAATGACACTATTAATTATTGCACACAGAATTTTTTTTTTTTGAATAAATACTTAAATAAGATTTTTATTAATTACTAATTAATATAAAAAGTAATTATATATGGTAATAATAAATTAACAGAAGACAAATTTTGTAGGGTTTTTAACTAGATTTGTACAAGGTGATTCTATTGACACTATATACACAAATTACTATCGATGTCCTTCATCTTAACTTAAAAGCTGAGACATATAATATTCCATAGGATTAAAATAAAGATTAATCAGTGAGATACGTAAAACATAATGGTTGGTAGAGAGGGGCCAAGTAATAATATATTATGTATATAATTTCTTACCAGGAATTAACATTTAAGATTACTACAAGCATATTTTGTCTTGCTCTTGTCATCTACGTGATAATAAAATTTAGTGTTTTTATTGTAGCACTCTCTCTGTCTCAAATATATAAGACACTTTTAGATAAAATTTCACGTGTCCATAAATTTTTTGAGATATACTTAACACTTTATCTTTTTAAAATAAAAATATAAACTTTTAAAAATACCCATCATTTAATATATTAAAAGAGAATGGACAAAAATTAATTTATAGAGAGAAAGGGTAATATTAAAATTGATACATTTAATAAAACTTAATCTATCCAAAATATCTTATATTTTGAGATGAAAAAACTCCTTAAAAAAGTGCCTTCTAATTTGAGATGGAGAGAGTATTTGTTATGTTTGCATGATTTTGTTTGTAATGTAAGCCATTGAGTGAATACTAAATAGAACACGTGTAGTAGTGTATACCCCAAACCCTCTCATGTATTTTAATTAATTCATTTAACACAATGATCAATTACACCAACAATGATATATATAATAACTACAATCATAACAAATTAAAAGAACAAAAATCACAAACCTTCCTTAAGAAAGGGTAAATTAAAGGGGTGTTTGTGTAGCGCATATATATATATATATATATATATAGGACCTAAAGCAGATAAATAATTAATAAAGTCTAATCACAGAAATATTCATTATTTGGGTGCGGGTTTTCAAGACTCATTCCTAGACATTTGTCTTGCTTACGGCATCAGAACTAATATCACTTTAACTAACTATTTTTTTGGCCATATGATTGTTGCTCTTTTCCATCTAGTGACTTATAAGTTACTTTCAATCATCTTACTGAAATTAAGAAATGGTAATTAACTTATTCAATATATTTTAAAATTCTTTTGACTTAAAGATATACAAAATTTGAAGAGTCATATATAGGCATTGAATTTTCCTTTTTAGTGATTTGCAATAGAGATAAAATAAGAAAATGCTTCAAATCAAAAAAAAGAAAAGAAAATGCTTGTAATTATAAAATTTTAATTTACGTGACTTAATTACCCATCAAAAAATCTTTTAAACAATGCCTTATAATATGAAGGAGTATTTCTTACACATTGTTATCATAGTACTCGTGCGTAACATTCATATTTGAGATAAAAGTCGATCATTAAATATGAACACATCTCTCAATGATTATTTAAATTTTAGTTTATTATATTATGAGAGACTAGCTCTTTGCATTATACTCAATTCTCGTTGCTATTAAAACACATGAATTAATTAATATCATGATGGATAAATAATTAATTTTTAACATGTCAAACCAAAAATCGTTGCCTTTTGGTTTAATTTATTACATTATTTATTACTGTGATAGTTTAAATTTTCAAGAAAGATAATAAAGTCTCGCTTCCTTTCCTTAATACAGATACAGTATACTTCCTCTCGTTGTTAGTGGATTGTAACCAAATAACTAAATTAACAAGAATTGTTTGGGTTGATGAAAAGAAGTTGATTTTAAAAAAACAAGAAATTTTGGTGCTTTTAAGGTTGATGGAAAGTCAACATTTATATAATATATTATATATATTATATATAATGAATATTCTCTGCAACGTATACAAATGGAATCCTCATAAATAACCGTTTGCAGTAACTCAACATGGCATCGAAAGCCATATTTTGATCACTATATCCAAATTATATAAACACTTTGTTTCTTGTAACTTATATCAAATTAGATATCAAACTTTAATGAAAAGCATTTGACACACGCATGCACACCAGCATATATATGGCACATTTTGATGTTAGATGAGGAATTGACACGTGTAGTGCAAGGGATGATGAGAAGATAGAGCTAGCTTTAATTTGTTTACATTTTCTCTATTCTTTTTTAAGGTGTTTTGAGATATTTTTCATATGAATTAAAAAAATATGATGATGCTTATTTACTAAAAAATATCTTAATATTTTAATTATACTCTTATTAATTAAAAGGATATAAACAGTTATTATGAATAATGAAGTCAACAGAAATATCATAATAATGTTATCTCAAGAATTATACCATGAAAACTAAAGGATAAAAATGGAATTTTGTTTCATATTTTTATAAGATAGTACCTTATAATTGGAATTACTTTTTATTTTTGTAAAGCTCCTCATAAAAAAAACCTGACCAGATGATATTAATTAGGAAAAATGGAATTAAAACAAATGTCTACAATATTTCAAACCATATATATAGTTGAATATATAATATAATTGTTTCGAGCACATAAAGTTCTGGAATTTTCCTTCCATATAGGAAGCCATTGATTAATTCCCTTTAGAGAGTTAGAAAGGAAAGAAAGATCATAAGATCATTAGGATTGTAGATGAACTGGATTGGTTTGGCCAAATTTCGAATCATGTTTTTTTCAAATGCAATAATATATATATATATATATATATGGCAATAATCTTATTATCATTATCAATTCTTGTTTTTCTCTTCTTAAGAAGCCATCTAGTTAATGTGATACGTAGTTTCATGAATACGTTGATTAATCATACCAACAAGTATCCAGAAACTTGTGTATTATATTTCTAATGATAATAATGATATAGTAAAAAAAAAAAGGTAGAGAATTGGGATGAGTGGAGAGAAATAAAAGTGGGGAAAGTAAAGATTACGCGTGGGTTCTTAGAATGATAAGTAAAATCCTCCGAAGAAGCAGTGATGATTTATAATGAGGATTAACTTTCTATTCCATCAATTATGACTTGCTTTAATTTCCTTAGCTTCGCATTCACTCAAACATTGATCACTCTTGAAAAAGTCTCTATCTTTCCTAACTTTGTATGCAATTAATTAATTACACTCATCGATGGGTCGCATACATTAATTTTAACTCTTGAAAAAGTATAACTTTTGATCCTTAAACTCTTTTTTTTTATCAATTTAATCCTTAATTTTGACTCAAAACAGCATAATCCTTATATTTTTATTTATAGGAGAAACTATCATTTAATTGTTTTTTTTTAAGCAAAATAATTTTTTTATAAGCATTTATTACAAATTTCTCAAATATCCCTCATAATTTCATCATTCATACTCAAAAAAATAATTAATGAATGGTATTTTAGTTTAATTCTTTTATTTCATATACATATAATATAGTTAATCGATTGATTTTCTTAAACTATGTGATATATTTTTTTCTAATAAATAAAAACAAAGGGAGTAATCCTTATAGAGCCGGGAATTCGGGCGGGCCGAGCTTATTCGAGCTCGGCCCAAATAAGCCCGAACCCGAATAGGCCCGACTCCTCAAAAAGCCCGAATAGCCAAGTCCGCCTCGAATTCCTTCGGGTTTCGGGCGGCCCGAATACCCGAATTTAATTTTTTTAATTATTTTTTTACTTTAAAATTAATTATTTTATTTTATAAAAATATAAAATATATTTTTTTAATACTTAAATAATGTCTAGGACTCAAATATATTGATATTTTAGTAAAAAATGATCTAAAACTTAAAGAATTAATTAATATTTATTATATTATATATTTTTAAAAAATATAATTTTTTTATTCGGGTATTCGGGCAAGCCCGATCGGGTAGGGCTTGGCCTGATTTTTTCGAGCCGGCCCGAACATAAAAAAATATCTTTTTTTAAGCCCGGTTTAAAAATTTTTTGGGCTAATTCGGGCTTGGCTCGAATTACCAGCTCTAAATCCTTATAGTTTTCTTACTCCCTACAGTCTTATTTAAGGTAAATGAGCAAATTTTTATCGATACTTTAGTTCAAATAGTACAATAGACTTTAAATTATTTATTGTACAAAGTATTGTTTCAACTTTTAAAAATAATGCAACCTAACACCACCGTTAACAAATTTAACTTTATCCATTAATGATCAAAAAATAATAAAAAATGACCTTAAAATTATAGAAATGAACCAAAAAAATTTAACCTTTTTTATAATTTTTTGGGTACTTATCTGTAATTTTTGAATCTTTTTTGTATATTTGAAGACAATAAGAATTATTTTAATAATTTTTTCAGTATTAATAAGGGTAAAAAAAATATAAAAATAGTAAATTTTTCTATAAATATAATTAAATTAAATTAATCTTCTCTCAACACCCTGCAAATAGGAGCAGAGTAGTAACCAGAAACAATCAATCTTTAATTATAGATTTCTGATTTGGTACAACTCAATCCATAGTTACCTCAATCACTTATAAACGTTGAATTGCATTATTTAAATTAAAGTTCAAAGATAAATGGATATATAAAATTTATATTATCTAAATAAAAAATGAATCATATTATTTACGTGTTTTTTATACTTTAATTCAAATAATTAATTGTGGCCTGAAAGATAGGGGTTGGCTGGCCGGCTTTGATCTCTTTAATTGCCATAAACAACTATTCATGCATGCATGTGCATCGTTCTAATTACTCTACAGTTGTTTGGACCTTAATATATTAAACAATCCGAAAGTGAGTGTTGAGTGAGAGAGAAAGATACTTTAAAAGACATTGACCCTCACACATATGCATGTGTTGCACACTTTTGTTTGTTGTTTTCCGTTTCATTGCTCCATGCACTTCGATCGTTTCACAACACTCCATATACCTATATATTTTCTTGTTTAATTAATTTTTTTCAGGGCCTCAAAAGCAATGAATGCTGTGGCTCATCTTGAAAATCCATAAATCATATTTTCAACATTTTACATTTTTAGTTGTTGAAATTAATGCTTTTGATATTATCTTTTCACAATTCCATCTCACATGTTTTTCAATCATATCAAAAAATAAATAAGTTTTCAATCTAATCAAAAAAAAAATCTAATTGACTTTTTTTTATAAAAAAAATTACATGACTAATGTATATTTATTGAGCATAACTTCTTTTTTTCTATTTATAAGTTACTTTTAATATTTTAAAAACTCATTAAATATATTTACATTTAAAAAAAATTCCTACTTTTCCCATGTTAACTATATTTTTTAAAAAAAAATTCTACTTTCCTACTATCAAGATTATTGAATAAGTATAAAAATAAACTTTATAATAAATAATTAATGTGGTACTTATGTAAGGACTACAAAATCTCTCTTTCAAGTGCTTTATAAATATGAGTAAAGTGAGTATACTTTTTTACAATATTTAATTTAATTAGAGAATGTTAAATGTGTGAATTATTAAATCAATGAATATTTATAAATTTTGGTTTTTTTCCAATGGCTTTCTCTTTGGAAGGAAAAAATAGGAAAAAAATAAAATTGACTAATTTCACAATAGCAATGAAATTCATTTGAAAAAAAAAAGGTGCCATGTTTTTTCAATCATTATATAAGTTTTATAAATCATATTCTCTTAATTTCCAAAATTTCCATTTTTTGGAAGGATTGTTTGGCCTTATATGCTAAACTTTTTTCCTTCCCCACTTTTCTTTCCTTTTAAATTTTCTCTTGATATTAAAATTTATCTGTCCCTTTTTTGTTCTCTCTTATAGCTTAGTTTTCTTTTGCCCTACTTTCTTCTCCAGCCATTACAAATATTTTTTTTTTAAAAAAATAGAGTTGCACTCAGATCTTTTCAACTCATAATCAAACAGGACTGCAAGTTTATTTTTAATACATTACAATAAAATAGTACATTTTTTCAAAATTATTTTGAGGGAAAATATAAAAAATGCTAGAGAAAAAGAGATTTTTTTCTCGACTTCCAAGAGAAAGTTCTCTCACATTTTTACAATAAGAGAATCTCGGTATTATATAAGAGAACTCATTAATGAGTTTTTATATTTACTTTTTTCATTACCAATTTCTTATTATTTTTCAAAATTTCTCATAGATTTTATTGAGAGAATATTTTCTCACATTTAGGTTTTGGCATGTTTTCTCTCTCTAATTTTCTCTGATTTTTCGCCTAAAATTTCTCTCTATTTATTTTTCTTTTGAGAGAAATTGTGAAAAACTTCTCTTGAAAATTATTTTTAAAACATGTAACTTTTCAATGTCACCCTTCTTTTTAATTAATAACTATAATAAATTGTCATTTAGGAATTCAAAATGACAATATAAATAAACAAGGGGTAAATTTGGAAAAAAAATTTAACTACTATAACTTCATCTTATATTGGAGATAAAAAAAGCTTTCAAATTTCATCTATGTCACGGACTCTCTCTGTGAGAGAGAGAGAGAGAGAGAGGAGGGAGAGGGCGAGAGCGAGAGAGAGAATAATTAACTAGAAAGGGCCCAAAAAAAAGAACATGGACCTGTCAATATATCATGGGTAAAAACAAATGGACAAAGTATTGCGATTTGAGAGAGACAAGTAAGGCTCCTACGTCAAGGATTAATGAATGAGTGAATGCAAATTAGACTACCTTGAAAACCTAACTTTGTATCTTTTACCTACCATGTGATTCAAGCAGCAGAAACCTAACCTCCTTGTGTTGTTATTATAAGATTTATCAAAATGCTACACTAGTGGTTTGCTTGTGCATGGACAATAAAAAAGGGGACAACGTAACTTAGGAGAAAAATACCAAACTCTCTGGACCAATTCATGTAGGAGTGATGACACATCTCTTCTTTCTTTTACCAAGCAAATACTCGGTGTCTAATCTGGATTCATTTGCGCCTTAAAATGCACTTTTAACTCACCATAACACTCAGATCCTCCTTATCTGAAAATGCTAAGGAGAAAAAGAGACAATGCAAAAACTAAACACGCACATACTGACAAGTCTATTCTGATGATAAGATTCTGCCATGTTCCTGTAGGCGATGACCAAGGATAGAAGATATAATGTCTAAAGTCTTTGATGAAGACATGGATGAAATAGATGTTCTTAACAACTTCATCCATCTGATACAATACATACATATTATAGATATTATATATATATATTTGTCGATAACGATGCAGTTAATTAGC